>NC_091988.1:94388328-94697803 GCF_044704955.1 Pristiophorus japonicus
AACACTGGGCCAGTGATACTGTCCCCCAACACTGGGCCAGTGATACTGTCCCCCAACACTGGGCCAGTGATACTGTCCCTTAACACTGGGCCAGTGCTACTGTCCCCCAACACTGGCCAGTGATACTGTCCCCCCAACACTGGACCAGTGATACTGTCCCCCGACACTGGGCCAGTGATACTGTCCCCCAACACTGGGCCAGTGATACTGTCCCCCAACACTGGGCCAGTGATACTGTCCCCCAACACTGGGCCAGTGATACTGTCCCCCAACACTGGGCCAGTGATACTGTCCCCCAACACTGGGCCAGTGATACTGTCCCCCAACACTGGGCCAGTGATACGGTCCCCCAACACTGGGCCAGTGATACTGTCCCCCTACACTGGGCCAGTGATACTGTCCCCAACACAGGGCCAATGATACTGTCCCCCAACACTGGTCCAGTGATACTGTCCCCCAACACTGGTCCAGTGATACTGTCCCCCAACACTGGTCCAGTGATACTGTCCCCCAACACTGGGCCAGTGATACTGTCCCCAAACACTGGGCCAGTGATACTGTCACCCAACACTGGCCAGTGATACTGCCCCCCAACACTGGCCAGTGATACTGCCCCCCAACACTGGGCCAGTGATACTGTCCCCCAACACTGGGCCAGTGATACTGTCCCCCAACACTGGGCCAGTGATACTGTCCCCCAACACTGGGCCAGTGATACGCTCCCTCAACACTGGGCTAGTGATACGGTCCCCTAACACTGGGCCAGTGATACTGTCCCCCAACACTGGGCCAGTGATACGGTCCCCCAACACTGGGCCAGTGATACTGTCCCCAACACTGGGCCAGTGATACTGTCCCCCAACACTGGGCCACTGATACTGTCCCCCAACACTGGGCCAGTGATACTGTCCCCCAACACTGGGCCAGTGATACTGTCCCCCAAAAGTGGGCCAGTGATACTGTCCCCCAACACTGGGCCAGGGATATTGTCCCCAACACTGGGCCAGTGATACTCTCCGCCAACACTGGGCCAGTGATACTGTCCCCCAAAACTGGGCCAGTGATACTGTCACACAACACTGGGCCAGTGATACTGTCACACAACACTGGGCCAGTGATACTGTCACCCAACACTCGGCCAGTGATACTGTCACCCAGCACTGGGCCAGTGATACTGTCACCCAGCACTGGGCCAGTGATACTGCATCCCAACTCTGGGCCAGTGATACTGCTCCCACAACACTGGACCAGTGATACTGTCCCCTAACACTGCGCCAGTGATACTGTCCCCAACACTGGGCCAGTGATACTGTCCCCCAACACTGGGCCAGTGATACTGTCCCCCAACACTGGGCCAGTGATACTGTCCTCCAAAACTGGGCCAGTGATACTGTCACGCAACACTGGGCCAGTGATACTGTCACACAACACTGGGCCAGTGATACTGTCACCCAGCACTGGACCAGTGATACTGTCACCCAACACAGTGCCAGTTATACTGTACCCCGCACTGAGCCAGTGATACAGTCACCCGCGCTGGACCAGTGCTACTGTCCACCAACAATGGGACGGTTATGTTCCCCAGCACTGGACCAGTGCTACTGCATCCCAACACTGCATGATTGATACTGCCCCTAATACTGGGCTAAGGATACTGTATCCTAACACTGGGCCAGTGATACTGTCACCCCCACACTCAGCCAAAGAATATGTCTCTCTACACTTGGCCAGTGATACTGTTCACCCAAAACTGGGCCGGTGATACTAATCATCAACATTGAGTCAGTGATACTGTCACCCCACACTGGGCCTGTTGTAGTGCACCCCTAATACTGTGCGAGTCGGTCTCCTAAAACTGGGCCAGTTACACTGTCCCCCATCACTGGGCGAGTGATACTGTCTCCCAACGCTGGGCCAATGAATGTTTCTCTCTACACTGGGCCAGTGATACTATCACCCAAAACTGAGCCACTGATATTAATCATCAACATTGAGTCAGTGATACTGTCACCCAACACTGGGCCAGTGATACTGTCCCCCACCCAAACACTGGGCCAGTGATACTGTCCCCCAACACTGGGCCAGTGATACTGTCCCCCAACACTGGGCCAGTGATACTGTTCCCCTACACGGGGCCAGTGATACTGTCCCCCTACACTGGGCCAGTGATACCATCCCCCAACACTGGGCCAGTGATACCGACCCCCAACACTGGGCCAGTGATACCGTCCCCCAACAATGGGCCAGTGATGCTGTCCCACAAAACTGGGCAACTGATACTGTTCCCCAACACTGGGCCAGTGATATTGTGTACCATCATTGGGCCAGTGACACAGTCCTCCAAAACAGGGCCATTGATACTGTCCCCTAAAACTGGGTCAGGGATAGTATCCCCCAGCACTGTATGTGTAATACTATCCCCCAGCACTGTGTGTGTAATACTATCCCCCAACACTGGGCCAGTGATACTGTTCCCAACACTGGGCCAGTGATACTGTTCCCAACACTGGGCCAGTGATACTGTTCCCAACACTGGGTCAGTGACACGGTCCCCCAACACTGGGCCAGTGACACTGTCCCGCAATACTGGGCCTGTTATACTGTCACCCAACACTGTGCCAGTGATACTGTCCCCCAGAACTGGGCCTGAGATATTGTATCCCAACAATGGGCCAGTGAAACTGTCCAACAAACCTGGGCCATTGATTCTGACCCCAACACTGGGCCAGTGACACTGTCCCCGAATACAGGGCCACTGATACAGATAGCCAACACTGGGCCAGTGATACTGTCGCCCAACATTTGGCCAGTGAAACTATATCGCAACACTGGGCCAGTGATACTCTCTACCAACACAGCGCCAGTCATACTGTACCCCACGCTGGACCAGTGATACGGTCACCCCATACTGGACCAGTGCTACTGTCCACCAACAATGGGACAGTTATGTTCCCCAGCACTGGGCCCGTGATACTGCATCCCAACACTGCGTGAGTGATACTACCACACACACTGGGCTAGGGATACTGTATCCTAACACTGGGCCAGTGACACTTTCGCCCCCACACTGGGCCAATAATACTGTATCCCAACACTGGGCCAGTGATACAGTTTCCCACACTCAGACAATGAATATGTCTCTCTACACTGGGCCAGTGATACTGCTCACCCAAAACTGGGCCAGTGACACTGTCCCCCATCACTGGGACAGTGATACTGTCTCCCAACGCTGGGCCAATGAATGTGTTTCTCTACACTGGGCCAGTGATACTTTTCATCAACATTGAGTCAGTGATACTGTCATCCAACACTGGGCCAGTTATACTGCCCCCCCCAAACTGGGCCAGTGATACTGTCCCACTACACTGGCCCAGTGATACTGTCCCCCAACACTGGGCCAGTGATACTGTTCCCCACAACTGGGCCAGTGTTAGTGTATACCATTATTGGGCCAGTGACACTGTCCTAAAAACAAGGTCATTGATATTGTCCCCTATAACTGGGCCAGTGATACTGACCCCCAAACACTGGGCCAGTGATACTGCCCCCCAAACACTGGGCCAGTGATACTGCCCCCCAACACTGGGCCAGTTATTCTGTCCCCAATACTGGGCCAGTGATACTGTCCCATAACATTGGGCCAGTAATACTGTCCCACAACACTGGGCCTGTTATATTGTCACCCAATACTGGGCCAGTGATACTGTTCTCCAAACCTGGGCCTGAGATGTTGTATCCCAACAATGGGCCAGTGATACTGTCCACCAAAACTGGCCCATTGATTCTGTCCCGCAACACTGGGCCAGTGACACTGTCCCCGATTACGGGGCCACTGATACAGTCTGCCAACACTGGGCCAGTGATACTGTATCACAACACTGGGCCCAGTGATACTCTCCACCAACATAGTTCCAGATATACTGTACACCACACTGAGCCAGTGATACTGTCCCCCAACACTTGGCCAGTGATACTGTCCCCCTACACTGGGCCAGTGATACTGTCCCCCTACAGTGGGCCAGTGATACTGTCCCCCAACACTGAGCCAGTCATACTGTCCCCCAACAATGGGCCAGTGATGCTGTCCCGCAGCACTGGGCCAGTGATACTGTTCCCCAACACTGGGCCAGTGATATTGTATACCATCATTGGGCCAGTGACACTGTCCTCCAAAACAGGGCCATCGATAATGTCCCCTAAAACTGGGTCAGGGATTGTATCCCCCAGCACTGTATGTGTAATACTATCCCCCAGCACTGTGTGTGTACTATCCCCCAACACTGGGCCAGTGATACTGTTGCCAACACTGGGCTAGTGATACGGTCCCCCAACACTGGGCCAGTGATACTGTCCCGCAATACTGGGCCTGTTATACTGTCACCCAACACTGGGCCAGTGATACTGTCCCCCAAAACTGGGCCTGAGATATTGTATCCCAACAATGGGCCAGTGAAACTGTCCACCAAAACTGGTCCATTGATTCCGTCCCCCAACACTGGGCCAGTGACACTGTTTCAGATTACGGGGCCACTGATACAGTCCGCCAACACTGGGCCAGTGATACTGTCACCCAACACTGGGCCAGTGATACTGTATCGCAACACTGGGCCAGTGATACTCTCCACCAACATAGTTCCAGATATACTGTACGCCACACTGAGCCAGTGATACTGTCACCACACACTGGGCCAGTGATTCTGTCTCCCAACATTGAGTCTGTGATATGGTCCACCAACACTGTGCCAGTGATACTATCTCCCCGCAATGTGCCAGTGATACTGTCACCCCACACAGGGCCAGTGACACTGACCCCCATCATTGGGCCAGTGATACTGTCTCCCAACACTGGGCCAATGAATGTGTCTCTCTACACTGGGCCAGTGATTCTGTCCCCCTACACTGGGCCAGTGATACTGTCCCCCTACACTTGGCCAGTGATACTGTCCCCCTACAGAGGGCCAGTCATACTGTCCCCCAACACTGAGCCAGTCATACTGTCCCCCAACAATGGGCCAGTGATGCTGTCCCGCAACACTGGGCCAGTGATACTGTTCCCCAACACTGGGCCAGTGATATTGTATACCATCATTGGGCCAGTGACACTGTCCTCCAAAACAGGGCCATCGAAAATGTCCCCTAAAACTGGGTCAGGGATAGTATCCCCCAGCACTGTATGTGCAATACTATCCCCCAGCACTGTGTGTGTAATACTATCCCCCAACACTGGGCCAGTGATACTGTTCCCAACACTGGGCTAGTGATACGGTCCCCCAACACTGGGCCAGTGATACTGTCACGCAATACTGGGCCTGTTATACTGTCACCCAACACTGGGCCAGTGATACTGTCCCCCAAAACTGGGCCTGAGATATTGTATCCCAACAATGGGCCAGTGAAACTGTCCACCAAAACTGGTCCATTGATTCTGTCCCCCAACACTGGGCCAGTGACACTGTCCCCAAATACGGGGCCACTGATACAGATAGCCAACACTGGGCCAGTGAAACTGTCTCCCAAAACTGGGCCAGTGACACTGCCCCCCATCATTGGGCCAGTGATACTGTCTCCCAACACTGGGCCAATGAATGTGTCTCTCTATACTGGGCAAGTGATATTGTCCCCCTGAACTGGGCCAGTGATACTGTCCCCCTACACTGGGCCAGTGATACTGTCCCCCTACACTGGGCCAGTGATACTGTCCCCCTACACGGGGCCAGTAATACTGTCCCACTACACTGGGCCAGTGATACTGTCCCCCAACACTGGGCCAGTGATACTGTCCCCCAATAATGGGCCAGTGATATTGTGTACCATCATTGGGCCAGTGACACTGTCTTCCAAAACAGGGCCATTTATACTGTCCCCTAAAACTGGGTCAGGGATAGTATCCCCCAGCACTGTATGTGTAATACTATCCCCCAGCACTATGTGTGTAATACTATCCCCCAACACTGGGCCAGTGATACTGTTCCCAACACTGGGCCAGTGATACGGTCCCCTAACACTGGGCCAGTGATACTGTCCCGCAATACTGGGCCTGTTGTACTGTCACCCAACACTGGGCCAGTGATACTGTCCCCCAATACTGGGCCTGAGATATTGTATCCCAACAATGGGCCAGTGAAACTGTCCACCAAACCTGGGCCATTGATTCCGTCCCCCAACTCTGGGCCAGTGACACTGTCCCCGAATACGGGGCCACTGATACAGATAGCCAACACTGGGCCAGTGATACTGTCGCCCAACACTTGGCCAGTGATACTATATCGCAACACTGGGCCAGTGATAATCTCCACCAACACAGCGCCAGTTATACTGTACCCCACGCTGGACCAGTAATACGGTCACCCCACACTGGACCAGTGCTACTGTCCACCAACAATGGGACAGTTATGTTCCCCAGCACTGGGTCAGTGATACTGCATCCCAACACTGCGTGAGTGATACTACCCCACACACTGGGCTAAGGATACTATATCCTAACACTGGGCCAGTGATACTTTCGCCCCCACACTGGGCCAATAATACTGTATCCCAACACTGGGCCAGTGATACAGTTTCCCACACTCAGACAATGAATATGTCTCTCTACACTGGGCCAGTGATACTGCTCACCCAAAACTGGGCCAGTGACACTGTCCCCCATCACTGGGACAGTGATACTGTCTCCCAACGCTGGGCCAATGAATGTGTTTCTCTACACTGGGCCAGTGATACTATCACCCAGAACTGGGCCGGTGATACTTTTCATCAACATTGAGTCAGTGATACTGTCACCCAACACTGGGCTAGTTATAATGCCCCCCCAAACTGGGCCAGTTATACTGCTCCCCCCAAACTGGGCCAGTGATACTGTCCCACTGCACTGGCCCAGTGATACACTCCCACAACACTGTACCAGTGATACTGTTCCCCAACACTGGGCCAGTGATAGTGTATACCATCATTGGGCCAGTGACACTGTCCTCAAAACAAGGTTATTGATACTGTCCCCTATAACTGGGCAAGTGATACTGACCCCCAAACACTGGGCCAGTGATACTGCCCCCCAAACACTGGGCCAGTGATACTGCCCCCCAACACTGGGCCAGTTATACTGTCCCCAATACTGGGCCAGTGATACTGTCCCATAACATTGGGCCAGTAATACTGTCTCACAACACTGGGCCTGTTATACTGTCACCCAACACTGGGCCAGTGATACTGTTCTCCAAAACTGGGCCTGAGATATTGTATCCCAACAATGGGCAAGTGATACTGTCCACCAAAACTGGCCCATTGATTCTGTCCCGCAAAACTGGGCCAGTGACACTGTCCCCGATTACGGGGCCACTGATACAGTCCGTCAACACTGGGCCAGTGATACTGTCACCCAACACTGGGCCAGTGATACTGTATCGCAACACTGGGCCAGTGATACACTCCACCAACATAGTTCCAGATATACTGTACGCCACACTGAGCCAGTGATACTGTCACCACACACTAGGCCAGTGATACTGTCTCCCAACATTGAGTCTGTGATACTGTCACCCCACACGGGGCCAGTGACACTGTCCGCCAACACTGGACCAGTGATACTGTATCCCAACTCTGGGCTAGTGTTAATGTCCCCCAACACTGGGCCAGAGATACTGTGCACCAACACTGGAACAGTGATTCGGTTACCCAACACTGGGCCAGTGATGCTGTCCCCTAACACTGGGCAGATGAATATGTTTCTCATCACTGGGCCAGTGCTACTTTGCCCCAACACTGGGCCATTGATAATATATCCCAACACTGGGCCAGTGATCCTGTCCCCAAACACTGGTATTTTGATAATGTCCCCCAACACTGGGCTAGTGATAATGTACTCCAACACTGGGCCAGTGATCCTGCCTCCAAGTCTGGGCCAGTGATACTGTCCCCTAACACTGTAACTGTGATACTGTCCCACAACACGGGGCCATTGATATTGTACCCCGACACTGGGCCAGTGATACTATATCACAACACTGAGCCAGTGATATTGTCCACCAAAACTGGGCCACTGATACACTCCCATAACACTGGGCAAGTGATGCTGTCTCCCAAAACTGGGCCAGTGATGCTGTCCCCCAAAATAGGCCAGTGATACTGTATCTCAACACTGGGTCAGTAATACTGTCCCCAACATTGGCCAGTGATACTGTATCCCAACACTGGCCAGTGATATGTATCCCAACGCTGGGCCAGTGATAATGCCTTACAAAACTGGGCCAGTAATACTGTCACCCCACACTGGGCCAGTGATACTCTCTGCACTAATTGGGAGTGTGGTGCAGTCCTCAAAATTGGGCCAGTGCTACTGAGTGGAAAAACTGGGCCAGTGATACAAAGCACCAACACTCGGCCTATGATACTGTCCCCCAACACTTGGCCAAATAAAATGTCTCTCAGAACTGGGCCAGTGATTAAGTTGCCCAACATTGGGCCAGTTATACCGTACCCCATCACCGGTGTATGAAACTAACCCAACTCTGGGCCAGTGATACTGTTGCCCAACATTGGGCCAGTTATACCGTACCCCATCACCGGTGTATGATACTAACCCAACTCTGGGCCAGTGATACTGTCCACCAACACAAGGCCATTCATAATGTCTCCTAACACTGGGCCAGTGATACTGCCTTCCAACATGGGCCAGTGATACTGTCCGCCAAAACTGGGCCAGTGATACTGTCCCCCAAAACTGGGCCAGTGATACTGTGCCCCAACACTGGGCCAGTGATGCTGTACACGAACACTGGGCCAGTGATACTGTTCCCTGACACTGGGCCAGTGATAGTGTATACCATCATTGGGCCAGTGACACTGTCCTCCAAAACAAGGCCATTGATACTGTCCCCTAAAACTGGGTAAGGGATAGTGTCCCCCAGCACTGTGTGTGTAGTACTAGCCCCCAACACTTGGTCAGTGATGCTGCCCCCCTATACTGGGGCAGTGATGCTGCCCCCAACACTGGCCCAGTGATGCTGCCCCCCAACACTGGGCCAGTAATACTGTCCCACAACACCGGGCCAGTGATACTGTCCCACAACACGGGGCCTGCTATACTGTCACCCAACACTGGGCCAGTGACATTGTCCCTCAAAACTGGGCCAGTAATTCTGTCACCCAGCACTGGGCCAGTGATACTGCATCCCAACTCGGCCAGTGATACTGCTCCCACAACACTGAGCCAGTGATACTGCCCCCTAACACTGGGCCAGTTATACTGTCCCCCAACACTGCGCCAGTGATACTGTCCCCCAACGCTGGGCCAGTGTTACTGTCCCCAAAACTGGGCCAGTGATACTGTCCCCCAAAACTGGGCCAGTGATACTGTCCCCAACACTGGGCCAGTGATACTGTCCCCCAACACTGGGCCAGTGATACTGTCCCCCCAACACAGGACCAGTGATACTGTCCCCAACACTGGGCCAGTGATACTGTCCCCCAACACTGGGCCAGTGATACTGTCCCCCAACACTGGGCCAGTGATACTGTCCCCCAACACTGGGCCAGTGATACTGTCCCCCAACACTGGGCCAGTGATACTGTCCCCCAACACTGGGCCAGTGATACTGTTCCCCTACACGGGGCCAGTGATACTGTCCCCCTACACTGGGCCAGTGATACCGTCCCACAACACTGGGCCAGTGATATTGTGTAACATCATTGGGCCAGTGACACAGTCCTCCAAAACAGGGCCATTGATACTGTCCCCTAAAACTGGGTCAGGGATAGTATCCGCCAGCACTGTATGTGTAATACTATCCCCCAGCACTGTGTGTGTAATACTATCCCCCAACACTGGGCCACTGATACTGTTCCCAACACTGGGCCAGTGATACTGTTCCCAACACTGGGCCAGTGATACTGTTCCCAACACTGGGCCAGTGATACGGTCACCCAACACTGGGCCAGTGACACTGTCCCGCAATACTGGGCCTGTTATACTGTCACCCAACACTGTGCCAGTGATACTGTCCCCCAAAACTGGGCCTGAGATATTGTATCCCAACAATGGGCCAGTGAAACTGTCCACCAAACCTGGGCCATTGATTCTGTTCCCCATCACTGGGCCAGTGACGCTGTCTCCGAATACAGGGCCACTGATACAGATAGCCAACACTGGGCCAGTGATACTGTCGCCCAACACTTGGCCAGTGAAACTATATCGCAACACTGGGCCAGTGATACTCTCCACCTACACAGCGCCAGTTATACTGTACCCCACGCTGGACCAGTGATACGGTCACCCCACACTGGACCAGTGCTACTGTCCACCAACAATGGGACAGTTATGTTCCCCAGCACTGGGCCCGTGATACTGCATCCCAACACTGCGTGAGTGATACTAACCCCACACACTGGGCTAGGGATACTGTATCCTAACACTGGGCCAGTGATACTTTCGCCCCCACACTGGGCCAATAATACTGTATCCCAACACTGGGCCAGTGATACAGTTTCCCACACTCACAATGAATATGTCTCTCTACACTGGGCCAGTGATACTGCTCACCCAAAACTTGGCCAGTGACACTGTCCCCCATCACTGGGACAGTGATACTGTCCCCCAACACTGGGCCAGTGATACTGTCCCACAACACTGGGCCAGTGATACTGTTCCCCTACACGGGGCCAGTGATACTGTCCCCCTACACTGGGCCAGTGATACCGTCCCCCAACACTGGGCCAGTGATATTGTGTAACATCATTGGGCCAGTGACACAGTCCTCCAAAACAGGGCCATTGATACTGTCCCCTAAAACTGGGTCAGGGATAGTATCCCCCAGCACTGTATGTGTAATACTATCCCCCAGCACTGTGTGTGTAATACTATCCCCCAACACTGGGCCACTGATACTGTTCCCAACACTGGGCCAGTGACACTGTTCCCAACACTGGGCCAGTGATACTGTTCCCAACACTGGGCCAGTGATACGGTCACCCAACACTGGGTCAGTGACACTGTCCCGCAATACTGGACCTGTTATACTGTCACCCAACACTGTGCCAGTGATACTGTCCCCCAAAACTGGGCCTGAGATATTGTATCCCAACAATGGGCCAGTGAAACTGTCCACCAAACCTGGGCCATTGATTCTGTCCCCCATCACTGGGCCAGTGACGCTGTCCCCGAATACAGGGCCACTGATACAGATAGCCAACACTGGGCCAGTGATACTGTCGCCCAACACTTGGCCAGTGAAACTATATCGCAGCACTGGGCCAGTGATACTCTCCACCTACACAGCGCCAGTTATACTGTACCCCACGCTGGACCAGTGATACGGTCACCCCACACTGGACCAGTGCTACTGTCCACCAACAATGGGACAGTTATGTTCCCCAGCACTGGGCCCGTGATACTGCATCCCAACACTGCGTGTGTGATACTAACCCCACACACTGGGCTAGGGATACTGTATCCTAACACTGGGCCAGTGATACTTTCGCCCCCACACTGGGCCAATAATACTGTATCCCAACACTGGGCCAGTGATACAGTTTCCCACACTCACAATGAATATGTCTCTCTACACTGGGCCAGTGATACTGCTCACCCAAAACTTGGCCAGTGACACTGGCCCCCATCACAGGGACAGTGATACTGTCTCCCAACGCTCGGCCAATGAATGTGTTTCTCTACACTGGGCCAGTGATACTTTTCATCAACATTGAGTCAGTGATACTGTCACCCAACACTGGACCAGTGATACTGTATCCCAACTCTGGGCTAGTGTTAATGTCCCCCAACACTGGGCCAGAGATACTGTGCACCAACACTGGAACAGTGATTCGGTTACCCAACACTGGGCCAGTGATGCTGTCCCCTAACACTGGGCAGATGAATATGTTTCTCATCACTGGGCCAGTGCTACTTTGCCCCAACACTGGGCCATTGATAATATATCCCAACACTGGGCCAGTGATCCTGTCCCCAAACACTGGAACTTTGATAATGTCCCCCAACACTGGGCTAGTGATAATGTACTCCAACACTGGGCCAGTGATCCTGCCTCCAAGTCTGGGCCAGTGATACTGTCCCCTAACACTGTAACTGTGATACTGTCCCACAACACGGGGCCATTGATATTGTACCCCAACACTGGGCCAGTGATACTATATCACAACACTGAGCCAGTGATATTGTCCACCAAAACTGGGCCACTGATACACTCCCATAACACTGGGCAAGTGATGCTGTCTCCCAAAACTGGGCCAGTGATGCTGTCCCCCAAAATAGGCCAGTGATACTGTATCTCAACACTGGGTCAGTAATACTGTCCCCAACATTGGCCAGTGATACTGTATCCCAACACTGGCCAGTGATATGTATCCCAACGCTGGGCCAGTGATAATGCCTTACAAAACTGGGCCAGTAATACTGTCACCCCACACTGGGCCAGTGATACTCTCCGCACTAATTGGGAGTGTGGTGCAGTCCCTCAAAATTGGGCCAGTGCTACTGAGTGGAAAAACTGGGCCAGTGATACAAAGCACCAACACTCGGCCTATGATACTGTCCCCCAACACTAGGCCAAATAAAATGTCTCTCAGAACTGGGCCAGTGATTAAGTTGCCCAACATTGGGCCAGTTATACCGTACCCCATCACCGGTGTATGAAACTAACCCAACTCTGGGCCAGTGATACTGTTGCCCAACATTGGGCCAGTTATACCGTACCCCATCACCGGTGTATGATACTAACCCAACTCTGGGCCAGTGATACTGTCCACCAACACAAGGCCATTCATAATGTCTCCTAACACTGGGCCAGTGATACTGCCTTCCAACATGGGCCAGTGATACTGTCCGCCAAAACTGGGCCAGTGATACTGTCCCCCAAAACTGGGCCAGTGATACTGTGCCCCAACACTGGGCCAGTGATGCTGTACACGAACACTGGGCCAGTGATACTGTTCCCTGACACTGGGCCAGTGATAGTGTATACCATCATTGGGCCAGTGACACTGTCCTCCAAAACAAGGCCATTGATACTGTCCCCTAAAACTGGGTAAGGGATAGTGTCCCCCAGCACTGTGTGTGTAGTACTAGCCCCCAACACTTGGTCAGTGATGCTGCCCCCCTATACTGGGGCAGTGATGCTGCCCCCAACACTGGCCCAGTGATGCTGCCCCCCAACACTGGGCCAGTAATACTGTCCCACAACACCGGGCCAGTGATACTGTCCCACAACACGGGGCCTGCTATACTGTCACCCAACACTGGGCCAGTGACATTGTCCCTCAAAACTGGGCCAGTAATTCTGTCACCCAGCACTGGGCCAGTGATACTGCATCCCAACTCGGCCAGTGATACTGCTCCCACAACACTGAGCCAGTGATACTGCCCCCTAACACTGGGCCAGTTATACTGTCCCCCAACACTGCGCCAGTGATACTGTCCCCCAACGCTGGGCCAGTGTTACTGTCCCCAAAACTGGGCCAGTGATACTGTCCCCCAAAACTGGGCCAGTGATACTGTCCCCAACACTGGGCCAGTGATACTGTCCCCCAACACTGGGCCAGTGATACTGTCCCCCCAACACAGGACCAGTGATACTGTCCCCAACACTGGGCCAGTGATACTGTCCCCCAACACTGGGCCAGTGATACTGTCCCCCAACACTGGGCCAGTGATACTGTCCCCCAACACTGGGCCAGTGATACTGTCCCCCAACACTGGGCCAGTGATACCGTCCCCCAACACTGGGCCAGTGATACTGTCCCCCAACACTGGGCCAGTGATACTGTCCCCCAACACTGGGCCAGTGATACTGTCCCACAACACTGGGCCAGTGATACTGTTCCCCTACACGGGGCCAGTGATACTGTCCCCCTACACTGGGCCAGTGATACCGTCCCACAACACTGGGCCAGTGATATTGTGTAACATCATTGGGCCAGTGACACAGTCCTCCAAAACAGGGCCATTGATACTGTCCCCTAAAACTGGGTCAGGGATAGTATCCGCCAGCACTGTATGTGTAATACTATCCCCCAGCACTGTGTGTGTAATACTATCCCCCAACACTGGGCCACTGATACTGTTCCCAACACTGGGCCAGTGATACTGTTCCCAACACTGGGCCAGTGATACTGTTCCCAACACTGGGCCAGTGATACGGTCACCCAACACTGGGCCAGTGACACTGTCCCGCAATACTGGGCCTGTTATACTGTCACCCGACACTGTGCCAGTGATACTGTCCCCCAAAACTGGGCCTGAGATATTGTATCCCAACAATGGGCCAGTGAAACTGTCCACCAAACCTGGGCCATTGATTCTGTTCCCCATCACTGGGCCAGTGACGCTGTCTCCGAATACAGGGCCACTGATACAGATAGCCAACACTGGGCCAGTGATACTGTCGCCCAACACTTGGCCAGTGAAACTATATCGCAACACTGGGCCAGTGATACTCTCCACCTACACAGCGCCAGTTATACTGTACCCCACGCTGGACCAGTGATACGGTCACCCCACACTGGACCAGTGCTACTGTCCACCAACAATGGGACAGTTATGTTCCCCAGCACTGGGCCCGTGATACTGCATCCCAACACTGCGTGAGTGATACTAACCCCACACACTGGGCTAGGGATACTGTATCCTAACACTGGGCCAGTGATACTTTCGCCCCCACACTGGGCCAATAATACTGTATCCCAACACTGGGCCAGTGATACAGTTTCCCACACTCACAATGAATATGTCTCTCTACACTGGGCCAGTGATACTGCTCACCCAAAACTTGGCCAGTGACACTGTCCCCCATCACTGGGACAGTGATACTGTCCCCCAACACTGGGCCAGTGATACTGTCCCACAACACTGGGCCAGTGATACTGTTCCCCTACACGGGGCCAGTGATACTGTCCCCCTACACTGGGCCAGTGATACCGTCCCCCAACACTGGGCCAGTGATATTGTGTAACATCATTGGGCCAGTGACACAGTCCTCCAAAACAGGGCCATTGATACTGTCCCCTAAAACTGGGTCAGGGATAGTATCCCCCAGCACTGTATGTGTAATACTATCCCCCAGCACTGTGTGTGTAATACTATCCCCCAACACTGGGCCACTGATACTGTTCCCAACACTGGGCCAGTGACACTGTTCCCAACACTGGGCCAGTGATACTGTTCCCAACACTGGGCCAGTGATACGGTCACCCAACACTGGGTCAGTGACACTGTCCCGCAATACTGGACCTGTTATACTGTCACCCAACACTGTGCCAGTGATACTGTCCCCCAAAACTGGGCCTGAGATATTGTATCCCAACAATGGGCCAGTGAAACTGTCCACCAAACCTGGGCCATTGATTCTGTCCCCCATCACTGGGCCAGTGACGCTGTCCCCGAATACAGGGCCACTGATACAGATAGCCAACACTGGGCCAGTGATACTGTCGCCCAACACTTGGCCAGTGAAACTATATCGCAGCACTGGGCCAGTGATACTCTCCACCTACACAGCGCCAGTTATACTGTACCCCACGCTGGACCAGTGATACGGTCACCCCACACTGGACCAGTGCTACTGTCCACCAACAATGGGACAGTTATGTTCCCCAGCACTGGGCCCGTGATACTGCATCCCAACACTGCGTGTGTGATACTAACCCCACACACTGGGCTAGGGATACTGTATCCTAACACTGGGCCAGTGATACTTTCGCCCCCACACTGGGCCAATAATACTGTATCCCAACACTGGGCCAGTGATACAGTTTCCCACACTCACAATGAATATGTCTCTCTACACTGGGTCAGTGATACTGCTCACCCAAAACTTGGCCAGTGACACTGGCCCCCATCACAGGGACAGTGATACTGTCTCCCAACGCTGGGCCAATGAATGTGTTTCTCTACACTGGGCCAGTGATACTTTTCATCAACATTGAGTCAGTGATACTGTCACCCAACACTGGACCAGTGATACTGTATCCCAACTCTGGGCTAGTGTTAATGTCCCCCAACACTGGGCCAGAGATACTGTGCACCAACACTGGAACAGTGATTCGGTTACCCAACACTGGGCCAGTGATGCTGTCCCCTAACACTGGGCAGATGAATATGTTTCTCATCACTGGGCCAGTGCTACTTTGCCCCAACACTGGGCCATTGATAATATATCCCAACACTGGGCCAGTGATCCTGTCCCCAAACACTGGAACTTTGATAATGTCCCCCAACACTGGGCTAGTGATAATGTACTCCAACACTGGGCCAGTGATCCTGCCTCCAAGTCTGGGCCAGTGATACTGTCCCCTAACACTGTAACTGTGATACTGTCCCACAACACGGGGCCATTGATATTGTACCCCAACACTGGGCCAGTGATACTATATCACAACACTGAGCCAGTGATATTGTCCACCAAAACTGGGCCACTAATACACTCCCATAACACTGGGCAAGTGATGCTGTCTCCCAAAACTGGGCCAGTGATGCTGTCCCCCAAAATAGGCCAGTGATACTGTATCTCAACACTGGGTCAGTAATACTGTCCCCAACATTGGCCAGTGATACTGTATCCCAACACTGGCCAGTGATATGTATCCCAACGCTGGGCCAGTGATATTGCCTTACAAAACTGGGCCAGTAATACTGTCACCCCACACTGGGCCAGTGATACTCTCCGCACTAATTGGGAGTGTGGTGCAGTCCCTAAAAATTGGGCCAGTGCTACTGAGTGGAAAAACTGGGCCAGTGATACAAAGCACCAACACTCGGCCTATGATACTGTCCCCCAACACTAGGCCAAATAAAATGTCTCTCAGAACTGGGCCAGTGATTCTGTTGCCCAACATTGGGTCAGTTATACCATACCCCATCACCGGTGTATGACACTAACCCAACTCTGGGCCAGTGATACTGTCCCCAACACTGGGCCAGTGATACTGTCCCCCAAAACTGGGCCAGTGATACTGTGCCCCAACACTGGGCCAGTGATGCTGTACACGAACACTGGGCCAGTGATACTGTTCCCTGACACTGGGCCAGTGATAGTGTATACCATCATTGGGCCAGTGACACTGTCCTCCAAAACAAGGCCATTGATACTGTCCCCTAAAACTGGGTAAGGGATAGTGTCCCCCAGCACTGTGTGTGTAGTACTAGCCCCCAACACTTGGTCAGTGATGCTGCCCCCCTATACTGGGGCAGTGATGCTGCCCCCAACACTGGCCCAGTGATGCTGCCCCCCAACACTGGGCCAGTAATACTGTCCCACAACACCGGGCCAGTGATACTGTCCCACAACACGGGGCCTGCTATACTGTCACCCAAAACTGGGCCAGTGACATTGTCCCTCAAAACTGGGCCAGTAATTCTGTCACCCAGCACTGGGCCAGTGATACTGCATCCCAACTCGGCCAGTGATACTGCTCCCACAACACTGAGCCAGTGATACTGCCCCCTAACACTGGGCCAGTTATACTGTCCCCCAACACTGCGCCAGTGATACTGTCCCCCAACGCTGGGCCAGTGTTACTGTCCCCAAAACTGGGCCAGTGATACTGTCCCCCAAAACTGGGCCAGTGATACTGTCCCCAACACTGGGCCAGTGATACTGTCCCCCAACACTGGGCCAGTGATACTGTCCCCCCAACACAGGACCAGTGATACTGTCCCCAACACTGGGCCAGTGATACTGTCCCCCAACACTGGGCCAGTGATACTGTCCCCCAACACTGGGCCAGTGATACTGTCCCCCAACACTGGGCCAGTGATACTGTCCCCCAACACTGGGCCAGTGATACCGTCCCCCAACACTGGGCCAGTGATACTGTCCCCCAACACTGGGCCAGTGATACTGTCCCCCAACACTGGGCCAGTGATACTGTCCCACAACACTGGGCCAGTGATACTGTTCCCCTACACGGGGCCAGTGATACTGTCCCCCTACACTGGGCCAGTGATACCGTCCCACAACACTGGGCCAGTGATATTGTGTAACATCATTGGGCCAGTGACACAGTCCTCCAAAACAGGGCCATTGATACTGTCCCCTAAAACTGGGTCAGGGATAGTATCCGCCAGCACTGTATGTGTAATACTATCCCCCAGCACTGTGTGTGTAATACTATCCCCCAACACTGGGCCACTGATACTGTTCCCAACACTGGGCCAGTGATACTGTTCCCAACACTGGGCCAGTGATACTGTTCCCAACACTGGGCCAGTGATACGGTCACCCAACACTGGGCCAGTGACACTGTCCCGCAATACTGGGCCTGTTATACTGTCACCCGACACTGTGCCAGTGATACTGTCCCCCAAAACTGGGCCTGAGATATTGTATCCCAACAATGGGCCAGTGAAACTGTCCACCAAACCTGGGCCATTGATTCTGTTCCCCATCACTGGGCCAGTGACGCTGTCTCCGAATACAGGGCCACTGATACAGATAGCCAACACTGGGCCAGTGATACTGTCGCCCAACACTTGGCCAGTGAAACTATATCGCAACACTGGGCCAGTGATACTCTCCACCTACACAGCGCCAGTTATACTGTACCCCACGCTGGACCAGTGATACGGTCACCCCACACTGGACCAGTGCTACTGTCCACCAACAATGGGACAGTTATGTTCCCCAGCACTGGGCCCGTGATACTGCATCCCAACACTGCGTGAGTGATACTAACCCCACACACTGGGCTAGGGATACTGTATCCTAACACTGGGCCAGTGATACTTTCGCCCCCACACTGGGCCAATAATACTGTATCCCAACACTGGGCCAGTGATACAGTTTCCCACACTCACAATGAATATGTCTCTCTACACTGGGCCAGTGATACTGCTCACCCAAAACTTGGCCAGTGACACTGTCCCCCATCACTGGGACAGTGATACTGTCCCCCAACACTGGGCCAGTGATACTGTCCCACAACACTGGGCCAGTGATACTGTTCCCCTACACGGGGCCAGTGATACTGTCCCCCTACACTGGGCCAGTGATACCGTCCCCCAACACTGGGCCAGTGATATTGTGTAACATCATTGGGCCAGTGACACAGTCCTCCAAAACAGGGCCATTGATACTGTCCCCTAAAACTGGGTCAGGGATAGTATCCCCCAGCACTGTATGTGTAATACTATCCCCCAGCACTGTGTGTGTAATACTATCCCCCAACACTGGGCCACTGATACTGTTCCCAACACTGGGCCAGTGACACTGTTCCCAACACTGGGCCAGTGATACTGTTCCCAACACTGGGCCAGTGATACGGTCACCCAACACTGGGTCAGTGACACTGTCCCGCAATACTGGACCTGTTATACTGTCACCCAACACTGTGCCAGTGATACTGTCCCCCAAAACTGGGCCTGAGATATTGTATCCCAACAATGGGCCAGTGAAACTGTCCACCAAACCTGGGCCATTGATTCTGTCCCCCATCACTGGGCCAGTGACGCTGTCCCCGAATACAGGGCCACTGATACAGATAGCCAACACTGGGCCAGTGATACTGTCGCCCAACACTTGGCCAGTGAAACTATATCGCAGCACTGGGCCAGTGATACTCTCCACCTACACAGCGCCAGTTATACTGTACCCCACGCTGGACCAGTGATACGGTCACCCCACACTGGACCAGTGCTACTGTCCACCAACAATGGGACAGTTATGTTCCCCAGCACTGGGCCCGTGATACTGCATCCCAACACTGCGTGTGTGATACTAACCCCACACACTGGGCTAGGGATACTGTATCCTAACACTGGGCCAGTGATACTTTCGCCCCCACACTGGGCCAATAATACTGTATCCCAACACTGGGCCAGTGATACAGTTTCCCACACTCACAATGAATATGTCTCTCTACACTGGGTCAGTGATACTGCTCACCCAAAACTTGGCCAGTGACACTGGCCCCCATCACAGGGACAGTGATACTGTCTCCCAACGCTGGGCCAATGAATGTGTTTCTCTACACTGGGCCAGTGATACTTTTCATCAACATTGAGTCAGTGATACTGTCACCCAACACTGGACCAGTGATACTGTATCCCAACTCTGGGCTAGTGTTAATGTCCCCCAACACTGGGCCAGAGATACTGTGCACCAACACTGGAACAGTGATTCGGTTACCCAACACTGGGCCAGTGATGCTGTCCCCTAACACTGGGCAGATGAATATGTTTCTCATCACTGGGCCAGTGCTACTTTGCCCCAACACTGGGCCATTGATAATATATCCCAACACTGGGCCAGTGATCCTGTCCCCAAACACTGGAACTTTGATAATGTCCCCCAACACTGGGCTAGTGATAATGTACTCCAACACTGGGCCAGTGATCCTGCCTCCAAGTCTGGGCCAGTGATACTGTCCCCTAACACTGTAACTGTGATACTGTCCCACAACACGGGGCCATTGATATTGTACCCCAACACTGGGCCAGTGATACTATATCACAACACTGAGCCAGTGATATTGTCCACCAAAACTGGGCCACTAATACACTCCCATAACACTGGGCAAGTGATGCTGTCTCCCAAAACTGGGCCAGTGATGCTGTCCCCCAAAATAGGCCAGTGATACTGTATCTCAACACTGGGTCAGTAATACTGTCCCCAACATTGGCCAGTGATACTGTATCCCAACACTGGCCAGTGATATGTATCCCAACGCTGGGCCAGTGATATTGCCTTACAAAACTGGGCCAGTAATACTGTCACCCCACACTGGGCCAGTGATACTCTCCGCACTAATTGGGAGTGTGGTGCAGTCCCTCAAAATTGGGCCAGTGCTACTGAGTGGAAAAACTGGGCCAGTGATACAAAGCACCAACACTCGGCCTATGATACTGTCCCCCAACACTAGGCCAAATAAAATGTCTCTCAGAACTGGGCCAGTGATTAAGTTGCCCAACATTGGGCCAGTTATACCGTACCCCATCACCGGTGTATGAAACTAACCCAACTCTGGGCCAGTGATACTGTTGCCCAACATTGGGCCAGTTATACCGTACCCCATCACCGGTGTATGATACTAACCCAACTCTGGGCCAGTGATACTGTCCACCAACACAAGGCCATTCATAATGTCTCCTAACACTGGGCCAGTGATACTGCCTTCCAACATGGGCCAGTGATACTGTCCGCCAAAACTGGGCCAGTGATACTGTCCCCCAAAACTGGGCCAGTGATACTGTGCCCCAACACTGGGCCAGTGATGCTGTACACGAACACTGGGCCAGTGATACTGTTCCCTGACACTGGGCCAGTGATAGTGTATACCATCATTGGGCCAGTGACACTGTCCTCCAAAACAAGGCCATTGATACTGTCCCCTAAAACTGGGTAAGGGATAGTGTCCCCCAGCACTGTGTGTGTAGTACTAGCCCCCAACACTTGGTCAGTGATGCTGCCCCCCTATACTGGGGCAGTGATGCTGCCCCCAACACTGGCCCAGTGATGCTGCCCCCCAACACTGGGCCAGTAATACTGTCCCACAACACCGGGCCAGTGATACTGTCCCACAACACGGGGCCTGCTATACTGTCACCCAACACTGGGCCAGTGACATTGTCCCTCAAAACTGGGCCAGTAATTCTGTCACCCAGCACTGGGCCAGTGATACTGCATCCCAACTCGGCCAGTGATACTGCTCCCACAACACTGAGCCAGTGATACTGCCCCCTAACACTGGGCCAGTTATACTGTCCCCCAACACTGCGCCAGTGATACTGTCCCCCAACGCTGGGCCAGTGTTACTGTCCCCAAAACTGGGCCAGTGATACTGTCCCCCAAAACTGGGCCAGTGATACTGTCCCCAACACTGGGCCAGTGATACTGTCCCCCAACACTGGGCCAGTGATACTGTCCCCCCAACACAGGACCAGTGATACTGTCCCCAACACTGGGCCAGTGATACTGTCCCCCAACACTGGGCCAGTGATACTGTCCCCCAACACTGGGCCAGTGATACTGTCCCCCAACACTGGGCCAGTGATACTGTCCCCCAACACTGGGCCAGTGATACTGTCCCCCAACACTGGGCCAGTGATACTGTCCCCCAACACTGGGCCAGTGATACTGTCCCACAACACTGGGCCAGTGATACTGTTCCCCTACACGGGGCCAGTGATACTGTCCCCCTACACTGGGCCAGTGATACCGTCCCACAACACTGGGCCAGTGATATTGTGTAACATCATTGGGCCAGTGACACAGTCCTCCAAAACAGGGCCATTGATACTGTCCCCTAAAACTGGGTCAGGGATAGTATCCGCCAGCACTGTATGTGTAATACTATCCCCCAGCACTGTGTGTGTAATACTATCCCCCAACACTGGGCCACTGATACTGTTCCCAACACTGGGCCAGTGATACTGTTCCCAACACTGGGCCAGTGATACTGTTCCCAACACTGGGCCAGTGATACGGTCACCCAACACTGGGCCAGTGACACTGTCCCGCAATACTGGGCCTGTTATACTGTCACCCAACACTGTGCCAGTGATACTGTCCCCCAAAACTGGGCCTGAGATATTGTATCCCAACAATGGGCCAGTGAAACTGTCCACCAAACCTGGGCCATTGATTCTGTTCCCCATCACTGGGCCAGTGACGCTGTCTCCGAATACAGGGCCACTGATACAGATAGCCAACACTGGGCCAGTGATACTGTCGCCCAACACTTGGCCAGTGAAACTATATCGCAACACTGGGCCAGTGATACTCTCCACCTACACAGCGCCAGTTATACTGTACCCCACGCTGGACCAGTGATACGGTCACCCCACACTGGACCAGTGCTACTGTCCACCAACAATGGGACAGTTATGTTCCCCAGCACTGGGCCCGTGATACTGCATCCCAACACTGCGTGAGTGATACTAACCCCACACACTGGGCTAGGGATACTGTATCCTAACACTGGGCCAGTGATACTTTCGCCCCCACACTGGGCCAATAATACTGTATCCCAACACTGGGCCAGTGATACAGTTTCCCACACTCACAATGAATATGTCTCTCTACACTGGGCCAGTGATACTGCTCACCCAAAACTTGGCCAGTGACACTGTCCCCCATCACTGGGACAGTGATACTGTCCCCCAACACTGGGCCAGTGATACTGTCCCACAACACTGGGCCAGTGATACTGTTCCCCTACACGGGGCCAGTGATACTGTCCCCCTACACTGGGCCAGTGATACCGTCCCCCAACACTGGGCCAGTGATATTGTGTAACATCATTGGGCCAGTGACACAGTCCTCCAAAACAGGGCCATTGATACTGTCCCCTAAAACTGGGTCAGGGATAGTATCCCCCAGCACTGTATGTGTAATACTATCCCCCAGCACTGTGTGTGTAATACTATCCCCCAACACTGGGCCACTGATACTGTTCCCAACACTGGGCCAGTGACACTGTTCCCAACACTGGGCCAGTGATACTGTTCCCAACACTGGGCCAGTGATACGGTCACCCAACACTGGGTCAGTGACACTGTCCCGCAATACTGGACCTGTTATACTGTCACCCAACACTGTGCCAGTGATACTGTCCCCCAAAACTGGGCCTGAGATATTGTATCCCAACAATGGGCCAGTGAAACTGTCCACCAAACCTGGGCCATTGATTCTGTCCCCCATCACTGGGCCAGTGACGCTGTCCCCGAATACAGGGCCACTGATACAGATAGCCAACACTGGGCCAGTGATACTGTCGCCCAACACTTGGCCAGTGAAACTATATCGCAGCACTGGGCCAGTGATACTCTCCACCTACACAGCGCCAGTTATACTGTACCCCACGCTGGACCAGTGATACGGTCACCCCACACTGGACCAGTGCTACTGTCCACCAACAATGGGACAGTTATGTTCCCCAGCACTGGGCCCGTGATACTGCATCCCAACACTGCGTGTGTGATACTAACCCCACACACTGGGCTAGGGATACTGTATCCTAACACTGGGCCAGTGATACTTTCGCCCCCACACTGGGCCAATAATACTGTATCCCAACACTGGGCCAGTGATACAGTTTCCCACACTCACAATGAATATGTCTCTCTACACTGGGTCAGTGATACTGCTCACCCAAAACTTGGCCAGTGACACTGGCCCCATCACAGGGACAGTGATACTGTCTCCCAACGCTGGGCCAATGAATGTGTTTCTCTACACTGGGCCAGTGATACTTTTCATCAACATTGAGTCAGTGATACTGTCACCCAACACTGGGCCAGTTATACTGCCCCCCCAAACTGGGCCAGTGATACTGTCCCACTATACTGGCCCAGTGATACTGTCCCCCAACACTGGGCCAGTGATACTGTTCCCCACAACTGGGCCAGTGTTAGTGTATACCATTATTGGGCCAGTGACACTGTCCTCAAAACAAGGTCATTGATACTGTCCCCTATAACTGGGCCAGTGATACTGATCCCCAAACACTGGGCCAGTGATACTGCCCCCCAAACACTGGGCCAGTGATACTGCCCCCCAATACTCGGCCAGTTATACTGTCCCCAATACTGGGCCAGTGATACTGTCCCATAACATTGGGCCAGTAATACTGTCCCACAACACTGGGCCTGTTATATTGTCACCCAATACTGGGCCAGTGATACTGTTCTCCAAAACTGGGCCTGAGATCTTGTATCCCAACAATGGGCCAGTGATACTGTCCACCAAAACTGGCCCATTGATTCTGTCCCGCAACACTGGGCCAGTGACACTGTCCCCGATTACGGGGCCACTGATACAGTCCGCCAACACTGGGCCAGTGATACTGTATCGCAACACTGGGCCAGTGATACTCTCCACCAACATAGTTCCAGATATACTGTACGCCACACTGAGCCAGTGATAATGTCACCACACACTGCGCCAGTGATTCTGTCTCCCAACATTGAGTCTGTGATATGGTCCACCAACACTGTGCCAGTGATACTATCTCCCTGCAATGTGCCAGTGATACTGTCACCCAACACAGGGCCAGTGACACTGCCCCCCCATCATTGGGCCAGTGATACTGTCTCCCAACACTGGGCCAATGAATGTGTCTCTCTACACTGGGCCAGTGATACTGTCCCCCTACACTGGGCCAGTGATACTGTCCCCCTACACTGGGCCAGTGATACTGACCCCCTACACTGGGCCAGTGATACTGCCCCCCTATACTTGGCCAGTGATACTGTCCCCCTACACTGGGCCAGTGATACTGTCCCCCTACACTGGGCCAGTCATACTGTCCCCCAACACTGAGCCAGTCATACTATCCCCCAACAATGGGCCAGTGATGCTGTCCCGCAACACTGGACCAGTGATACTGTTCCCCAACACTGGGCCAGTGATATTGTATACCATCATTGGGCCAGTGACACTGTCCTCCAAAACAGGGCCACCGATAATGTCCCCTAAAACTGGGTCAGGGATTGTATCCACCAGCACTGTATTACTAATACTATCCCCCAGCACTGTGTGTGTAATACTATTCCCCAACACTGGGCCAGTGATACTGTTCCCAACACTGGGCTAGTGATACGGTCCCCCAACACTGGGCCAGTGATACTGTCCCGTAATACTTGGCCTGTTGTACTGTCACCCAACACTGGGCCAGTGATACTGTCCCCCAAAACTGGGCCTGAGATATTGTATCCCAACAATGGGCCAGTGAAACTGTCCACCAAAACTGGTCCATTGATTCCATCCCCCAACACTGGGCCAGTGACACTGTCCCCGATTACGGGGCCACTGATACAGTCCGCCAACACTGGGCCAGTGATACTGTCACCCAACAATGGGCCAGTGATACTGTATCGCAACACTGGGCCAGTGATATTCTCCACCAACATAGTTCCAGATATACTGTACGCCACACTGAGCCAGTGATACTGTCACCACACACTGGGCCAGTGATTCTGTCTCCCAACATTGAGTCTGTGACATGGTCCACCAACACTGTGCCAGTGATACTATCTCCCCGCAATGTGCCAGTGATACTGTCACTCCACACAGGGCCAGTGACACTGTCCCCCATCATTGGGCCAGTGATACTGTCTCCCAACACTGGGCCAATGAATGTGTCTCTCTACACTGGGCCAGTGATTCTGTCCCCCTACACTGGGCCAGTGATACTGTCCCCCTACACTTAGCCAGTGATACTGTCCCCCTACACTGGGCCAGTGATACTTTCCCCCTACAGTGGGCCAGTCATACTGTCCCCCAACACTCAGCCAGTCATACTGTCCCCCAACAATGGGCCAGTGATGCTGTCCCGCAACACTGGGCCAGTGATATTGTATACCATCATTGGGCCAGTGACACTGTCCTCCAAAACAGGGCCATCGATAATGTCCCCTAAAACTGGGTCAGGGATAGTATCCCCCAGCACTGTATGTGTAATACTATCCCCCAGCACAGTGTGTGTAATACTATCCCCCAACACTGGGCCAGTGATACTGTTCCCAACACTGGGCTAGTGATACGGTCCCCCAACACTGGTCCAGTGATACTGTCACGCAATACTGGGCCTGTTATACTGTCACCCAACACTGGGCCAGTGATACTGTCCCCCAAAACTGGGCCTGAGATAATGTATCCCAACAATGGGCCAGTGAAACTGTCCACCAAAACTGGTCCATTGATTCCGTCCCCTAACAATGGGCCAGTGACACTGTCCCCAAATACGGGGCCACTGATACAGATAGCCAACACTGGGCCAATGACACTGTCTCCCAAAACTGGACCAGTGATACTGTCTCCCAACACTGGGTCAATGAATGTGTCTCTCTATACTGGGCAAGTGATATTGTCCCCCTGAACTGGGCCAGTGATACTGTCCCCCTACACTGGGCCAGTAATACTGTCCCCCTATACTGGGCCAGTGATACTGTCCCCCAACACTGGGCCAGTGATACTGTCCCGCAATACTGGGCCTGTTATACTGTCACCCAACACTGGGCCTGAGATATTGTATCCCAACAATGGGCCAGTGAAACTGTCCACCAAACCTGGGCCATTGATTCTGTCCCCGAATACGGGGCCACTGATACAGATAGCCAACACTTGGCCAGTGATACTATATCGCAACACTGGGCCAGTGATAATCTCCACCAACACAGCGCCAGTTATACTGTACCCCACGCTGGACCAGTAATACGGTCACCCCACACTGGACCAGTGCTACTGTCCACCAACAATGGGACAGTTATGTTCCCCAGCACTGGGTCAGTGATACTGCATCCCAACACTGCGTGAGTGATACTACCCCACACACTGGGCTTGGGATACTGTATCCTAACACTGGGCCAATGATACTTTCGCCCCCACACTGGGCCAATAATACTGTATCCCAACACTGGGCCAGTGATACAGTTTCCCACACTCAGACAATGAATGTGTCTCTCTACACTGGGCCAGTGATACTGCTCACCCAAAACTGGGCCAGTGACACTGTCCCCCATCACTGGGACAGTGATACTGTCTTCCAACGCTGGGCCAATGAATGTGTTTCTCTACACTGGGCCAGTGATACTATCACCCAAAACTGGGCCGGTGATACTTTTCATCAACATTGAGTCAGTGATACTGTCACCCAACATTGGGCCAGTTGTACTGCCCCCCCCAAACTGGGCCAGTGATACTGTCCCACTATACTGGCCCAGTGATACTGTCCCCCAACACTGGGCCAGTGATACTGTTCCCCACAACTGGGCCAGTGTTAGTGTATACCATTATTGGGCCAGTGACACTGTCCTCAAAACAAGGTCATTGATATTGTCCCCTATAACTGGGCCAGTGATACTGACCCCCAAACACTGGGCCAGTGATACTGCCCCCCAAACACTGGGCCAGTGATACTGCCCCCCAATACTCGGCCAGTTATACTGTCCCCAATACTGGGCCAGTGATACTGTCCCATAACATTGGGCCAGTAATACTGTCCCACAACACTGGGCCTGTTATATTGTCACCCAATACTGGGCCAGTGATACTGTTCTCCAAAACTGGGCCTGAGATCTTGTATCCCAACAATGGGCCAGTGATACTGTCCACCAAAACTGGCCCATTGATTCTGTCCCGCAACACTGGGCCAGTGACACTGTCCCCGATTACGGGGCCACTGATACAGTCCGCCAACACTGTGCCAGTGATACTGTATCGCAACACTGGGCCAGTGATACTCTCCACCAACATAGTTCCAGATATACTGTACGCCACACTGAGCCAGTGATACTGTCACCACACACTGCGCCAGTGATTCTGTCTCCCAACATTGAGTCTGTGATATGGTCCACCAACACTGTGCCAGTGATACTATCTCCCCGCAATGTGCCAGTGATACTGTCACCCAACACAGGGCCAGTGACACTGCCCCCCATCATTGGGCCAGTGATACTGTCTCCCAACACTGGGCCAATGAATGTGTCTCTCTACACTGGGCCAGTGATACTGTCCCCCTACACTGGGCCAGTGATACTGTCCCCCTACACTGGGCCAGTGATACTGACCCCCTACACTGGGCCAGTGATACTGTCCCCCTATACTTGGCCAGTGATACTGTCCCCCTACACTGGGCCAGTGATACTGTCCCCCTACAGTGGGCCAGTCATACTGTCCCCCAACACTGAGCCAGTCATACTGTCCCCCAACAATGGGCCAGTGATGCTGTCCCGCAACACTGGACCAGTGATACTGTTCCCCAACACTGGGCCAGTGATATTGTATACCATCATTGGGCCAGTGACACTGTCCTGCAAAACAGGGCCACCGATAATGACCCCTAAAACTGGGTCAGGGATTGTATCCACCAGCACTGTATTACTAATACTATCCCCCAGCACTGTGTGTGTAATACTATCCCCCAACACTGGGCCAGTGATACTGTTCCCAACACTGGGCTAGTGATACGGTCCCCCAACACTGGGCCAGTGATACTGTCCCGTAATACTTGGCCTGTTATACTGTCACCCAACACTGGGCCAGTGATACTGTCCCCCAAAACTGGGCCTGAGATATTGTATCCCAACAATGGGCCAGTGAAACTGTCCACCAAAACTGGTCCATTGATTCCATCCCCCAACACTGGGCCAGTGACACTGTCCCCGATTACGGGGCCACTGATACAGTCCGCCAACACTGGGCCAGTGATACTGTCACCCAACAATGGGCCAGTGATACTGTATCGCAACACTGGGCCAGTGATACTCTCCACCAACATAGTTCCAGATATACTGTACGCCACACTGAGCCAGTGATACTGTCACCACACACTGGGCCAGTGATTCTGTCTCCCAACATTGAGTCTGTGATATGGTCAACCAACACTGTGCCAGTGATACTATCTCCCCGCAATGTGCCAGTGATACTGTCACTCCACACAGGGGCAGTGACACTGTCCCCCATCATTGGGCCAGTGACACTGTCCTCCAAAACAGGGCCATCGATAATGTCCCCTAAAACTGGGTCAGGGATAGTATCCCCCAGCACTGTATGTGTAATACTATCCCCCAGCACAGTGTGTGTAATACTATCCCCCAACACTGGGCCAGTGATACTGTTCCCAACACTGGGCTAGTGATACGGTCCCCCAACACTGGGCCAGTGATACTGTCACGCAATACTGGGCCTGTTATACTGTCACCCAACACTGGGCCAGTGATACTGTCCCCCAAAACTGGGCCTGAGATAATGTATCCCAACAATGGGCCAGTGAAACTGTCCACCAAAACTGGTCCATTGATTCCGTCCCCTAACAATGGGCCAGTGACACTGTCCCCAAATACGGGGCCAGTGACACTGCCCCCCATCATTGGGCCAGTGATACTGTCTCCCAACACTGGGTCAATGAATGTGTCTCTCTATACTGGGCAAGTGATATTGTCCCCCTGAACTGGGCCTGTGATACTGTCCCCCTACACTGGGCCAGTGATACTGTCCCCCTATACTGGGCCAGTGATACTGTCCCCCAACACTGGGCCAGTGATACTGTCCCGCAATACTGGGCCTGTTATACTGTCATCCCAACACTGGGCCAGTGATACTGTCCCCCAAAACTGGGCCTGAGATATTGTATCCCAACAATGGGCCAGTGAAACTGTCCACCAAACCTGGGCCATTGATTCTGTCCCCGAATACGGGGCCACTGATACAGATAGCCAACACTGGGCCAGTGATACTGTCGCCCAACACTTGGCCAGTGATACTATATCGCAACACTGGGCCAGTGATAATCTCCACCAACACAGCGCCAGTTATACTGTACCCCACGCTGGACCAGTAATACGGTCACCCCACACTGGACCAGTGCTACTGTCCACCAACAATGGGACAGTTATGTTCCCCAGCACTGGGTCAGTGATACTGCATCCCAACACTGCGTGAGTGATACTACCCCACACACTGGGCTTGGGATACTGTATCCTAACACTGGGCCAGTGATACTTTCGCCCCCACACTGGGCCAATAATACTGTATCCCAACACTGGGCCAGTGATACAGTTTCCCACACTCAGACAATGAATATGTCTCTCTACACTGGGCCAGTGATACTGCTCACCCAAAACTGGGCCAGTTACACTGTCCCCCATCACTGGGACAGTGATACTGTCTTCCAACGCTGGGCCAATGAATGTGTTTCTCTACACTGGGCCAGTGATACTATCACCCAAAGCTGGGCCGGTGATACTTTTCATCAACATTGAGTCAGTGATACTGTCACCCAACACTGGGCCAGTTATACTGCCCCCCCAAACTGGGCCAGTTATACTGCTCCCCCCAAACTGGGCCAGTGATACTGTCCCACTACACTGGCCCAGTGATACACTCCAACAACAATGTACCAGTGATACTGTTCCCCAACACTGGGCCAGTGATAGTGTATACCATCATTGGGCCAGTGACACTGTCCTCAAAACAAGGTCATTGATACTGTCCCCTATAACTGGGCAAGTGATACTGACCCCCAAACACTGGGCCAGTGATACTGCCCCCCAAACACTGGGCCAGTGATACTGTCCCATAACATTGGGCCAGTAATACTGTCTCACAACACTGGGCCTGTTATACTGTCACCCAACACTGGGCCAGTGATACTGTTCTCCAAAACTGGGCCTGTGATATGGTATCCCAACAATGGGCCAGTGAAACTGTCCACCAAACCTGGGCCATTGATTCTGTCCCCGAATACGGGGCCACTGATACAGATAGCCAACACTGGGCCAGTGATACTGTCGCCCAACACTTGGCCAGTGATACTATATTGCAACACTGGGCCAGTGATACTCTCCACCAACACAGCGCCAGTTATACTGTACCCCACGCTGGACCAATAATACGGTCACCCCACACTGGACCAGTGCTACTGTCCACCAACAATGGGACAGTTATGTTCCCCAGCACTGGGTCAGTGATACTGCATCCCAACACTGCGTGAGTGATACTACCCCACACACTGGGCTTGGGATACTGTATCCTAACACTGGGCCAGTGATACTTTCGCCCCCACACTGGGCCAATAATACTGTATCCCAACACTGGGCCAGTGATACAGTTTCCCACACTCAGACAATGAATATGTCTCTCTACACTGGGCCAGTGATACTGCTCACCCAAAACTGGGCCAGTGACACTGTCCCCCATCACTGGGACAGTGATACTGTCTTCCAACGCTGGGCCAATGAATGTGTTTCTCTACACTGGGCCAGTGATACTATCACCCAAAACTGGGCCGGTGATACTTTTCATCAACATTGAGTCAGTGATACTGTCACCCAACACTGGGCCAGTTATACTGCCCCCCCAAACTGGGCCAGTTATACTGCTCCCCCCAAACTGGGCCAGTGATACTGTCCCACTACACTGGCCCAGTGATACACTCCCACAACACTGTACCAGTGATAATGTTCCCCAACACTGGGCCAGTGATAGTGTATACCATCATTGGGCCAGTGACACTGTCCTCAAAACAAGGTCATTGATACTGCCCCCTATAACTGGGCAAGTGATACTGACCCCCAAACACTGGGCCAGTGATACTGCCCCCCAAACACTGGGCCAGTGATACTGCCCCCCAACACTGGGCCAGTTATACTGTCCCCAATACTGGGCCAGTGATACTGTCCCATAACATTGGGCCAGTAATACTGTCTCACAACACTGGGCCTGTTATACTGTCACCCAACACTGGGCCAGTGATACTGTTCTCCAAAACTGGGCCTGAGATATTGTATCCCAACAATGGGCAAGTGATACTGTCCACCAAAACTGGCCCATTGATTCTGTCCCGCAACACTGGGCCAGTGACACTGTCCCCGATTACGGGGCCACTGATACAGTCCGTCAACACTGGGCCAGTGATACTGTCACCCAACACTGGGCCAGTGATACTGTATCGCAACACTGGGCCAGTGATACTCTCCACCAACATAGTTCCAGATATACTGTATCCCAACACTGGGCCAGTGATACTGTCCCACAGCACTGGGCCAGTGATACTGTTCCCTAACACTGGGACAGTGATACTGTTCCCTAACACTGGGCCAATAATACTGTACCCCAACACTGGGCCAGTGATACAGTTTCCCACACTAGGCCAATTAATATGTCTCTCTACTCTGGGCCAGTGATACTGTCACCCAAAACTGGGCCGCCGATACGAATCACCAACATTGAGTCAGTGATACTGTCACCCCACACTGGGCCAGTTATACTGCCCCCAACACTGTGCCAGTGACAATGTCTCCCAAAACTGGACCAGTAACAATGTCCCCCATCATTGGGCCAGTGATACTGTTCCCCAACACTGGGACAGTGATACTGTTCCCCAACACTGGGTCAGTGATACTGTCCCGCAGCACTGGGCCAGTGATACTGTTCCCTAACACTGGGCTAGTGATACTGTCACCCACACACTGGGCCAATAATACTGCACCCCAACATTGGGCCTGTGATACAGTTTCCTACACTCGGCCAATTAATATGTCTCTCTACTCTGGGCCAGTGATACTGTCACCCAAAACTGGGCCGCCGATACTAATCACCATCATTGAGTCAGTGATACTGTCACCCCACACTGTGCCAGTTATACTGCCCCAAACACTGTGCCAGTGACAATGTCTCCCAAAACTGGGCCAGTCACACTGTCCCCCATCATTCGGCCAGTGATACTGTCTCCCAACACTGGGCCAATGCATGTGTCCCCCAACACTGGGCTAGTGATACTGACCCCCAAACACTGGGCCAGTGATACTGCCCCCCAAACACTGGGCCAGTGATACTGCCCACCAACACTGGGCCACTTATACTGTCCCCAATACTGGGCCAGTGATACTGTCCCATAACATTGGGCCAGTAATACTGTCTCACAACACTGGGCCTGTTATACTGTCACCCAACACTGGGCCAGTGATACTGTCCCCCAAAACTGGGCCTGAGATATTGTATCCCAACAATGGGCCAGTGAAACTGTCCACCAAACCTGGGCCATTGATTCTGTCCCCCAACATTGGGCCAGTGACACTGTCCCCGATTACGGGGCCACTGATACAGTCCGTCAACACTGGGCCAGTGATACTGTCACCCAACACTGGGCCAGTGATACTGTCTCCCAACACTGGGCCAATGCATGTGTCCCCCAACACTGGGCTAGTGATACTGACCCCCAAACACTGGGCCAGTGATACTGCCCCCCAAACACTGGGCCAGTGATACTGCCCACCAACACTGGGCCACTTATACTGTCCCCAATACTGGGCCAGTGATACTGTCCCATAACATTGGGCCAGTAATACTGTCTCACAACACTGGGCCTGTTATACTGTCACCCAACACTGGGCCAGTGATACTGTCCCCCAAAACTGGGCCTGAGATATTGTATCCCAACAATGGGCCAGTGAAACTGTCCACCAAACCTGGGCCATTGATTCTGTCCCCGAATACGGGGCCACTGATACAGATAGCCAACACTGGGCCAGTGATACTGTCGCCCAACACTTGGCCAGTGATACTATATTGCAACACTGGGCCAGTGATACTCTCCACCAACACAGCGCCAGTTATACTGTACCCCACGCTGGACCAATAATACGGTCACCCCACACTGGACCAGTGCTACTGTCCACCAACAATGGGACAGTTATGTTCCCCAGCACTGGGTCAGTGATACTGCATCCCAACACTGCGTGAGTGATACTACCCCACACACTGGGCTTGGGATACTGTATCCTAACACTGGACCAGTGATACTTTCGCCCCCACACTGGGCCAATAATACTGTATCCCAACACTGGGCCAGTGATACAGTTTCCCACACTCAGACAATGAATATGTCTCTCTACACTGGGCCAGTGATACTGCTCACCCAAAACTGGGCCAGTTACACTGTCCCCCATCACTGGGACAGTGATACTGTCTTCCAACGCTGGGCCAATGAATGTGTTTCTCTACACTGGGCCAGTGATACTATCACCCAAAACTGGGCCGGTGATACTTTTCATCAACATTGAGTCAGTGATACTGTCACCCAACACTGGGCCAGTTATACTGCCCCCCCAAACTGGGCCAGTTATACTGCTCCCCACAAACTGGGCCAGTGATACTGTCCCACTACACTGGCCCAGTGATACACTCCCACAACACTGTACCAGTGATAATGTTCCCCAACACTGGGCCAGTGATAGTGTATACCATCATTGGGCCAGTGACACTGTCCTCAAAACAAGGTCATTGATACTGCCCCCTATAACTGGGCAAGTGATACTGACCCCCAAACACTGGGCCAGTGATACTGCCCCCCAAACACTGGGCCAGTGATACTGCCCCCCAACACTGGGCCAGTTATACTGTCCCCAATACTGGGCCAGTGATACTGTCCCATAACATTGGGCCAGTAATACTGTCTCACAACACTGGGCCTGTTATACTGTCACCCAACACTGGGCCAGTGATACTGTTCTCCAAAACTGGGCCTGAGATATTGTATCCCAACAATGGGCAAGTGATACTGTCCACCAAAACTGGCCCATTGATTCTGTCCCGCAACACTGGGCCAGTGACACTGTCCCCGATTACGGGGCCACTGATACAGTCCGTCAACACTGGGCCAGTGATACTGTCACCCAACACTGGGCCAGTGATACTGTATCGCAACACTGGGCCAGTGATACTCTCCACCAACATAGTTCCAGATATACTGTATCCCAACACTGGGCCAGTGATACTGTCCCACAGCACTGGGCCAGTGATACTGTTCCCTAACACTGGGACAGTGATACTGTTCCCTAACACTGGGCCAATAATACTGTACCCCAACACTGGGCCAGTGATACAGTTTCCCACACTAGGCCAATTAATATGTCTCTCTACTCTGGGCCAGTGATACTGTCACCCAAAACTGGGCCGCCGATACGAATCACCAACATTGAGTCAGTGATACTGTCACCCCACACTGGGCCAGTTATACTGCCCCCAACACTGTGCCAGTGACAATGTCTCCCAAAACTGGACCAGTAACAATGTCCCCCATCATTGGGCCAGTGATACTGTTCCCCAACACTGGGACAGTGATACTGTTCCCCAACACTGGGTCAGTGATACTGTCCCGCAGCACTGGGCCAGTGATACTGTTCCCTAACACTGGGCTAGTGATACTGTCACCCACACACTGGGCCAATAATACTGTACCCCAACATTGGGCCTGTGATACAGTTTCCTACACTCGGCCAATTAATATGTCTCTCTACTCTGGGCCAGTGATACTGTCACCCAAAACTGGGCCGCCGATACTAATCACCATCATTGAGTCAGTGATACTGTCACCCCACACTGTGCCAGTTATACTGCCCCAAACACTGTGCCAGTGACAATGTCTCCCAAAACTGGGCCAGTCACACTGTCCCCCATGATTCGGCCAGTGATACTGTCTCCCAACACTGGGCCAATGCATGTGTCCCCCAACACTGGGCCAGTGATACTGTCTCCTAAAACTGGGCCAGTGACACTGTCCCCCATCACTGGGCCAGTGATACGGTCTCCCAACGCTGGGCCAAATGAATGTTTCTCTCCACACTGGGCCAGTGATACTATCACCCAAAACTGGGCCACTGCTATTAATCATCAACATTGAGTCAGTGATACTGTCACCCAACAATGGGTCGGTTATACTGCTTATCCCAAACACTGGGCCAGTGATACTGTCCCCCAACACTGGGCCAGTGATACTGTCCCCCAAAACTGGGCCAGTGATACTGTCCCCCAACACTGGGCCAGTGATGCTGTACACGAACACTGGACCAGTGATACTGTTCCCCGACACTGGGCCAGTGATAGTGTATACCATCATTGGGCCAGTGACACTGTCCTCCAAAACAAGGCCATTGATACTGTCCCGTAAAACTGGGTCAGGGATAGTGTCCCCCAGCACTGTGTGTGTAATACTAGCCCCCAACACTGGGTCAGTGATGCTGCCCCCCAATACTGGGACAGTGATGCTGCCCCCAACACTGGCCCAGTGATGCTGCCCCCCAACACTGGCCAGTAATACTGTCCCACAACACCGGGCCAGTGATACTGTCCCATAGCACGGGGCCTGCTATACTGTCACGCAACACTGGGCCAGTTATACTGCCCCCCCAAAACACCGGGCCAGTGATACAGTCCCCCAACACTGGGCCAGTGATACTGTCCACCAAAATTGGGCCAGTGATACTGTCCCCCAACACTGGGCCAGTGATGCTGTACACGAACACTGGGACAGTGATACTGTTCCCCGAAACTGGGCCAGTAATAGTGTATACCATCATTGGGCCAGTGACACGGTCCTCCAAAACAAGGCCATTGATACTGTCCCCTAAAACCGGGTCAGGGATAGTGTCCCCCAGCACTGTGTGTGTAATACTAGCCCCCAAAACTGGGCCAGTGATACTGCATCCCAACTCGGCCAGTGATACTGCTCCCACAACACTGAGCCAGTGATACTGTCCCCCCAACACTGGGCCAGTTATACTGTCCCCCAACACTGGGCCAGTTATACAGTCCCCCAACACTGGGCCAGTGCTACTGTCCCCAAAACTGGGCCAGTGCTACTGTCCCCAAAACTGGGCCAGTGATACTGTCCCCTCAAAACTGGGCCAGTGATACTGTCCCCCAACACTGGGCCAGTGATACTGTCCCCCAACACTGGGCCAGTGCCACTGTCCCCTACACTGGGCCAGTGATACTGTCCCCCAACACTGGGCCAGTGATACTGTCCCCCAACACTGGACCCGTGATACTGTCCCCCAAAACTGGGCCAGTGATACTGTCACCCCACACAGGGCCAGTGATACTGTCCGCCAACACTGGACCAGTGATACTGTATCCCAACTCTGGGCTAGTGTTAATGTCCCCCAACACTGGGGCAGAGATACTGTGCACCAGCACTGGAACAGTAATACGGTTGCCCAATACTGGGCCAGTGATGCTGTGCCCTAACACTGGGCAGATGAATATGTTTCTCATCACTGGGCTAGTGCTACTTTGCCCCAACACTGGGTTATTGATAATATATCCCAACACTGGGCCAGTGATCCTGTCCCCAAACACTGGAACTTTGATAATGTCCCCCAACACTGGGCTAGTGATAATGTACCCCAACACTGGGCCAGTGATCCTGCCTCCAAGTCTGGGCCAGTGATACTGTCCCCTAACACTGTAACTGTGATACTGTCCCACAACACGGGGCCAGTGATATTGTACCCCAACACTGGGCCAGTGATACTATATCACAACACTGAGCCAGTGATATTGTCCACCAAAACTGGGCCACTGATACACTCCCATAACACTGGGCAAGTGATGCTGTCTCCCAAAACTGGGCCAGTGATAATGTCCTCCAACACTGTGCCAGTGATACTTTCTCCCAAAAATGGGAGTGTGATGCAGTCCCCCAAAACTGGGCCGGTGCTACTGAGTGCAAAACTGGGCCAGTGATACAAAGCACCAACACTCGGCCTATGATACTGTGCCCCAACACTAGGCCAAATAAAATGTCTCTCAGAACTGGGCCAGTGATTCTGTTGCCCAACATTGGGTCAGTTATACCATACCCCATCACCGGTGTATGACACTAACCCAACTCTGGGCCAGTGATACTGTCCCCAACACTGGGCCAGTGATACTGTCCCCAACACTGGGCCAGTGATACTGTCCCCCAACACTGGGCCAGTGATACTGTCCCCCAACACTGGGCCAGTGATACTGTCCCCCAACACTGGGCCAGTGATACTGTCCCCCAACACTGGGCCAGTGATACTGTCCCCCAACACTGGGTCAGTGATACTGTCCCCCAACACTGGACCAGTGATACTGTCCCCCAACACTGGGCCAGTGATACTGTCCCCAACACTGGGCCAGTGATACTGTCCCCCCAACACTGGGCCAGTGATGCTGTACACGAACACTGGGCCAGTGATACTGTTCCCCGACACTGGGCCAGTGATAGTGTATACCATCATTGGGCCAGTGACACTGTCCTCCAAAACAAGGCCATTGATACTGTCCCCTAAAACTGGGTCAGGGATAGCGTCCCACAGCACTGTGTGTGTAATACTAGCCCCCAACACTGGGCCAGTGATGCTGCCCCCCAATACTGGGACAGTGATGCTGCCCCCAACACTGGCCCAGTGATGCTGCCCCCCAACACCGGGCCAGTAATACTGTCCCACAGCATGGGGCCTGCTATACTGTCACCCAACACTGGGCCAGTTATACTGTCCCCCAACACGGGGCCAGTTATACTGTCCCCCAACACCGGGCCAGTGATACTGTCCCCCAACACCGGGCCAGTGATACTGCCCCCAAAACTGGGCCAGTGATACTGTCCCCCAACACTGGGCCAGTGATACTGTCCCCCAACACTGGGCCAGTGATACTGTCCCCCAACACTGGGCCAGTGATACTGCCCCCTACACTGGGCCAGTGATACTGTCCCCAACACTGGGCCAGTGATACTGACCCCAACACTGGGCCAGTGATACTGTCCCCCAACACTGGGCCAGTGATACTGTCCCCCAACACTGGGCCAGTGATACTGTCCCCAACACTGGGCCAGTGATACTGTCCCCAACACTGGGCCAGTGATAATGTCCCCCTACACTGGGCCAGTGATACTGTCACCCCACACAGGGCCAGTGATACTGTCCGCCAACACTGGACCAGTGATACTGTATCCCAACTCTGGGCTAGTGTTAATGTCCCCCAACACTGGGGCAGAGATACTGTGCACCAACACTGGAACAGTAATACTGTTGCCCAATACTGGGCCAGTGATGCTGTGCCCTAACACTGGGCAGATGAATATGTTTCTCATCACTGGGCTAGTGCTACTTTGCCCCAACACTGGGTCATTGATAATATATCCCAACACTGGGCCAGTGATCCTGTCCCCAAACACTGGAACTTTGATAATGTCCCCCAACACTGGGCTAGTGATAATGTACCCCAACACTGGGCCAGTGATCCTGCCTCCAGGTCTGGGCCAGTGATACTGTCCCCTAACACTGTAACTGTGATACTGTCCCACAACACGGGGCCAGTGATATTGTACCCCAACACTGGGCCAGTGATACTATATCACAACACTGAGCCAGTGATATTGTCCACCAAAACTGGGCCACTGATACACTCCCATAACACTGGGCAAGTGATGCTGTCTCCCAAAACTGGGCCAGTGATAATGTCCTCCAACACTGTGCCAGTGATACTTTCTCCCAAAAATGGGAGTGTGATGCAGTCCCCCAAAACTGGGCCGGTGCTACTGAGTGCAAAACTGGGCCAGTGATACAAAGCACCAACACTCGGCCTATGATACTGTGCCCCAACACTAGGCCAAATAAAATGTCTCTCAGAACTGGGCCAGTGATTCTGTTGCCCAACATTGGGTCAGTTATACCGTACCCCATCACCGGTGTATGACACTAACCCAACTCTGGGCCAGTGATACTGTTGCCCAACATTGGGCCAGTTATACCGTACCCCATTACCGGTGTATGATACTAACCCAACTCTGGGCCAGTGATACTGTTGCCCAACATTGGGCCAGTTATACCGTACCCCATCACCGGTGTATGATACTAACCCAACTCTGGGCCAGTGATACTGTCCACCAACACAAGGCCAGTGATAATGTCTCCTAACACTGGGCCAGTGATACTGCCTTCCAACATGGGCCAGTGATACTGTGCCCCAACACTGGGCCAGTGATGCTGTCCCCCAAAATAGGCCAGTGATACTGTATCTCAACATTGGGTCAGTAATACTGTCCCCAACATTGGGCCAGTGATACTGTCACCCCACACTGGGCCAGTGATACTCTCCCCACAAATTGGGAGTGTGGTGCAATCCCTCAAAATTGGGCCAGTGCTACTGAGTGGAAAAACTGGGCCACTGATACAAAGCATGATACTGTTCCCCAACAATAAGCCAAATTAAATGTCTCTCAGAACTGGGCCAGTGATACTGTTGCCCAAAATTGGGCAAGTTATAATGTATCCCAACACTGGTGTATGATACTGACCCAATTCTGGGCCAATGATACTGTGCCCCATCACTGGGTCAGCGATAATGTTCCCCTAAACTGTGCCAGTGATACTGCCTTCCAACATTGGGCCAGTGATACTGTGCTGCAACACTGGTCCAGTGATGCTGTCTCCCAAATATGGCCCAGTGATACTGTATCCCAACACTGGGCCAGTGATACTGTCCCACAGCACTGGGCCAGTGATACTGTTCCCTAACACTGGGAGAGTGATACTGTTCCCTAACACTGGGCCAATAATACTGTACCCCAACACTGGGCCAGTGATACAGTTTCCCACACTAGGACACTTAATATGTCCCTCTCCTCTGGGCCAGTGATACTGTCACCCAAAACTGGGCCGCCGATATGAATCACCAACATTGTGTCAGTGATACTGTCACCCCACACTGGGCCAGTTATACTGCCCCCAACACTGTGCCAGTGACAATGTCTCCCAAAACTGGACCAGTAACACTGGCCCCATCATTGGGCCAGTGATACTGTTCCCTAACACTGGGACAGTGATACTGTTCCCCAACACTGGGTCAGTGATACTGTCCCACAGCACTGGGCCAGTGATACTGGTCCCTAACACTGGGCTAGTGATACTGTCACCCACACACTGGGCCAATAATACTGTACCCCAACATTGGGCCAGTGATACAGTTTCCCACACTCGGCCGATTAATATGTCTCTCTACTCTGGGCCAGTGATACTGTCACCCAAAACTAGGCCGCCGATACTAATCACCATCATTGAGTCAGTGATACTGTCACCTCACACTGTGCCAGTTATATTGCCCCCAACACTGTGCCAGTGACAATGTCTCCCAAAACTGGGCCAGTAACACTGTCCCCCATCATTGGGCCAGTGATACTCTCTCCCAACACTGGGCCGATGCATGTGACCCCCAACACTGGGCCAGTGATACTGTCTCCTAAAGCTGGGCCAGTGACACTGTCCCCCATCACTGGGCCAGTGATACTGTCTCCCAACGCTGGGCCAATGAATGTTTCTCTCTACACTGGGCCAGTGATACTATCACCCAAAACTGGGCCACTGATATTAATCATCAACATTGAGTCAGTGATACTGTCACCCAACAATGTGCCAGTTATACTACTTCCCCCAAACACTGGGCCAGTGATACCGTCCCCCAACACTGGGCCAGTGATACTGTCCCGCAAAACTGGGTCAGTGATACTGTACCCCAACACCGGGCCAGTGATGCTGTACACGAACACTGGGCCAGTGATACTGTTCCCCGACACTGGGCCAGTGATAGTGTATACCATCATTGGGCCAGTGGCACTGTCCTCCAAAACAAGGCCATTGATACTGTCCCCTAAAACTGGGTCAGGGATAGCGTCCCACAGCACTGTGTGTGTAATACTAGCCCCCAACACTGGGCCAGTGATGCTGCCCCCCAATACTGGGACAGTGATGCTGCCCCCAACACTGGCCCAGTGATGCTGCCCCCCAACACCGGGCCAGTAATACTGTCCCACAGCACGGGGCCTGCTATACTGTCACCCAACACTGGGCCAGTTATACTGTCCCCCAACACGGGGCCAGTTATACTGTCCCCCAACACCGGGCCATTCATACTGTCCCCCAACACCGGGCCAGTGATACTGTCCCCCAACACTGGGCCAGTGATACTGTCCCCCAACACTGGGCCAGTGATACTGTCCCCCAACACTGGGCCAGTGATACTGTCCCCCAACACTGGGCCAGTGATACTGCCCCCTACACTGGGCCAGTGATACTGTCCCCAACACTGGGCCAGTGATACTGACCCCAACACTGGGCCAGTGATACTGTCCCCCAACACTGGGCCAGTGATACTGTCCCCCAACACTGGGCCAGTGATACTGTCCCCAACACTGGGCCAGTGATAATGTCCCCCTACACTGGGTCAGTGATACTGTCCCCCAACACTGGGTCAGTGATACTGTCCCCCAACACTGGGCCAGTGATACTGTCCCCAACACTGGGCCACTGATACTGTCCCCCAACACTGGGCCAGTGATACTGTCCCCCAACACTGGGCCAGTGATACTGTCCCCCAACACTGGGCCAGTGATACTGTCCCTCAACACTGGGCCAGTGATACTGTCCCCCAACACTGGGCCAGTGATACTGCCCCCCAACACTGGACCAGTGATACTGTCCCCCAACACTGGGCCAGTGATACTGTCCCCCAACACTGGACCAGTGATACTGTCCCCCAACACTCGGCCAGTGATACTGTACCCAACATTGGGCCAGTGATACTGTCCCCCCAACACTGTGCCAGTGATGCTGTACACGAACACTGGGCCAGTGATACTGTTCCCCGACTCTGGGCCAGTGATAGTGTATACCATCATTGGGCCAGTGACACTGTCCTCCAAAACAAGGCCATTGATACTGTCCCCTAAAACTGGGTCAGGGATAGCGTCCCACAGCACTGTGTGTGTAATACTAGCCCCCAACACTGGGCCAGTGATGCTGCCCCCCAATACTGGGACAGTGATGCTGCCCCCAACACTGGCCCAGTGATGCTGCCCCCCAACACCGGGCCAGTAATACTGTCCCACAGCACGGGGCCTGCTATACTGTCACCCAACACTGGGCCAGTTATACTGTCCCCCAACACGGGGCCAGTTATACTGTCCCCCAACACCGGGCCAGTGATACTGTCCCCCAACACCGGGCCAGTGATACTGTCCCCCAACACTGGGCCAGTGATACTGTCCCCCAACACTGGGCCAGTGATACTGTCCCCCAACACTGGGCCAGTGATACTGTCCCCCAACACTGGGCCAGTGATACTGCCCCCTATACTGGGCCAGTGATACTGTCCCCAACACTGGGCCAGTGATACTGACCCCAACACTGGGCCAGTGATACTGTCCCCCAACACTGGGCCAGTGATACTGTCCCCCAACACTGGGCCAGTGATACTGTCCCCAACACTGGGCCAGTGATACTGTCCCCAACACTGGGCCAGTGATAATGTCCCCCTACACTGGGCCAGTGATACTGTCACCCCAAACAGGGTCAGTGATACTGTCCGCCAACACTGGACCAGTGATACTGTATCCCAACTCTGGGCTAGTGTTAATGTCCCCCAACACTGGGGCAGAGATACTGTGCACCAACACTGGAACAGTAATACTGTTGCCCAATACTGGGCCAGTGATTCTGTGCCCTAACACTGGGCAGATGAATATGTTTCTCATCACTGGGCTAGTGCTACTTTGCCCCAACACTGGGTCATTGATAATATATCCCAACACTGGGCCAGTGATCCTGTCCCCAAACACTGGAACTTTGATAATGTCCCCCAACACTGGGCTAGTGATAATGTACCCCAACACTGGGCCAGTGATCCTGCCTCCAAGTCTGGGCCAGTGATACTGTCCCCTAACACTGTAACTGTGATACTGTCCCACAACACGGGGCCAGTGATATTGTACCCCAACACTGGGCCAGTGATACTATATCACAACACTGAGCCAGTGATATTATCCACCAAAACTGGGCCACTGATACACTCCCATAACACTGGGCAAGTGATGCTGTCTCCCAAAACTGGGCCAGTGATAATGTCCTCCAACACTGTGCCAGTGATACTTTCTCCCAAAAATGGGAGTGTGATGCAGTCCCCCAAAACTGGGCCGGTGCTACTGAGTGCAAAACTGGGCCAGTGATACAAAGCACCAACACTCGGCCTATGATACTGTGCCCCAACACTAGGCCAAATAAAATGTCTCTCAGAACTGGGCCAGTGATTCTGTTGCCCAACATTGGGTCAGTTATACCGTACCCCATCACCGGTGTATGACACTAACCCAACTCTGGGCCAGTGATACTGTTGCCCAACATTGGGCCAGTTATACCGTACCCCATTACCGGTGTATGATACTAACCCAACTCTGGGCCAGTGATACTGTTGCCCAACATTGGGCCAGTTATACCGTACCCCATCACCGGTGTATGATACTAACCCAACTCTGGGCCAGTGATACTGTCCACCAACACAAGGCCAGTGATAATGTCTCCTAACACTGGGCCAGTGATACTGCCTTCCAACATGGGCCAGTGATACTGTGCCCCAACACTGGGCCAGTGATGCTGTCCCCCAAAATAGGCCAGTGATACTGTATCTCAACATTGGGTCAGTAATACTGTCCCCAACATTGGGCCAGTGATACTGTCACCCCACACTGGGCCAGTGATACTCTCCCCACAAATTGGGAGTGTGGTGCAATCCCTCAAAATTGGGCCAGTGCTACTGAGTGGAAAAACTGGGCCACTGATACAAAGCATGATACTGTTCCCCAACAATAAGCCAAATTAAATGTCTCTCAGAACTGGGCCAGTGATACTGTTGCCCAAAATTGGGCAAGTTATAATGTATCCCAACACTGGTGTATGATACTGACCCAATTCTGGGCCAATGATACTGTGCCCCATCACTGGGTCAGCGATAATGTTCCCCTAAACTGTGCCAGTGATACTGCCTTCCAACATTGGGCCAGTGATACTGTGCTGCAACACTGGTCCAGTGATGCTGTCTCCCAAATATGGCCCAGTGATACTGTATCCCAACACTGGGCCAGTGATACTGTCCCACAGCACTGGGCCAGTGATACTGTTCCCTAACACTGGGAGAGTGATACTGTTCCCTAACACTGGGCCAATAATACTGTACCCCAACACTGGGCCAGTGATACAGTTTCCCACACTAGGACACTTAATATGTCCCTCTCCTCTGGGCCAGTGATACTGTCACCCAAAACTGGGCCGCCGATATGAATCACCAACATTGTGTCAGTGATACTGTCACCCCACACTGGGCCAGTTATACTGCCCCCAACACTGTGCCAGTGACAATGTCTCCCAAAACTGGACCAGTAACACTGGCCCCATCATTGGGCCAGTGATACTGTTCCCTAACACTGGGACAGTGATACTGTTCCCCAACACTGGGTCAGTGATACTGTCCCACAGCACTGATCCAGTGATACTGGTCCCTAACACTGGGCTAGTGATACTGTCACCCACACACTGGGCCAATAATACTGTACCCCAACATTGGGCCAGTGATACAGTTTCCCACACTCGGCCGATTAATATGTCTCTCTACTCTGGGCCAGTGATACTGTCACCCAAAACTAGGCCGCCGATACTAATCACCATCATTGAGTCAGTGATACTGTCACCTCACACTGTGCCAGTTATATTGCCCCCAACACTGTGCCAGTGACAATGTCTCCCAAAACTGGGCCAGTAACACTGTCCCCCATCATTGGGCCAGTGATACTCTCTCCCAACACTGGGCCGATGCATGTGACCCCCAACACTGGGCCAGTGATACTGTCTCCTAAAGCTGGGCCAGTGACACTGTCCCCCATCACTGGGCCAGTGATACTGTCTCCCAACGCTGGGCCAATGAATGTTTCTCTCTACACTGGGCCAGTGATACTATCACCCAAAACTGGGCCACTGATATTAATCATCAACATTGAGTCAGTGATACTGTCACCCAACAATGTGCCAGTTATACTACTTCCCCCAAACACTGGGCCAGTGATACCGTCCCCCAACACTGGGCCAGTGATACTGTCCCGCAAAACTGGGCCAGTGATACTGTACCCCAACACCGGGCCAGTGATGCTGTACACGAACACTGGGCCAGTGATACTGTTCCCCGACACTGGGCCAGTGATAGTGTATACCATCATTGGGCCAGTGACACTGTCCTCCAAAACAAGGCCATTGATACTGTCCCCTAAAACTGGGTCAGGGATAGCGTCCCACAGCACTGTGTGTGTAATACTAGCCCCCAACACTGGGCCAGTGATGCTGCCCCCCAATACTGGGACAGTGATGCTGCCCCCAACACTGGCCCAGTGATGCTGCCCCCAACACCGGGCCAGTAATACTGTCCCACAGCACGGGGCCTGCTATACTGTCACCCAACACTGGGCCAGTTATACTGTCCCCCAACACGGGGCCAGTTATACTGTCCCCCAACACCGGACCAGTGATACTGTCCCCCAACACCGGGCCAGTGATACTGTCCCCCAACACTGGGCCAGTGATACTGTCCCCCAACACTGGGCCAGTGATACTGTCCCCCAACACTGGGCCAGTGATACTGTCCCCCAACAATGGGCCAGTGATACTGCCCCCTACACTGGGCCAGTGATACTGTCCCCAACACTGGGCCAGTGATACTGACCCCAACACTGGGCCAGTGATACTGTCCCCCAACACTGGGCCAGTGATACTGTCCCCCAACACTGGGCCAGTGATACTGTCCCCAACACTGGGCCAGTGATACTGTCCCCAACACTGGGCCAGTGATAATGTCCCCCTACACTGGGTCAGTGATACTGTCCCCCGACACTGGGCCAGTGATACTGTCCCCAACACTGGGCCAGTGATACTGTCCCCCGACACTGGGCCAGTGATACTGTCCCCCAACACTGGGCCAGTGATACTGTCCCCCAACACTGGGCCAGTGATACTGTCCCGCAAAACTGGGCCAGTGATACTGTACCCCAACACCGGGCCAGTGATGCTGTACACGAACACTGGGCCAGTGATACTGTTCCCCGACACTGGGCCAGTGATAGTGTATACCATCATTGGCCCAGTGACACTGTCCTCCAAAACAAGGCCATTGATACTGTCCCCTAAAACTGGGTCAGGGATAGCGTCCCACAGCACTGTGTGTGTAATACTAGCCCCCAACACTGGGCCAGTGATGCTGCCCCCCAATACTGGGACAGTGATGCTGCCCCCAACACTGGCCCAGTGATGCTGCCCCCCAACACCGGGCCAGTAATACTGTCCCACAGCACGGGGCCTGCTATACTGTCACCCAACACTGGGCCAGTTATACTGTCCCCCAACACGGGGCCAGTTATACTGTCCCCCAACACCGGACCAGTGATACTGTCCCCCAACACCGGGCCAGTGATACTGTCCCCCAACACTGGGCCAGTGATACTGTCCCCCAACACTGGGCCAGTGATACTGTCCCCCAACACTGGGCCAGTGATACTGTCCCCCAACACTGGGCCAGTGATACTGCCCCCTACACTGGGCCAGTGATACTGTCCCCAACACTGGGCCAGTGATACTGACCCCAACACTGGGCCAGTGATACTGTCCCCCAACACTGGGCCAGTGATACTGTCCCCCAACACTGGGCCAGTGATACTGTCCCCAACACTGGGCCAGTGATACTGTCCCCAACACTGGGCCAGTGATAATGTCCCCCTACACTGGGTCAGTGATACTGTCCCCCGACACTGGGCCAGTGATACTGTCCCCAACACTGGGCCAGTGATACTGTCCCCCAACACTGGGCCAGTGATACTGTCCCCCGACACTGGGCCAGTGATACTGTCCCCCAACACTGGGCCAGTGATACTGTCCCCCAACACTGGGCCAGTGATACTGTCCCCCAACACTGGGCCAGTGATACTGTCCCCCAACACTGGGCCAGTGATACTGTCCCCCAACACTGGGTCAGTGATACTGTCCCCCAACACTGGACCAGTGATACTGTCCCCCAACACTGGGCCAGTGATACTGTCCCCAACACTGGGCCAGTGATACTGTCCCCCCAACACTGGGCCAGTGATACTGTCCCCCCAACACTGGGCCAGTGATACTGTCTTCCAACGCTGGGCCAATGAATGTTTCTCTCCACACTGTGCCAGTGATACTATCACCCAAAACTGGGCCACTGATATTAATCATGAACATTGAGTCAGTGATACTGTCACCCAACAATGTGCCAGTTATACTACTTCCCCCAAACACTGGGCCAGTGATACTGTCCCCCAACACTGGGCCAGTGATACTGTCCCCCAAAACTGGGCCAGTGATACTGTGCCCCAACACTGGGCCAGTGATGCTGTGCACGAACACTGGGCCAGTGATACTGTTCCCCGACACTGGGCCAGTGATAGTGTCCCCCCAACACTGGGCCAGTGATACTGTCCCCCAACACTGGGCCAGTGATACTGTCCCCCAAAACTGGGCCAGTGACACTGTCCCGCAATACTGGGCCTGTTATACTGTCACCCAACACTGGGCCAGTGATACTGTCCCCCAAAACTGGGCCTGAGATATTGTATCCCAACAATGGGCCAGTGAAACTGTCCAGCAAACCTGGGCCATTGATTCTGTCCCCCAACACTGGGCCAGTGACACTGACCCGAATACAGGGCCACTGATACAGATAGCCAACACTGGGCCAGTGATACTGTCGCCCAACACTTGGCCAGTGAAACTCTATCGCAACACTGGGCCAGTGATACTCTCCACCAACACAGCACCAGTTATACTGTACCCCACGCTGGACCAGTGATACGGTCACCCCACACTGGACCAGTGCTACTGTCCACCAACAATGGGACAGTTATGTTCCCCAGCACTGGGCCCGTGATACTGCATCCCAACACTGCGTGAGTGATACTACCCCACACACTGAGCTTGGGATACTGTATCCTAACACTGGGCCAGTGATACTTTCGCCCCCACACTGGGCCAATAATACTGTATCCCAACACTGGGCCAGTGATACAGTTTCCCACACTCAGACAATGAATATGTCTCTCTACACTGGGCCAGTGATACTGCTCACCCAAAACTGGGCCAGTGACACTGTCCCCCATCACTGGGACAGTGATACTGTCTCCCAACGCTGGGCAAATGAATGTGTTTCTCTACACTGGGCCAGTGATACTTTTCATCAACATTGAGTCAGTGATACTGTCCCCCAACACTGGGCCAGTGATACTGTTCCCCACAACTGGGCCAGTGTTAGTGTATACCATTATTGGGCCAGTGACACTGTCCTCAAAACAAGGTCATTGATACTGTCCCCTATAACTGGGCCAGTGATACTGACCCCCAAACACTGGGCCAGTGATATTGCACCCCAAACACTAGGCCAGTGATACTGCCCCCCAACACTGGGCCAGTTATACTGTCCCCAATACTGGGCCAGTGATACTGTCCCATAACATTGAGCCAGTAATACTGTCCCACAACACTGGGCCTGTTATATTGTCACCCAGTACTGGGCCAGTGATACTGTTCTCCAAAACTGGGCCTGAGATCTTGTATCCCAACAATGGGCCAGTGATACTGTCCACCAAAACTGGCCCATTGATTCTGTCCCGCAACACTGGGCCAGTGACACTGTCCCCGATTACGGGGCCACTGATACAGTCCGCCAACACTGGGCCAGTGATACTGTATCGCAACACTGGGCCAGTGATACTCTCCACCAACATAGTTCCAGATATACTGTATGCCACACTGAGCCAGTGATACTGTCACCACACACTGCGCCAGTGATTCTGTCTCCCAACATTGACTCTGTGATATGGTCCACCAACACTGTGCCAGTGATACTATCTCCCCGCAATGTGCCAGTGATACTGTCACCCAACACAGGGCCAGTGACACTGCCCCCATCATTGGGCCCGTGATACTGTCCCCCAACACTGGGCCAGTGATACTGTCACCCCACACAGGGCCAGTGATACTGTCCGCCAACACTGGACCAGTGATACTGTATCCCAACTCTGGGCTAGTGTTAATGTCCCCCTACATTGGGCCAGTGATACTGTCCCCCAACACTGAGCCAGTCATACTGTCCCCCAACAATGGGCCAGTGATGCTGTCCCACAACACTGGGCCAGTGATACTGTTCCCCAACACTGGGCCAGTGATATTGTATACCATCATTGGGCCAGTGACACTGTCCTCCAAAACAGGTCCATCGATAATGTCCCCTAAAACTGGGTCAGGGATTGTATCCCCCAGCACTCTATGTGTAATACTATCCACCAGCACTGTGTGTGTAATACTATCCCCCAACACTGGGCCAGTGATACTGTTCCCAACACTGGGCTAGTGATACGGTCCCCCAACACTGGGCCAGTGATACTGTCCCGCAATACTGGGCCTGTTATACTGTCACCCAACACTGGGCCAGTGATACTGTCCCCCAAAACTGGGCCTGAGATATTGTATCCCAACAATGGGCCAGTGAAACTGACCACCAAAACTGGTCCATTGATTCCGTCCCCCAACACTGGGCCAGTGACACTGTCCCCGATTACGGGGCCACTGATACAGTCCGCCAACACTGGGCCAGTGATACAGTCCGCCAACACTGGGCCAGTGATACTGTATCGCAACACTGGGCCAGTGATACTCTCCACCAACATAGTTCCAGATATACTGTACGCCACACTGAGCCAGTGATACTGTCACCACACACTGGGCCAGTGATTCTGTCTCCCAACATTGAGTCTGTGATATGGTCCACCAACACTGTGCCAGTGATACTATCTCCCCGCAATGTGCCAGTGATACTGTCACCCCACACAGGGCCAGTGACACTGCCCCCCATCATTGGGCCAGTGATACTGTCTCCCAACACTGGGCCAATGAATGTGTCTCTCTACACTGGGCCAGTGATTCTGTCCCCCTACACTGGGCCAGTGATACTGTCCCCCTACACTTGGCCAGTGATACTTTCCCCCTACACTGGGCCAGTGATACTGTCCCCCTACAGTGGGCCAGTCATACTGTCCCCCAACACTGAGCCAGTCATACTGTCCCCCAACAACGGGCCAGTGATGCTGTCCCGCAACACTGGGCCCGTGATACTGTCCCCCAACACTGGGCCAGTGATACTGTCACCCCACACAGGGCCAGTGATACTGTACCCCACGCTGGACCAGTGATACGGTCACCCCACACTGGACCAGTGCTACTGTCCACCAACAATGGGACAGTTATGTTCCCCAGCACTGGGCCCGTGATACTGCATCCCAACACTGCGTGAGTGATACTACCCCACACACTGGGCTTGGGATACTGTATCCTAACACTGGGCCAGTGATACTTTCGCCCCCACACTGGGCCAATAATACTGTATCCCAACACTGGGCCAGTGATACAGTTTCCCACACTCAGACAATGAATATGTCTCTCTACACTGGGCCAGTGATACTGCTCACCCAAAACTGGGCCAGTGATACTGTCCCCAACACTGGGCCAGTGATAATGTCCCCCAACACTGGGCCAATGATATTGTATCCGAACACTGGGCCTGTAATCCTGTCCCCCAAAACTGGGCCAGTCAGACTGTTCACCAACACTTGGCCGGTGAGACTGTGCCACAACACTGGGCCAGTGAGACGCTTCCCCACCACTGGGCCAGTGATACTGTCCCCAACGTTGGGCCAGTAATACTGAACGCCAACAGTAAGCCCATTATACTCTCCCACAAGACTGGGCCAGTGATACTGCCCCCCAACACTGGACCAGTTATAATGTCCACCTACACTGGGCCTGTGATAATGTCCCCCAACACTGGGCCAATGATATTGTATCCGAACACTGGGCCTGTAATCCTGTCCCCCAACACTGGGCCAGTCAGACTGTTCACCAACACTTGGCCGGTGAGACTGCGCCGCAACACTGGGCCAGTGAGACGCTTCCCCACCACTGGGCCAGTGATACTGTCCCCAACGTTGGGCCAGTAATACTGTCCGCCAACAGTAAGCCCATTATACTCTCCCACAAGACTGGGCCAGTGATACTGTCCACCAACACTGGACCAGTTATAATGTCCACCTACACTGGGCCTGTGATAATGTCCCCCAACACTGTGCCAGTGATACTGTATCCAAACACTGGGCTGTAATCCTGTCCACCAACACTGGGCCAGTCAGACTGTTCACCAACACTTGGCCGGTGAGACTGTGCCCCAACACTGGGCCAGTGAGATGGTTCACCACCACTGGGCCAGTCTTACGTATCCCAACTCGGGTCTAGTGATACTGTCCCCCAAAACAGGGCCAGCGATATTGTTCCCCAACACTGGGCCAGTGATAATGTCCCCCAACACTGGGCCAGTGATACTGTATCCGAATACTGGGCCTGTAATCCTGTCCCCCAACACTGGGCCAGTCAGACTGTTCACCGACACTTGGCCGGTGAGACTGTACCCCAACACTGGGACAGTGAGACGGTTCCCCTCCACTGGGCCAGTCTTACGTATCCCAACTCGGGGCCAGTGATACTGCACCACAAAATTGATGTGCGATACAGTCCCCCAAACCTGGGTCAGTTTTTCTGTGCCCCAACACTGGGCCAGTGATAATGCACCCCAACACTGGGCCAGAGATACTGTCCCCAACATTGGGCCAGATATACTGTCCCCAACATTGGGCCAGTGATACTGTCTGCCAACAGTAAGCCCATTATACTCTTCCCCAAAATTGGGCCAGTGAGACTGTTCCCCAACACTGTGCCAGTGATACTGTCCCCCAACACTGGGCCAGTGATACTGTCCACCAAAACTGGGCCAGTGATACTGCACCACAAAACTGATGTGCGATACAGTCCCCCAACCTTGGGTCAGTTTTTCTGTGCCTCAACACTGGGCCAGTGATAATGCACCCCAACACTGGGCCAGAGATACTGTCCCCAATATTGCGCCAGAGACACTGTCCCCAACATTGGGCCAGTGATACTGTCCGCCAACAGTAAGCCCATTATACTCTCCCCCAACACTGGGCCAGTGATACTGTCCCCCAAAACTGGGCCAGTGATACTGTCCCCCAACACTGCGGCAGTGATACTGTCCATCAAAACTAGGTCAGAGATACTGTCCTCCAACACTAGGCCAGTGACACTGTCTCCAACATTGGGCAAATGAAATTGCCTCTCAACATTGGGCCAAAGATACCGCCCCACCAACATGGGGCCAGTGAGACGGTTCTCCAAAACTGGGCCAGTGATACTGTATCCCAACACTGACTAAAAATACTGCCTCCCAACACTGGGCCAGTGATACTGTATCACAACACTGGACCAGTGACACTGTCCCGCTAAACTGGGCCAGTGATACACTCCGCCAACTCTGGTCCAGTGTTAATGTCCCCCAAATCCGGGCAAGTGATACTGTACCCTAACATTGGGGCAGTGATACTGTCCCCCAAAACTGGGCCAGTGATCCTGTCCCCTAACACTAGGCCAGTCAGACTGTTCACCAACACTTGGCCGGTGAGACTGTGTCCCAACACTGGGCCAGTTAGACGGTTCCCCACCACTGGGCCAGTGATACTGTATTCGAACTCTGGGCTAGTGATACTGTCCCCCAACACAGGGCCAGTGATATTGTTCCCCAACACTGGGCCAGTGATAATGCATCCCAACACTGGGCCAGAGATACTGTCCCCAACATTGGGCCAGAGATACTGTCCCCAACATTGGGCCAGTGATACTGTCCGCCAACAGTAAGCCCATTATACTCTCCCCCAGCACTGGGCCAGTGATACTGTACCCCAACCCTGGCTAGAATTACTGTCTCCCAACACTGGGCCAGTGATACTGTATGACAACACTGGGGCAGTGATACTGTCCCCAACACTGGGCCAGTGATAATGTCCCCCAACACTGGGCCAATGATATTGTATCCGAACACTGGGCCTGTAATCCTGTCCCCCAACACTGGGCCAGTCAGACTGTTCACCAACACTTGGCCGGTGAGACTGCGCCGCAACACTGGGCCAGTGAGACGCTTCCCCACCACTGGGCCAGTGATACTGTCCCCAACGTTGGGCCAGTAATACTGTCCGCCAACAGTAAGCCCATTATACTCTCCCACAAGACTGGGCCAGTGATACTGTCCCCCAACACTGGACCAGTTATAATGTCCACCTACACTGGGCCTGTGATAATGTCCCCCAACACTGTGCCAGTGATACTGTATCCAAACACTGGGCTGTAATCCTGTCCACCAACACTGGGCCAGTCAGACTGTTCACCAACACTTGGCCGGTTGAGAATGTGCCCCAACACTGGGCCAGTGAGATGGTTCCCCACCACTGGGCCAGTCTTACGTATCCCAACACGGGTCTAGTGATACTGTCCCCCAAAACAGGGCCAGCGATATTGTTCCCCAACACTGGGCCAGTGATAATGTCCCCCAACACTGGGCCAGTGATACTGTATCCGAATACTGGGCCTGTAATCCTGTCCCCCAACACTGGGCCAGTCAGACTGTTCACCGACACTTGGCCAGTGAGACTGTGCCCCAACACTGTGCCAGTGATACTGTCCCCCAACACTGGGCCAGTGATACTGTCCACCAAAACTGGGCCAGTGATACTGCACCACAAAACTGATGTGCGATACAGTCCCACAACCTTGGGTCAGTTTTTCTGTGCCTCAACACTGGGCCAGTGATAATGCACCCCAACACTGGGCCAGAGATACAGTCCCCAACATTGCGCCAGAGATACTGTCCCCAACATTGGGCCAGTGATACTGTCCGCCAACAGTAAGCCCATTATACTCTCCCCCAACACTGGGCCAGTGATACTGTACCCCAACACTGGGCCAGTGATACTGTCTGCCAAATCTGGGCCAGCGATACTGTCCCCCAAAACTGGGCCAGTGATACTGTCCCCCAACACTGCGGCAGTGATACTGTCCACCAAAACTAGGTCAGAGATACTGTCCTCCAACACTAGGCCAGTGACACTGTCTCCAACATTGGGCAAATGAAATTGCCTCTCAACATTGGGCCAAAGATACCGCCCCACCAACATGGGGCCAGTGAGACGGTTCTCCAAAACTGGGTCAGTGATACTGTATCCCAACACTGACTAAAAATACTGCCTCCCAACACTGGGCCAGTGATACTGTATCACAACACTGGACCAGTGACACTGTCCCGCTAAACTGGGCCAGTGATACACTCCGCCAACTCTGGTCCAGTGTTAATGTCCCCCAAATCCGGGCAAGTGATACTGTACCCCAACATTGGGGCAGTGATACTGTCCCCCAAAACTGGGCCAGTGATCCTGTCCCCTAACACTAGGCCAGTCAGACTGTTCACCAACACTTGGCCGGTGAGACTGTGTCCCAACACTGGGCCAGTGAGACGGTTCCCCACTACTGGGCCAGTGATACTGTATTCGAACTCTGGGCTAGTGATACTGTCCCCCAACACAGGGCCAGTGATATTGTTCCCCAACACTGGGCCAGTGATAATGCATCCCAACACTGGGCCAGAGATACTGTCCCCAACATTGGGCCAGAGATACTGTCCCCAACATTGGGCCAGTGATACTGTCCGCCAACAGTAAGCCCATTATACTCTCCCCCAGCACTGGCCCAGTGATACTGTACCCCAACCCTGGCTAGAATTACTGTCTCCCAACACTGGGCCAGTGATACTGTATGACAACACTGGGCCAGTGATACTGTCCCCAACACTGGACCAGTTATAATGTCCCCCAACACTAGGCCAGTGATACTGTATCCGAACACTGGGCCTGTAATCCTGTCCACCAACACTGGGCCAGTCAGACTGTTCACCAACACTTGGCCATTGAGACTGTGCCCCAACACTGGGCCAGTGAGACGGATCTTCACCACTGGGCCAGTCTTACGTATCCCAACTCGGGGCTAGTGATACTGTCCCCCAAAAACAGGGCCAGTGATGTTGTTCCGCAACACTGGGCCAGTGATAATGTCCCCCAACACTGGGCCAGCGATACCGTATCCGACCACTGGGCCTGTAATCCTGTCCCCCAACACTGGGCCAGTCAGACTGTTCACCAACACTTGGCCGGTGAGACTGTGCCCCAACACTGGGCCAGTGAGACGGTTCCCCACCACTGGGCCAGCGATACTGTATTCGAACTCTGGGCTAGTGATACTGTCCCCCAAAACAGGGCCAGTGATATTGTTCCCCAACACTGGGCCAGTGATAATGCACCCTAACACTGGGCCAGAGATACTGTCCCCCAACACTGAGCCAGTGATACTGTCCAGCAAAGGTGGGTCAGAGATACTGTCCTCCAACACTAGGCCAGTGACACTGTCTCCAAAATTAGGCAAATGAAATTGCCTCTCAACACTGGGACAAAGATACCGCCCCCCCAACATGGGGCCAGTGATACTGTTCCCCAACACTGGGCAAGTGGTCCTTTCCCCCAACACTGGTCCAGTGAGACTGTTCTCCAAAACTGGGCCAGTGATACTGTATCCCAACACTGACTAGAAATACCGCCTCCCAACACTGGGCCAGTGATACTGTATCACAACACTGGGCCAGTGATACTGTCCCGCTGAGCTAGGCCAGTGATTCACTCCGCCAACTCTGGGCCAGTGATAATGTCCCCCAAATCCGGGCAAGTGATACTGTACCCCAACATTGGGGCAGAGATACTGTCCCCCAACACTGGACCAGTGATTATGTCCGCCTACACTGGGCCAGTGATAATGTCCCCCAATACTGGGCCAGTCAGACTGTTCACCAACACTTGGCCGGTGAGACTGTGCACCCACACTGAGCCAGTGAGACGGTTCCCCACCACTGAGCCATTGATACTGTACCCGAACTCTGGGCTACTGAAACTGTCCCCCAATACACGGCCAGTGTTGTTCCCCAACACAGGGCCAGTGATTCTGTCCTCCAAAACTGGGTCAGTGATCCTGTCCCCCAACACTGGGCAGGGATCCTGTCCCCAACACTGGGTCAGTGATACTGTCCCCAATACTGGGCCTGTGATACTGTCTCGCAACACTAGGCCAGTGATATTGACCCCAACACTGGGTGAATGAAAATGACTCTCAACACTGGGCCAGTGATACTATCCCCCAACATTGGATCAGTGATACTGAATCCGAACACTGGACCCGTGATACTGTTCCTCAACACTGGGCCAGTGAGACTATTCACCAACATAAGCCCAGTAAAACTGTTTCCCAACACTGGGCCAGTGAGACTGTATACAAACTCTGGGCCACTGATACCGCCGCCAACGCAGGGCCAGTGATACTGTTCCCCAACACTGGGCATGTGATACTGTCCTCCAACACTGGGCCAGTGAGACTGTTCCCCAACACTGGGCCAGTGAGACTATTCACCAACACAGGGCCAGTGACACTGTCCCCCAACACTGGGCCACTGATACTGTACCCCAAAACTTGTGTGCGATACAGTCCCCCAATCCTGGGACAGTGTTTCTGTCTCCCAACACTGGGCCAGTGATAATGCACCCCAACACTGGGCCAGAGATACTGTCCCCAACATTGGGCCAGCGATCCTGTCCCGAACACAAAGCCCATGATACTGTCCCCCAACACTGGGCCAGTGATACTGTCCCCAATACTGGGCGAATGAAAATGTCTCTCAACTCAGGCCCAGTGAGACTGTCCCAAAACACTGGGACAGTGATACTGTCCCGCAAAAGTGGGCGAATGAAAATGCCGCACAAAACTGGGCCAGTGACACCGTCCGCCAACACAAAGCCCATGATACTGCCCCCCAACACTGCACCAATGATACTGTATCCCAAAACTGGGACTATGATACTATCCCACAACATTGGACCAGTGAATCTGTCCCCCAACATTGGGCCATTGATCCTGTCCCCAAACACTAGGCCAGTGATACTGTATCCGAACACTGGACCACTGATACTGTTCCTCAACATTGGGCCAGTGAGACTATTCACCAACAAAGGGCCAGTGACACTGTCCCCCATCACTGGGCCAGTGAGGCTGTATCTAAACTCAGGGCCAATGATACCGTGCCCAATGCAGGACCAGCGATACTGTTACCCAACACTGAGCCAGTGGTCCTGTCCCCCAACACTGGGCCAGTGAGACTGTCCCCCAACACTGGGCAAGTGATACTGTCCCCAATACTGGCGAATGAAAATGCCTCTCAAAACTGCGCCAGTGATACTGTCCCCCAACACTGTGCCAGTGAGACTGTTCCCCAACACTGTGCCAGTCAGACTGTTCACCAACACTTGGCCGGTGAGACTGTGTCCCAACACTGGGCCAGTGAGACGGTTCCCCACCACTGGGCCAGTGATACTGTATTCGAACTCTGGGCTAGTGATACTGTCCCCCAACACAGGGCCAGTGATATTGTTCCCCAACACTGGGCCAGTGATAATGCATCCCAACACTGGGCCAGAGATACTGTCCCCAACATTGGGCCAGAGATACTGTCCCCAACACTGGTCCAGTGAGACTGTTCTCCAAAACTGGGCCAGTGATACTGTATCCCAACACTGACTAGAAATACCGCCTCCCAACACTGGGCCAGTGATACTGTATCACAACACTGCGCCAGTGATACTGTCCCGCTGAGCTAGGCCAGTGATTCACTCCGCCAACTCTGGGCCAGTGATAATGTCCCCCAAATCCGGGCAAGTGATACTGTACCCCAACATTGGGGCAGAGATACTGTCCCCCAACACTGGACCAGTGATTATGTCCGCCTGCACTGGGCCAGTGATAATGTCCCCCAACACTGGGCCAGTCAGACTGTTCACCAACACTTGGCCGGTGAGACTGTGCACCCACACTGAGCCAGTGAGACGGTTCCCCACCACTGAGCCATTGATACTGTACCCGAACTCTGGGCTACTGAAACTGTCCCCCAATACACGGCCAGTGTTGTTCCCCAACACAGGGCCAGTGATTCTGTCCTCCAAAACTGGGTCAGTGATCCTGTCCCCCAACACTGGGCAGGGATCCTGTCCCCAACACTGGGTCAGTGATACTGTCCCCAATACTGGGCCTGTGATACTGTCTCGCAACACTAGGCCAGTGATATTGACCCCAACACTGGGTGAATGAAAATGACTCTCAACACTGGGCCAGTGATACTATCCCCCAACATTGGATCAGTGATACTGAATCCGAACACTGGACCCGTGATACTGTTCCTCAACACTGGGCCAGTGAGACTATTCACCAACATAAGCCCAGTAAAACTGTTTCCCAACACTGGGCCAGTGAGACTGTATACAAACTCTGGGCCACTGATACCGCCGCCAACGCAGGGCCAGTGATACTGTTCCCCAACACTGGGCATGTGATACTGTCCTCCAACACTGGGCCAGTGAGACTGTTCCCCAACACTGGGCCAGTGAGACTATTCACCAACACAGGGCCAGTGACACTGTCCCCCAACACTGGGCCACTGATACTGTACCCCAAAACTTGTGTGCGATACAGTCCCCCAATCCTGGGACAGTGTTTCTGTCTCCCAACACTGGGCCAGTGATAATGCACCCCAACACTGGGCCAGAGATACTGTCCCCAACATTGGGCCAGCGATCCTGTCCCGAACACAAAGCCCATGATACTGTCCCCCAACACTGGGCCAGTGATACTGTCCCCAATACTGGGCGAATGAAAATGTCTCTCAACTCAGGCCCAGTGATACTGTCCCAAAACACTGGGACAGTGATACTGTCCCGCAAAAGTGGGCGAATGAAAATGCCGCACAAAACTGGGCCAGTGACACCGTCCGCCAACACAAAGCCCATGATACTGCCCCCCAACACTGCACCAATGATACTGTATCCCAAAACTGGGACTATGATACTATCCCACAACATTGGACCAGTGAATCTGTCCCCCAACATTGGGCCATTGATCCTGTCCCCAAACACTAGGCCAGTGATACTGTATCCGAACACTGGACCACTGATACTGTTCCTCAACATTGGGCCAGTGAGACTATTCACCAACAAAGGGCCAGTGACACTGTCCCCCATCACTGGGCCAGTGAGGCTGTATCTAAACTCAGGGCCAATGATACCGTGCCCAATGCAGGACCAGCGATACTGTTACCCAACACTGAGCCAGTGGTCCTGTCCCCCAACACTGGGCCAGTGAGACTGTCCCCCAACACTGGGCAAGTGATACTGTCCCCAATACTGGCGAATGAAAATGCCTCTCAAAACTGCGCCAGTGATACTGTCCCCCAACACTGTGCCAGTGAGACTGTTCCCCAACACTGTGCCAGTGATACTGTCCCCCAACACTGGACCAGTGATACTGTCCACCCAAACTGGGCCAGTGATACTGCACCACAAAACTGATGTGCGATACAGTCCCCCAACCTTGGGTCAGTTTTTCTGTGCCCCAAAACTGGGCCAGTGATAAAGCACCCCAACACTGGGCCAGAGATACTATCCACCAAATCTGGGCCAGTGATACTGTCCCCCAAAACTGGGCCACTGATACTGTCCCCCAACACTGCGCCAGTGATACTGTCCACCAAAACTAGGTCAGAGATACTGTCCTCCAACATTAGGCCAGTGACACTGTCTCCAACATTGGGCAAATGAAATTGCCTCTCAACATTGGGCCAAAGATACCGCCCCACCAACATGGGGCCAGTGATACTGTTCCCCAAAACTGGGCAAGTGGTCCTGCCCCTCAACACTGGGCCAGTGAGACTGTTCTCCAAAACTGGGCCAGTGATACTGTATTCGAACTCTGGGCTAGTGATACTGTCCCCCAACACAGGGCCAGTGATATTGTTCCCCAACACTGGGCCAGTGATAATGCATCCCAACACTGGGCCAGAGATACTGTCCCCAACATTGGGCCAGAGATACTGTCCCCAACATTGGGCCAGTGATACTGTCCGCCAACAGTAAGCCCATTATACTCTCCCCCAGCACTGGGCCAGTGATACTGTACCCCAATCCTGGCTAGAATTACTGTCTCCCAACACTGGGCCAGTGATACTGTATGACAACACTGGGGCAGTGATACTGTCCCCAAAACAGGGCCAGTGATATTGTTCCCCAACACTGGGCCAGTGATAATGCACCCTAACACTGGGCCAGAGATACTGTCCCCCAACACTGAGCCAGTGATACTGTCCAGCAAAGGTGGGTCAGAGATACTGTCCTCCAACACTAGGCCAGTGACACTGTCTCCAAAATTAGGCAAATGAAATTGCCTCTCAACACTGGGACAAAGATACCGCCCCCCCAACATGGGGCCAGTGATACTGTTCCCCAACACTGGGCAAGTGGTCCTTTCCCCCAACACTGGTCCAGTGAGACTGTTCTCCAAAACTGGGCCAGTGATACTGTATCCCAACACTGACTAGAAATACCGCCTCCCAACACTGGGCCAGTGATACTGTATCACAACACTGGGCCAGTGATACTGTTCCGCTGAACTAGGCCAGTGATTCACTCCACCAACTCTGGGCCAGTGATAATGTCCCCCAAATCCGGGCAAGTGATACTGTACCCCAACATTGGGGCAGAGATACTGTCCCCCAACACTGGACCAGTGATTATGTCCGCCTACACTGGGCCAGTGATAATGTCCCCCAACACTGGGCCAGTCAGACTGTTCACCAACACTTGGCCGGTGAGACTGTGCACCCACACTGAGCCAGTGAGACGGTTCCCCACCACTGAGCCATTGATACTGTACCCGAACTCTGGGCTACTGAAACTGTCCCCCAATACACGGCCAGTGTTGTTCCCCAACACAGGGCCAGTGATTCTGTCCTCCAAAACTGGGTCAGTGATCCTGTCCCCCAACACTGGGCAGGGATCCTGTCCCCAACACTGGGTCAGTGATACTGTCCCCAATACTGGGCCTGTGATACTGTCTCGCAACACTAGGCCAGTGATATTGACCCCAACACTGGGTGAATGAAAATGACTCTCAACACTGGGCCAGTGATACTATCCCCCAACATTGGATCAGTGATACTGAATCCGAACACTGGACCCGTGATACTGTTCCTCAACACTGGGCCAGTGAGACTATTCACCAACATAAGCCCAGTAAAACTGTTTCCCAACACTGGGCCAGTGAGACTGTATACAAACTCTGGGCCACTGATACCGCCGCCAACGCAGGGCCAGTGATACTGTTCCCCAACACTGGGCATGTGATACTGTCCTCCAACACTGGGCCAGTGAGACTGTTCCCCAACACTGGGCCAGTGAGACTATTCACCAACACAGGGCCAGTGACACTGTCCCCCAACACTGGGCCACTGATACTGTACCCCAAAACTTGTGTGCGATACAGTCCCCCAATCCTGGGACAGTGTTTCTGTCTCCCAACACTGGGCCAGTGATAATGCACCCCAACACTGGGCCAGAGATACTGTCCCCAACATTGGGCCAGCGATCCTGTCCCGAACACAAAGCCCATGATACTGTCCCCCAACACTGGGCCAGTGATACTGTCCCCAATACTGGGCGAATGAAAATGTCTCTCAACTCAGGCCCAGTGAGACTGTCCCAAAACACTGGGACAGTGATACTGTCCCGCAAAAGTGGGCGAATGAAAATGCCGCACAAAACTGGGCCAGTGACACCGTCCGCCAACACAAAGCCCATGATACTGCCCCCCAACACTGCACCAATGATACTGTATCCCAAAACTGGGACTATGATACTATCCCACAACATTGGACCAGTGAATCTGTCCCCCAACATTGGGCCATTGATCCTGTCCCCAAACACTAGGCCAGTGATACTGTATCCGAACACTGGACCACTGATACTGTTCCTCAACATTGGGCCAGTGAGACTATTCACCAACAAAGGGCCAGTGACACTGTCCCCCATCACTGGGCCAGTGAGGCTGTATCTAAACTCAGGGCCAATGATACCGTGCCCAATGCAGGACCAGCGATACTGTTACCCAACACTGAGCCAGTGGTCCTGTCCCCCAACACTGGGCCAGTGAGACTGTCCCCCAACACTGGGCAAGTGATACTGTCCCCAATACTGGCGAATGAAAATGCCTCTCAAAACTGCGCCAGTGATACTGTCCCCCAACACTGTGCCAGTGAGACTGTTCCCCAACACTGTGCCAGTGATACTGTCCCCCAACACTGGACCAGTGATACTGTCCACCCAAACTGGGCCAGTGATACTGCACCACAAAACTGATGTGCGATACAGTCCCCCAACCTTGGGTCAGTTTTTCTGTGCCCCAAAACTGGGCCAGTGATAAAGCACCCCAACACTGGGCCAGAGATACTATCCACCAAATCTGGGCCAGTGATACTGTCCCCCAAAACTGGGCCACTGATACTGTCCCCCAACACTGCGCCAGTGATACTGAACACCAAAACTAGGTCAGAGATACTGTCCTCCAACATTAGGCCAGTGACACTGTCTCCAACATTGGGCAAATGAAATTGCCTCTCAACATTGGGCCAAAGATACTGCCCCACCAACATGGGGCCAGTGATACTGTTCCCCAAAACTGGGCAAGTGGTCCTGCCCCTCAACACTGGGCCAGTGAGACTGTTCTCCAAAACTGGGCCAGTGATACTGTATTCGAACTCTGGGCTAGTGATACTGTCCCCCAACACAGGGCCAGTGATATTGTTCCCCAACACTGGGCCAGTGATAATGCATCCCAACACTGGGCCAGAGATACTGTCCCCAACATTGGGCCAGAGATACTGTCCCCAACATTGGGCCAGTGATACTGTCCGCCAACAGTAAGCCCATTATACTCTCCCCCAGCACTGGGCCAATGATACTGTACCCCAATCCTGGCTAGAATTACTGTCTCCCAACACTGGGCCAGTGATACTGTATGACAACACTGGGGCAGTGATACTGTCCCCAACACTGGGCCAGTGATAATGTCCCCCAACACTGGGCCAATGATATTGTATCCGAACACTGGGCCTGTAATCCTGTCCCCAAACACTGGGCCAGTCAGACTGTTCACCAACACTTGGCCGGTGAGACTGCGCCGCAACACTGGGCCAGTGAGACGCTTCCCCACCACTGGGCCAGTGATACTGTCCCCAACGTTGGGCCAGTAATACTGTCCGCCAACAGTAAGCCCATTATACTCTCCCACAAGACTGGGCCAGTGATACTGTCCACCAACACTGGACCAGTTATAATGTCCACCTACACTGGGCCTGTGATAATGTCCCCCAACACTGTGCCAGTGATACTGTATCCAAACACTGGGCTGTAATCCTGTCCACCAACACTGGGCCAGTCAGACTGTTCACCAACACTTGGCCGGTGAGACTGTGCCCCAACACTGGGCCAGTGAGATGGTTCCCCACCACTGGGCCAGTCTTACGTATCCCAACTCGGGTCTAGTGATACTGTCCCCCAAAACAGGGCCAGCGATATTGTTCCCCAACACTGGGCCAGTGATAATGTCCCCCAACACTGGGCCAGTGATACTGTATCCGAATACTGGGCCTGTAATCCTGTCCCCCAAAACTGGGCCAGTCAGACTGTTCACCGACACTTGGCCGGTGAGACTGTGCCCCAACACTGGGACAGTGAGACGGTTCCCCTCCACTGCACCACAAAATTGATGTGCGATACAGTCCCCCAAACCTGGGTCAGTTTTTCTGTGCCCCAACACTGGGCCAGTGATAATGCACCCCAACACTGGGCCAGAGATACTGTCCCCAACATTGGGCCAGATATACTGTCCCCAACATTGGGCCAGTGATACTGTCTGCCAACAGTAAGCCCATTATACTCTTCCCCAAAATTGGGCCAGTGATACTGTACCCCAAAACTGGGCCAGTGATACTGTCCCCAATGCTGGCGAATGAAAATGCCTCTCAAAACTGCGCCAGTGATACTGTCCCCCAACACTTTGCCAGTGAGACTGTTCCCCAACACTGTGCCAGTGATACTGTCCCCCAACACTGGGCCAGTGATACTGTCCACCAAAACTGGGCCAGTGATACTGCACCACAAAACTGATGTGCAATACAGTCCCCCAACCTTGGGTCAGTTTTTCTGTGCCTCAACACTGGGCCAGTGATAATGCACCCCAACACTGGGCCAGAGATACTGTCCCCAACATTGCGCCAGAGATACTGTCCCCAACATTGGGCCAGTGATACTGTCCGCCAACAGTAAGCCCATTATACTCTCCCCCAACACTGGGCCAGTGATACTGTACCCCAACACTGGGCCAGTGATACTGTCCGCCAAATCTGGGCCAGCGATACTGTCCCCCAAAACTGGGCCAGTGATACTGTCCCCCAACACTGCGGCAGTGATACTGTCCACCAAAACTAGGTCAGAGATACTGTCCTCCAACACTAGGCCAGTGACACTGTCTCCAACATTGGGCAAATAAAATTGCCTCTCAACATTGGGCCAAAGATACCGCCCCACCAACATGGGGCCAGTGAGACGGTTCTCCAAAACTGGGCCAGTGATAATGTCCCCCAACACTGGGCCAGCGATACCGTATCCGACCACTGGGCCTGTAATCCTGTCCCCCAACACTGGGCCAGTCAGACTGTTCACCAACACTTGGCCGGTGAGACTGTGCCCCAACACTGGGCCAGTGAGACGGTTCCCCACCACTGGGCCAGCGATACTGTATTCAAACTCTGGGCTAGTGATACTGTCCCCCAAAACAGGGCCAGTGATATTGTTCCCCAACACTGGGCCAGTGATAATGCACCCTAACACTGGGCCAGAGATACTGTCCCCCAACACTGAGCCAGTGATACTGTCCAGCAAAGGTGGGTCAGAGATACTGTCCTCCAACACTAGGCCAGTGACACTGTCTCCAAAATTAGGCAAATGAAATTGCCTCTCAACACTGGGACAAAGATACCGCCCCCCCAACATGGGGCCAGTGATACTGTTCCCCAACACTGGGCAAGTGGTCCTTTCCCCCAACACTGGTCCAGTGAGACTGTTCTCCAAAACTGGGCCAGTGATACTGTATCCCAACACTGACTAGAAATACCGCCTCCCAACACTGGGCCAGTGATACTGTATCACAACACTGGGCCAGTGATACTGTCCCGCTGAACTAGGCCAGTGATTCACTCCACCAACTCTGGGCCAGTGATAATGTCCCCCAAATCCGGGCCAGTGATACTGTCCGCCAACAGTAAGCCCATTATACTCTCCCCCAGCACTGGGCCAGTGATACTGTACCCCAATCCTGGCTAGAATTACTGTCTCCCAACACTGGGCCAGTGATACTGTATGACAACACTGGGGCAGTGATACTGTCCCCAAAACAGGGCCAGTGATATTGTTCCCCAACACTGGGCCAGTGATAATGCACCCTAACACTGGGTCAGAGATACTGTCCCCCAACACTGAGCCAGTGATACTGTCCAGCAAAGGTGGGTCAGAGATACTGTCCTCCAACACTAGGCCAGTGACACTGTCTCCAAAATTAGGCAAATGAAATTGCCTCTCAACACTGGGACAAAGATACCGCCCCCCCAACATGGGGCCAGTGATACTGTTCCCCAACACTGGGCAAGTGGTCCTTTCCCCCAACACTGGTCCAGTGAGACTGTTCTCCAAAACTGGGCCAGTGATACTGTATCCCAACACTGACTAGAAATACCGCCTCCCAACACTGGGCCAGTGATACTGTATCACAACACTGGGCCAGTGATACTGTCCCGCTGAACTAGGCCAGTGATTCACTCCACCAACTCTGGGCCAGTGATAATGTCCCCCAAATCCGGGCAAGTGATACTGTACCCCAACATTGGGGCAGAGATACTGTCCCCCAACACTGGACCAGTGATTATGTCCGCCTACACTGGGCCAGTGATAATGTCCCCCAACACTGGGCCAGTCAGACTGTTCACCAACACTTGGCCGGTGAGACTGTGCACCCACACTGAGCCAGTGAGACGGTTCCCCACCACTGAGCCATTGATACTGTACCCGAACTCTGGGCTACTGAAACTGTCCCCCAATACACGGCCAGTGTTGTTTCCCAACACAGGGCCAGTGATTCTGTCCTCCAAAACTGGGTCAGTGATCCTGTCCCCCAACACTGGGCAGGGATCCTGTCCCCAACACTGGGTCAGTGATACTGTCCCCAATACTGGGCCTGTGATACTGTCTCGCAACACTAGGCCAGTGATATTGACCCCAACACTGGGTGAATGAAAATGACTCTCAACACTGGGCCAGTGATACTATCCCCCAACATTGGATCAGTGATACTGAATCCGAACACTGGACCCGTGATACTGTTCCTCAACACTGGGCCAGTGAGACTATTCACCAACATAAGCCCAGTAAAACTGTTTCCCAACACTGGGCCAGTGAGACTGTATACAAACTCTGGGCCACTGATACCGCCGCCAACGCAGGGCCAGTGATACTGTTCCCCAACACTGGGCATGTGATACTGTCCTCCAACACTGGGCCAGTGAGACTGTTCCCCAACACTGGGCCAGTGAGACTATTCACCAACACAGGGCCAGTGACACTGTCCCCCAACACTGGGCCACTGATACTGTACCCCAAAACTTGTGTGCGATACAGTCCCCCAATCCTGGGACAGTGTTTCTGTCTCCCAACACTGGGCCAGTGATAATGCACCCCAACACTGGGCCAGAGATACTGTCCCCAACATTGGGCCAGCGATCCTGTCCCGAACACAAAGCCCATGATACTGTCCCCCATCACTGGGCCAGTGATACTGTCCCCAATACTGGGCGAATGAAAATGTCTCTCAACTCAGGCCCAGTGAGACTGTCCCAAAACACTGGGACAGTGATACTGTCCCGCAAAAGTGGGCGAATGAAAATGCCGCACAAAACTGGGCCAGTGACACCGTCCGCCAACACAAAGCCCATGATACTGCCCCCCAACACTGCACCAATGATACTGTATCCCAAAATTGGGACTATGATACTATCCCACAACATTGGACCAGTGAATCTGTCCCCCAACATTGGGCCATTGATCCTGTCCCCAAACACTAGGCCAGTGATACTGTATCCGAACACTGGACCACTGATACTGTTCCTCAACATTGGGCCAGTGAGACTATTCACCAACAAAGGGCCAGTGACACTGTCCCCCATCACTGGGCCAGTGAGGCTGTATCTAAACTCAGGGCCAATGATACCGTGCCCAATGCAGGACCAGCGATACTGTTACCCAACACTGAGCCAGTGGTCCTGTCCCCCAACACTGGGCCAGTGAGACTGTCCCCCAACACTGGGCAAGTGATACTGTCCCCAATACTGGCGAATGAAAATGCCTCTCAAAACTGCGCCAGTGATACTGTCCCCCAACACTGTGCCAGTGAGACTGTTCCCCAACACTGTGCCAGTGATACTGTCCCCCAACACTGGACCAGTGATACTGTCCACCCAAACTGGGCCAGTGATACTGCACCACAAAACTGATGTGCGATACAGTCCCCCAACCTTGGGTCAGTTTTTCTGTGCCCCAAAACTGGGCCAGTGATAAAGCACCCCAACACTGGGCCAGAGATACTATCCACCAAATCTGGGCCAGTGATACTGTCCCCCAAAACTGGGCCACTGATACTGTCCCCCAACACTGCGCCAGTGATACTGTCCACCAAAACTAGGTCAGAGATACTGTCTTCCAACATTAGGCCAGTGACACTGTCTCCAACATTGGGCAAATGAAATTGCCTCTCAACATTGGGCCAAAGATACCGCCCCACCAACATGGGGCCAGTGATACTGTTCCCCAACACTGGGCAAGTGGTCCTGCCCCCCAACACTGGGCCAGTGAGACTGTTCTCCAAAACTGGGCCAGTGATACTGTATTCGAACTCTGGGCTAGTGATACTGTCCCCCAACACAGGGCCAGTGATATTGTTCCCCAACACTGGGCCAGTGATAATGCATCCCAACACTGGGCCAGAGATACTGTCCCCAACATTGGGCCAGAGATACTGTCCCCAACATTGGGCCAGTGATACTGTCCGCCAACAGTAAGCCCATTATACTCTCCCCCAGCACTGGGCCAGTGATACTGTACCCCAACCCTGGCTAGAATTACTGTCTCCCAACACTGGGCCAGTGATACTGTATGACAACACTGGGGCAGTGATACTGTCCCCAACACTGGGCCAGTGATAATGTCCCCCAACACTGGGCCAATGATATTGTATCCGAACACTGGGCCTGTAATCCTGTCCCCCAACACTGGGCCAGTCAGACTGTTCACCAACACTTGGCCGGTGAGACTGTGTCCCAACACTGGGCCAGTGAGACGGTTCCCCACCACTGGGCCAGTGATACTGTATTCGAACTCTGGGCTAGTGATACTGTCCCCCAACACAGGGCCAGTGATATTGTTCCCCAACACTGGGCCAGTGATAATGCATCCCAACACTGGGCCAGAGATACTGTCCCCAACATTGGGCCAGAGATACTGTCCCCAACACTGGTCCAGTGAGACTGTTCTCCAAAACTGGGCCAGTGATACTGTATCCCAACACTGACTAGAAATACCGCCTTCCAACACTGGGCCAGTGATACTGTATCACAACACTGCGCCAGTGATACTGTCCCGCTGAGCTAGGCCAGTGATTCACTCCACCAACTCTGGGCCAGTGATAATGTCCCCCAAATTCGGGCAAGTGATACTGTACCCCAACATTGGGGCAGAGATACTGTCCCCCAACACTGGACCAGTGATTATGTCCGCCTACACTGGGCCAGTGATAATGTCCCCCAACACTGGGCCAGTCAGACTGTTCACCAACACTTGGCCGGTGAGACTGTGCACCCACACTGAGCCAGTGAGACGGTTCCCCACCACTGAGCCATTGATACTGTACCCGAACTCTGGGCTACTGAAACTGTCCCCCAATACACGGCCAGTGTTGTTCCCCAACACAGGGCCAGTGATTCTGTCCTCCAAAACTGGGTCAGTGATCCTGTCCCCCAACACTGGGCAGGGATCCTGTCCCCAACACTGGGTCAGTGATACTGTCCCCAATACTGGGCCTGTGATACTGTCTCGCAACACTAGGCCAGTGATATTGACCCCAACACTGGGTGAATGAAAATGACTCTCAACACTGGGCCAGTGATACTATCCCCCAACATTGGATCAGTGATACTGAATCCGAACACTGGACCCGTGATACTGTTCCTCAACACTGGGCCAGTGAGACTATTCACCAACATAAGCCCAGTAAAACTGTTTCCCAACACTGGGCCAGTGAGACTGTATACAAACTCTGGGCCACTGATACCGCCGCCAACGCAGGGCCAGTGATACTGTTCCCCAACACTGGGCATGTGATACTGTCCTCCAACACTGGGCCAGTGAGACTGTTCCCCAACACTGGGCCAGTGAGACTATTCACCAACACAGGGCCAGTGACACTGTCCCCCAACACTGGGCCACTGATACTGTACCCCAAAACTTGTGTGCGATACAGTCCCCCAATCCTGGGACAGTGTTTCTGTCTCCCAACACTGGGCCAGTGATAATGCACCCCAACACTGGGCCAGAGATACTGTCCCCAACATTGGGCCAGTGATCCTGTCCCGAACACAAAGCCCATGATACTGTCCCCCAACACTGGGCCAGTGATACTGTCCCCAATACTGGGCGAATGAAAATGTCTCTCAACTCAGGCCCAGTGAGACTGTCCCAAAACACTGGGACAGTGATACTGTCCCGCAAAAGTGGGCGAATGAAAATGCCGCACAAAACTGGGCCAGTGACACCGTCCGCCAACACAAAGCCCATGATACTGCCCCCCAACACTGCACCAATGATACTGTATCCCAAAACTGGGACTATGATACTATCCCACAACATTGGACCAGTGAATCTGTCCCCCAACATTGGGCCATTGATCCTGTCCCCAAACACTAGGCCAGTGATACTGTATCCGAACACTGGACCACTGATACTGTTCCTCAACATTGGGCCAGTGAGACTATTCACCAACAAAGGGCCAGTGACACTGTCCCCCATCACTGGGCCAGTGAGGCTGTATCTAAACTCAGGGCCAATGATACCGTGCCCAATGCAGGACCAGCGATACTGTTACCCAACACTGAGCCAGTGGTCCTGTCCCCCAACACTGGGCCAGTGAGACTGTCCCCCAACACTGGGCAAGTGATACTGTCCCCAATACTGGCGAATGAAAATGCCTCTCAAAACTGCGCCAGTGATACTGTCCCCCAACACTGTGCCAGTGAGACTGTTCCCCAACACTGTGCCAGTGATACTGTCCCCCAACACTGGACCAGTGATACTGTCCACCCAAACTGGGCCAGTGATACTGCACCACAAAACTGATGTGCGATACAGTCCCCCAACCTCGGGTCGGTTTTTCTGTGCCCCAAAACTGGGCCAGTTATAATGTCCCCCAACACTAGGCCAGTGATACTGTATCCGAACACTGGGCCTGTAATCCTGTCCACCAACACTGGGCCAGTCAGACTGTTCACCAACACTTGGCCATTGAGACTGTGCCCCAACACTGGGCCAGTGAGCCGGTTCCCCACCACTGGGCCAGTCTTACGTAACCCAACTCGGGGCTAGTGATACTGTCCCCGAAAAACAGGGCCAGTGATGTTGTTCCGCAACACTGGGCCAGTGATAATGTCCCCCAACACTGGGCCAGCGATACCGTATCCGACCACTGGGCCTGTAATCCTGTCCCCCAACACTGGGCCAGTCAGACTGTTCACCAACACTTGGCCGGTGAGACTGTGCCCCAACACTGGGCCAGTGAGACGGTTCCCCACCACTGGGCCAGCGATACTGTATTCGAACTCTGGGCTAGTGATACTGTCCCCCAAAACAGGGCCAGTGATATTGTTCCCCAACACTGGGCCAGTGATAATGCACCCTAACACTGGGCCAGAGATACTGTCCCCCAACACTGAGCCAGTGATACTGTCCAGCAAAGGTGGGTCAGAGATACTGTCCTCCAACACTAGGCCAGTGACACTGTCTCCAAAATTCGGCAAATGAAATTGCCTCTCAACACTGGGACAAAGATACCGCCCCCCCAACATGGGGCCAGTGATACTGTTCCCCAACACTGGGCAAGTGGTCCTTTCCCCCAACACTGGTCCAGTGAGACTGTTCTCCAAAACTGGGCCAGTGATACTGTATCCCAACACTGACTAGAAATACCGCCTCCCAACACTGGGCCAGTGATACTGTATCACAACACTGGGCCAGTGATACTGTCCCGCTGAACTAGGCCAGTGATTCACTCCACCAACTCTGGGCCAGTGATAATGTCCCCCAAATCCGGGCAAGTGATACTGTACCCCAACATTGGGGCAGAGATACTGTCCCCCAACACTGGACCAGTGATTATGTCCGCCTACACTGGGCCAGTGATAATGTCCCCCAACACTGGGCCAGTCAGACTGTTCACCAACACTTGGCCGGTGAGACTGTGCACCCACACTGAGCCAGTGAGACGGTTCCCCACCACTGAGCCATTGATACTGTACCCGAACTCTGGGCTACTGAAACTGTCCCCCAATACACGGCCAGTGTTGTTCCCCAACACAGGGCCAGTGATTCTGTCCTCCAAAACTGGGTCAGTGATCCTGTCCCCCAACACTGGGCAGGGATCCTGTCCCCAACACTGGGTCAGTGATACTGTCCCCAATACTGGGCCTGTGATACTGTCTCGCAACACTAGGCCAGTGATATTGACCCCAACACTGGGTGAATGAAAATGACTCTCAACACTGGGCCAGTGATACTATCCCCCAACATTGGATCAGTGATACTGAATCCGAACACTGGACCCGTGATAGTGTTCCTCAACACTGGGCCAGTGAGACTATTCACCAACATAAGCCCAGTAAAACTGTTTCCCAACACTGGGCCAGTGAGACTGTATACAAACTCTGGGCCACTGATACCGCCGCCAACGCAGGGCCAGTGATACTGTTCCCCAACACTGGGCATGTGATACTGTCCTCCAACACTGGGCCAGTGAGACTGTTCCCCAACACTGGGCCAGTGAGACTATTCACCAACACAGGGCCAGTGACACTGTCCCCCAACACTGGGCCACTGATACTGTACCCCAAAACTTGTGTGCGATACAGTCCCCCAATCCTGGGACAGTGTTTCTGTCTCCCAACACTGGGCCAGTGATAATGCACCCCAACACTGGGCCAGAGATACTGTCCCCAACATTGGGCCAGCGATCCTGTCCCGAACACAAAGCCCATGATACTGTCCCCCAACACTGGGCCAGTGATACTGTCCCCAATACTGGGCGAATGAAAATGTCTCTCAACTCAGGCCCAGTGAGACTGTCCCAAAACACTGGGACAGTGATACTGTCCCGCAAAAGTGGGCGAATGAAAATGCCGCACAAAACTGGGCCAGTGACACCGTCCGCCAACACAAAGCCCATGATACTGCCCCCCAACACTGCACCAATGATACTGTATCCCAAAACTGGGACTATGATACTATCCCACAACATTGGACCAGTGAATCTGTCCCCCAACATTGGGCCATTGATCCTGTCCCCAAACACTAGGCCAGTGATACTGTATCCGAACACTGGACCACTGATACTGTTCCTCAACATTGGGCCAGTGAGACTATTCACCAACAAAGGGCCAGTGACACTGTCCCCCATCACTGGGCCAGTGAGGCTGTATCTAAACTCAGGGCCAATGATACCGTGCCCAATGCAGGACCAGCGATACTGTTACCCAACACTGAGCCAGTGGTCCTGTCCCCCAACACTGGGCCAGTGAGACTGTCCCCCAACACTGGGCAAGTGATACTGTCCCCAATACTGGCGAATGAAAATGCCTCTCAAAACTGCGCCAGTGATACTGTCCCCCAACACTGTGCCAGTGAGACTGTTCCCCAACACTGTGCCAGTGATACTGTCCCCCAACACTGGACCAGTGATACTGTCCACCCAAACTGGGCCAGTGATACTGCACCACAAAACTGATGTGCGATACAGTCCCCCAACCTTGGGTCAGTTTTTCTGTGCCCCAAAACTGGGCCAGTGATAAAGCACCCCAACACTGGGCCAGAGATACTATCCACCAAATCTGGGCCAGTGATACTGTCCCCCAAAACTGGGCCACTGATACTGTCCCCCAACACTGCGCCAGTGATACTGTCCACCAAAACTAGGTCAGAGATACTGTCCTCCAACATTAGGCCAGTGACACTGTCTCCAACATTGGGCAAATGAAATTGCCTCTCAACATTGGGCCAAAGATACCGCCCCACCAACATGGGGCCAGTGATACTGTTCCCCAACACTGGGCAAGTGGTCCTGCCCCCCAACACTGGGCCAGTGAGACTGTTCTCCAAAACTGGGCCAGTGATACTGTATTCGAACTCTGGGCTAGTGATACTGTCCCCCAACACAGGGCCAGTGATATTGTTCCCCAACACTGGGCCAGTGATAATGCATCCCAACACTGGGCCAGAGATACTGTCCCCAACATTGGGCCAGAGATACTGTCCCCAACATTGGGCCAGTGATACTGTCCGCCAACAGTAAGCCCATTATACTCTCCCCCAGCACTGGGCCAGTGATACTGTACCCCAACCCTGGCTAGAATTACTGTCTCCCAACACTGGGCCAGTGATACTGTATGACAACACTGGGGCAGTGATACTGTCCCCAACACTGGGCCAGTGATAATGTCCCCCAACACTGGGCCAATGATATTGTATCCGAACACTGGGCCTGTAATCCTGTCCCCCAACACTGGGCCAGTCAGACTGTTCACCAACACTTGGCCGGTGAGACTGCGCCGCAACACTGGGCCAGTGAGACGCTTCCCCACCACTGGGCCAGTGATACTGTCCCCAACGTTGGGCCAGTAATACTGTCCGCCAACAGTAAGCCCATTATACTCTCCCACAAGACTGGGCCAGTGATACTGTCCACCAACACTGGACCAGTTATAATGTCCACCTACACTGGGCCTGTGATAATGTCCCAAAACACTGTGCCAGTGATACTGTATCCAAACACTGGGCTGTAATCCTGTCCACCAACACTGGGCCAGTCAGACTGTTCACCAACACTTGGCCGGTGAGACTGTGCCCCAACACTGGGCCAGTGAGATGGTTCCCCACCACTGGGCCAGTCTTACGTATCCCAACTCGGGTCTAGTGATACTGTCCCCCAAAACAGGGCCAGCGATATTGTTCCCCAACACTGGGCCAGTGATAATGTCCCCCAACACTGGGCCAGTGATACTGTATCCGAATACTGGGCCTGTAATCCTGTCCCCCAACACTGGGCCAGTCAGACTGTTCACCGACACTTGGCCGGTGAGACTGTGCCCCAACACTGGGACAGTGAGATGGTTCCCCTCCACTGGGCCAGTCTTACGTATCCCAACTCGGGGCCAGTGATACTGCACCACAAAATTGATGTGCGATACAGTCCCCCAAACCTGGGTCAGTTTTTCTGTGCCCCAACACTGGGCCAGTGATAATGCACCCCAACACTGGGCCAGAGATACTGTCCCCAACATTGGGCCAGATATACTGTCCCCAACATTGGGCCAGTGATACTGTCTGCCAACAGTAAGCCCATTATACTCTTCCCCAAAATTGGGCCAGTGATACTGTACCCCAAAACTGGGCCAGTGATACTGTCCCCAATGCTGGCGAATGAAAATGCCTCTCAAAACTGCGCCAGTGATACTGTCCCCCAACACTGTGCCAGTGAGACTGTTCCCCAACACTGTGCCAGTGATACTGTCCCCCAACACTGGGCCAGTGATACTGTCCACCAAAACTGGGCCAGTGATACTGCACCACAAAACTGATGTGCAATACAGTCCCCCAACCTTGGGTCAGTTTTTCTGTGCCTCAACACTGGGCCAGTGATAATGCACCCCAACACTGGGCCAGAGATACTGTCCCCAACATTGCGCCAGAGATACTGTCCCCAACATTGGGCCAGTGATACTGTCCGCCAACAGTAAGCCCATTATACTCTCCCCCAACACTGGGCCAGTGATACTGTACCCCAACACTGGGCCAGTGATACTGTCCGCCAAATCTGGGCCAGCGATACTGTCCCCCAAAACTGGGCCAGTGATACTGTCCCCCAACACTGCGGCAGTGATACTGTCCACCAAAACTAGGTCAGAGATACTGTCCTCCAACACTAGGCCAGTGACACTGTCTCCAACATTGGGCAAATAAAATTGCCTCTCAACATTGGGCCAAAGATACCGCCCCACCAACATGGGGCCAGTGAGACGGTTCTCCAAAACTGGGCCAGTGATACTGTATCCCAACACTGACTAGAAATACCGCCTCCCAACACTGGGCCAGTGATACTGTATCACAACACTGGGCCAGTGATACTGTCCCGCTGAACTAGGCCAGTGATTCACTCCGCCAACTCTGGGCCAGTGATAATGTCCCCCAAATCCGGGCAAGTGATACTGTACCCCAACATTGGGGCAGAGATACTGTCCCCCAACACTGGACCAGTGATTATGTCCGCCTACACTGGGCCAGTGATAATGTCCCCCAACACTGGGCCAGTCAGACTGTTCACCAACACTTGGCCGGTGAGACTGTGCACCCACACTGAGCCAGTGAGACGGTTCCCCACCACTGAGCCATTGATACTGTACCCGAACTCTGGGCTACTGAAACTGTCCCCCAATACACGGCCAGTGTTGTTCCCCAACACAGGGCCAGTGATTCTGTCCTCCAAAACTGGGTCAGTGATCCTGTCCCCCAACACTGGGCAGGGATCCTGTCCCCAACACTGGGTCAGTGATACTGTCCCCAATACTGGGCCTGTGATACTGTCTCGCAACACTAGGCCAGTGATATTGACCCCAACACTGGGTGAATGAAAATGACTCTCAACACTGGGCCAGTGATACTATCCCCCAACATTGGATCAGTGATACTGAATCCGAACACTGGACCCGTGATAGTGTTCCTCAACACTGGGCCAGTGAGACTATTCACCAACATAAGCCCAGTAAAACTGTTTCCCAACACTGGGCCAGTGAGACTGTATACAAACTCTGGGCCACTGATACCGCCGCCAACGCAGGGCCAGTGATACTGTTCCCCAACACTGGGCATGTGATACTGTCCTCCAACACTGGGCCAGTGAGACTGTTCCCCAACACTGGGCCAGTGAGACTATTCACCAACACAGGGCCAGTGACACTGTCCCCCAACACTGGGCCACTGATACTGTACCCCAAAACTTGTGTGCGATACAGTCCCCCAATCCTGGGACAGTGTTTCTGTCTCCCAACACTGGGCCAGTGATAATGCACCCCAACACTGGGCCAGAGATACTGTCCCCAACATTGGGCAAGCGATCCTGTCCCGAACACAAAGCCCATGATACTGTCCCCCAACACTGGGCCAGTGATACTGTCCCCAATACTGGGCGAATGAAAATGTCTCTCAACTCAGGCCCAGTGATACTGTCCCAAAACACTGGGACAGTGATACTGTCCCGCAAAAGTGGGCGAATGAAAATGCCGCACAAAACTGGGCCAGTGACACCGTCCGCCAACACAAAGCCCATGATACTGCCCCCCAACACTGCACCAATGATACTGTATCCCAAAACTGGGACTATGATACTATCCCACAACATTGGACCAGTGAATCTGTCCCCCAACATTGGGCCATTGATCCTGTCCCCAAACACTAGGCCAGTGATACTGTATCCGAACACTGGACCACTGATACTGTTCCTCAACATTGGGCCAGTGAGACTATTCATCAACAAAGGGCCAGTGACACTGTCCCCCATCACTGGGCCAGTGAGGCTGTATCTAAACTCAGGGCCAATGATACCGTGCCCAATGCAGGACCAGCGATACTGTTACCCAACACTGAGCCAGTGGTCCTGTCCCCCAACACTGGGCCAGTGAGACCGTCCCCCAACACTGGGCAAGTGACACTGTCCCCAATACTGGCGAATGAAAATGCCTCTCAAAACTGCGCCAGTGATACTGTCCCCCAACACTGTGCCAGTGAGACTGTTCCCCAACACTGTGCCAGTGATACTGTCCCCCAACACTGGACCAGTGATACTGTCCACCCAAACTGGGCCAGTGATACTGCACCACAAAACTGATGTGCGATACAGTCCCCCAACCTTGGGTCAGTTTTTCTGTGCCCCAAAACTGGGCCAGTGATAAAGCACCCCAACACTGGGCCAGAGATACTATCCACCAAATCTGGGCCAGTGATACTGTCCCCCAAAACTGGGCCACTGATACTGTCCCCCAACACTGCGCCAGTGATACTGTCCACCAAAACTAGGTCAGAGATACTGTCCTCCAACATTAGGCCAGTGACACTGTCTCCAACATTGGGCAAATGAAATTGCCTCTCAACATTGGGCCAAAGATACCGCCCCACCAACATGGGGCCAGTGATACTGTTCCCCAACACTGGGCAAAACTAGGTCAGAGATACTGTCCTCCAACATTAGGCCAGTGACACTGTCTCCAACATTGGGCAAATGAAATTGCCTCTCAACATTGGGCCAAAGATACCGCCCCACCAACATGGGGCCAGTGATACTGTTCCCCAACACTGGGCAAGTGGTCCTGCCCCCCAACACTGGGCCAGTGAGACTGTTCTCCAAAACTGGGCCAGTGATACTGTATTCGAACTCTGGGCTAGTGATACTGTCCCCCAACACAGGGCCAGTGATATTGTTCCCCAACACTGGGCCAGTGATAATGCATCCCAACACTGGGCCAGAGATACTGTCCCCAACATTGGGCCAGAGATACTGTCCCCAACATTGGGCCAGTGATACTGTCCGCCAACAGTAAGCCCATTATACTCTCCCCCAGAACTGGGCCAGTGATACTGTACCCCAACCCTGGCTAGAATTACTGTCTCCCAACACTGGGCCAGTGATACTGTATGACAACACTGGGGCAGTGATACTGTCCCCAACACTGGGCCAGTGATAATGTCCCCCAACACTGGGCCAATGATATTGTATCCGAACACTGGGCCTGTAATCCTGTCCCCCAACACTGGGCCAGTCAGACTGTTCACCAACACTTGGCCGGTGAGACTGCGCCGCAACACTGGGCCAGTGAGACGCTTCCCCACCACTGGGCCAGTGATACTGTCCCCAACGTTGGGCCAGTAATACTGTCCGCCAACAGTAAGCCCATTATACTCTCCCACAAGACTGGGCCAGTGATACTGTCCACCAACACTGGACCAGTTATAATGTCCACCTACACTGGGCCTGTGATAATGTCCCCCAACACTGTGCCAGTGATACTGTATCCAAACACTGGGCTGTAATCCTGTCCACCATCACTGGGCCAGTCAGACTGTTCACCAACACTTGGCCGGTGAGACTGTGCCCCAACACTGGGCCAGTGAGATGGTTCCCCACCACTGGGCCAGTCTTACGTATCCCAACTCGGGTCTAGTGATACTGTCCCCCAAAACAGGGCCAGCGATATTGTTCCCCAACACTGGGCCAGTGATAATGTCCCCCAACACTGGGCCAGTGATACTGTATCCGAATACTGGGCCTGTAATCCTGTCCCCCAACACTGGGCCAGTCAGACTGTTCACCGACACTTGGCCGGTGAGACTGTGCCCCAACACTGGGACAGTAAGACGGTTCCCCTCCACTGGGCCAGTCTTACGTATCCCAACTCGGGGCCAGTGATACTGCACCACAAAATTGATGTGCGATACAGTCCCCCAAACCTGGGTCAGTTTTTCTGTGTCCCAACACTGGGCCAGTGATAATGCACCCCAACACTGGGCCAGAGATACTGTCCCCAACATTGGGCCAGATATACTGTCCCCAACATTGGGCCAGTGATACTGTCTGCCAACAGTAAGCCCATTATACTCTTCCCCAAAATTGGGCCAGTGATACTGTACCCCAAAACTGGGCCAGTGATACTGTCCCCAATGCTGGCGAATAAAAATGCCTCTCAAAACTGCGCCAGTGATACTGTCCCCCAACACTGTGCCAGTGAGACTGTTCCCCAACACTGTGCCAGTGATACTGTCCCCCAACACTGGGCCAGTGATACTGTCCACCAAAACTGGGCCAGTGATACTGCACCACAAAACTGATGTGCAATACAGTCCCCCAACCTTGGGTCAGTTTTTCTGTGCCTCAACACTGGGCCAGTGATAATGCACCCCAACACTGGGCCAGAGATACTGTCCCCAACATTGCGCCAGAGATACTGTCCCCAACATTGGGCCAGTGATACTGTCCGCCAACACTGGGCCAGTGATACTGTCCGCCAAATCTGGGCCAGCGATACTGTCCCCCAAAACTGGGCCAGTGATACTGTCCCCCAACACTGCGGCAGTGATACTGTCCACCAAAACTAGGTCAGAGATACTGTCCTCCAACACTAGGCCAGTGACACTGTCTCCAACATTGGGCAAATAAAATTGCCTCTCAACATTGGGCCAAAGATACCGCCCCACCAACATGGGGCCAGTGAGACGGTTCTCCAAAACTGGGCCAGTGATACTGTATCCCAACACTGACTAGAAATACCGCCTCCCAACACTGGGCCAGTGATACTGTATCACAACACTGGGCCAGTGATACTGTCCCGCTGAACTAGGCCAGTGATTCACTCCGCCAACTCTGGGCCAGTGATAATGTCCCCCAAATCCGGGCAAGTGATACTGTACCCCAACATTGGGGCAGAGATACTGTCCCCCAACACTGGACCAGTGATTATGTCCGCCTACACTGGGCCAGTGATAATGTCCCCCAACACTGGGCCAGTCAGACTGTTCACCAACACTTGGCCGGTGAGACTGTGCACCCACACTGAGCCAGTGAGACGGTTCCCCACCACTGAGCCATTGATACTGTACCCGAACTCTGGGCTACTGAAACTGTCCCCCAATACACGGCCAGTGTTGTTCCCCAACACAGGGCCAGTGATTCTGTCCTCCAAAACTGGGTCAGTGATCCTGTCCCCCAACACTGGGCAGGGATCCTGTCCCCAACACTGGGTCAGTGATACTGTCCCCAATACTGGGCCTGTGATACTGTCTCGCAACACTAGGCCAGTGATATTGACCCCAACACTGGGTGAATGAAAATGACTCTCAACACTGGGCCAGTGATACTATCCCCCAACATTGGATCAGTGATACTGAATCCGAACACTGGACCCGTGATACTGTTCCTCAACACTGGGCCAGTGAGACTATTCACCAACATAAGCCCAGTAAAACTGTTTCCCAACACTGGGCCAGTGAGACTGTATACAAACTCTGGGCCACTGATACCGCCGCCAACGCAGGGCCAGTGATACTGTTCCCCAACACTGGGCATGTGATACTGTCCTCCAACACTGGGCCAGTGAGACTGTTCACCAACACTGGGCCAGTGAGACTATTCACCAACACAGGGCCAGTGACACTGTCCCCCAACACTGGGCCACTGATACTGTACCCCAAAACTTGTGTGCGATACAGTCCCCCAATCCTGGGACAGTGTTTCTGTCTCCCAACACTGGGCCAGTGATAATGCACCCCAACACTGGGCCAGAGATACTGTCCCCAACATTGGGCAAGCGATCCTGTCCCGAACACAAAGCCCATGATACTGTCCCCAATACTGGGCGAATGAAAATGTCTCTCAACTCAGGCCCAGTGATACTGTCCCAAAACACTGGGACAGTGATACTGTCCCGCAAAAGTGGGCGAATGAAAATGCCGCACAAAACTGGGCCAGTGACACAATCCGCCAACACAAAGCCCATGATACTGCCCCCCAACACTGCACCAATGATAATGTATCCCAAAACTGGGACTATGATACTATCCCACAACATTGGACCAGTGAATCTGTCCCCCAACATTGGGCCATTGATCCTGTCCCCAAACACTGGGCCAGTGATACTGTATCCGAACACTGGACCACTGATACTGTTCCTCAACATTGGGCCAGTGAGACTATTCACCAACAAAGGGCCAGTGACACTGTCCCCCATCACTGGGCCAGTGAGGCTATATCTAAACTCAGGGCCAATGATACCGTGCCCAATGCAGGACCAGCGATACTGTTACCCAACACTGAGCCAGTGGTCCTGTCCCCCAACACTGGGCCAGTGAGACTGTCCCCCAACACTGGGCAAGTGATACTGTCCCCAATACTGGCGAATGAAAATGCCTCTCAAAACTGCGCCAGTGATACTGTCCCCCAACACTGTGCCAGTGAGACTGTTCCCCAACACTGTGCTAGTGATACTGTCCCCCAACACTGGACCAGTGATACTGTCCACCAAAACTGGGCCAGTGATACTGCACCACAAAACTGATGTGCGATACAGTCCCCCAACCTTGGGTCAGTTTTTCTGTGCCCCAACACTGGGCCAGTGATAAAGCACCCCAACACTCGGCCAGAGATACTATCCACCAAATCTGGGCCAGTGATACTGTCCCCCAAAACTGGGCCACTGATACTGTCCCCCAACACTGCGCCAGTGATACTGTCCACCAAAACTAGGTCAGAGATACTGTCCTCCAACATTAGGCCAGTGACACTGTCTCCAACATTGGGCAAATGAAATTGCCTCTCAACATTGGGCCAAAGATACCGCCCCACCAACATGGGGCCAGTGATACTGTTCCCCAACACTGGGCAAGTGGTCCTGCCCCCCAACACTGGGCCAGTGAGACTGTTCTCCAAAACTGGGCCAGTGATACTGTATCCCAACACGGACTAGAAATACTGCCTCCCAACACTGGGCCAGTAATACTGTATCACAACACTGGGCCAGTGATACTGTCCCGCTAAACTGGACCAGTGATACACTCCGCCAACTCTGGGCCAGTGATAATGTCCCCCAAATCCGGGCAAGTGATACTGTACCCCAACATTGGGGCAGTGACACTGTCCCCAAACACTGGGCCAGTGATTATGTCCGCCTACACTGGGCCAGTGATAATGTCCCCCAACAGTGGGCCAATGATACTGTATCCGAACACTAGGCCTGTAATCTTGTCCCCTAACACTGGGCCAGTCAGACTGTTCACCAAAACTTGGCCGGTGAGACTGTGCCCCAATACTGGGCCAGTGAGACGGTTCCCCACCACTGGGCCAGCGATACTGTATTCGAACTCTGGGCTAGTGATACTGTCCCCCAAAACAGGGCCAGTGATATTGTTCCCCAACACTGGGCCAGTGATAATGCACCCCAACACTGGGCCAGAGATACTGTCCCAAACACTGGGCCAGTGATACTGTCCCCCAACACTGGGCCAGTGATACTGTCCACCAAAAGTGGGTCAGAGATACTGTCCTCCAACACTAGGCCAGTGACACTGTCTCCAAAATTAGGCAAATGAAATTGCCTCTCAACACTGGGCCAAAGATACCACCCCCCCAACATGGGGCCAGTGATACTGTTCCCCAACACTGGGCAAGTGGTCCTGTCCCCCAACACTGGTCCAGTGAGACTGTTCTCCAAAACTGGGCCAGTGATACTGTATCCCAACACTGACTAGAAATACGGCATCCCAACACTGGGCCAGTGATACTGTATCACAACACTGGGCCAGTGACACTGTCCCGCTGAACTAAGCCAGTGATACACTCCGCCAACTCTGGGCCAGTGATAATGTCCCCCAAATCCGGGCAAGTGATACTGTACCCCAACATTGGGGCAGTGATACTGTCCCCCAACACTGGACCAGTGATTATGTCCGCCTACACTGGACCAGTGATAATGTCCCCCAACACTGGGCCAGTCAGACTGTTCACCAACACTTGGCCGGTGAGACTGTGCCCCCACACTGAGCCAGTGAGACGGTTCCCCACCACTGGGCCATTGATACTGTACCGAACTCTGGGCTACTGAAACTGTCCCCCAATACACGGCAATTGATGTTGTTCCCCAACACAGGGCCAGTGATTCTGTCCTCCAAAACTTGGTCAGTGATCCTGTCCCCCAACACTGGGCAGGGATCCTGTCCCCAACACTGGGTCAGTGATACTGTCCCCAATACTGGGCCAGTGATACTGTCTCGCAACACTAGGCCAATGATACTGACCCCAACACTGGGTGAATGAAAATGCCTCTCAACATTGGGCCAGTGATACTGAATCCGAACACTGGACCCGTGATACTGTTCCTCAACACTGGGCCAGTGAGACTATTCACCAACATAAGCCCAGTAACACTGTTTCCCAACACTGGGCCAGTGTGACTGTATACAAACTCTGGGCCACTGATACCGCCGCCAACGCAGGGCCAGTGATACTGTTCCCCAACACTGGGCCTGTAATACTGTCCTCCAACACTGGGCCAGTGAAACTGTTCCCCAACACTGGGCCAGTGAGACTATTCACCAACACAGGGCAAGTGACACTGTCCCCCAACACTGGACCACTGATACTGTACCCCAAAACTGGTGTGCGATACAGTCCCCCAATCCTGGGACAGTGTTTCTGTCTCCCAACACTGGGCCAGTGATAATGCACCCCAACACTGGGCCAGAGATACTGTCCCCAACATTGGGCCAGCGATCCTGTCCCGAACACAAAGCCCATGATACTGTCCCCCAACACTGGGCCAGTGATACTGTCCCCAATACTGGGCGAATGAAAATGTCTCTCAACTCAGGCCCAGTGATACTGTCCCAAAACACTGGGACAGTGATACTGTCCCGCAAAAGTGGGCGAATGAAAATGCCGCACAAAACTGGGCCAGTGACACCGTCCGCCAACACAAAGCCCATGATACTGCCCCCCAACACTGCACCAATGATACTGTATCCCAAAACTGGGACTATGATACTATCCCACAACATTGGACCAGTGAATCTGTCCCCCAACATTGGGCCATTGATCCTGTCCCCAAACACTGGGCCAGTGATACTGTATCCGAACACTGGACCAGTGATACTGTTCCTCAACATTGGGCCAGTGAGATTATTCACCAACAAAGGGCCAGTGACACTGTCCCTCATCACTGGGCCAGTGAGGCTGTATCTAAACTCAGGGCCAATGATACCGCACCCAATGCAGGACCAGCGATACTGTTACCCAACACTGAGCCAGTGGTCCTGTCCCCCAACACTGGGCCAGTGAGACTGTCCCCCAACACTGGGCCAGTGATACTGTCCCCAATACTGGCGAATGAAAATGCCTCTCAAAACTGCGCCAGTGATACTGTCCCCCAACACTGTGCCAGTGAGACTGTTCCCCAACACTGTGCCAGTGATACTGTCCCCCAACACTGGGCCAGTGATACTGTCCACCAAAACTGGGCCAGTGATACTGCACCACAAAACTGATGTGCGATACAGTCCCCCAACCTTGGGTCAGTTTTTCTGTGTCCCAACACTGGGCCAGTGATAAATCACCCCAACACTGGGCCAGAGATAATGTCCCCAACATTGCACCAGAGATAATGTCCCCAACATTGGGCCAGTGATACTGTCCGCCAACAGTAAGCCCATTATACTGACCCCCAACACTGGGCCAGTGATACTGTACCCCAACACTGGGCCAGTGATACTGTCCACCAAATCTGGGCCAGTGATACTGTCCCCCAAAACTGGGCCACTGATACTGTCCCCCAACACTGCGCCAGTGATACTGTCCACCAAAACTAGGTCAGAGATACTGTCCTCCAACATTAGGCCAGTGACACTGTCTCCAACATTGGGCAAATGAAATTGCCTCTCAACATTGGGCCAAAGATACCGCCTCACCAACATGGGGACAGTGATACTGTTCCCCAACACTGGGCAAGTGGTCCTGCCCCCCAACACTGGGCCAGTGAGACTGTATCACAACACTGGGCCAGTGATACTGTCCCACTAAACTGGGCCAGTGATACACTCCGCCAACCTGGGCCAGTGATACACTCCGCCAACTCTGGGCCAGTGATAATGTCCCCCAAATCCGGGCAAGTGATACTGTACCCCAACATTGGGGCAATGATACTGACCCCAACACTGGGCCAGTGATCATGTCCGCCTACACTGGGCCAGTGATAAGGTCCCCCAACACTGGGCCAATGATACTGTATCCGAACACTAGGCCTGTAATCCTGTCCCCTAACACTGGGCCAGTCAGACTGTTCACCAACACTTGGCAGGTGAGACTGTGCCCCAACACTGGGCCAGTGAGACGGTTCTCCACCACTGGGCCAGTGATACTGTATTCGAACTCTGGGCTAGTGATACTATCCCCCAACACAGGGCCAGTGATATTGTTCCCAAACACTGGGCCAGTGATAATGCACCCCAACACTGGGCCAGAGATACTGTCCCCAACATTGGGCCAGAGATACTGTCCCCAACATTGGGCCAGTGATACTGTCCGCCAACAGTAAGCCCATTATACTCTCCCCCAACACTGGGCCAGTGATACTGTACCCCAACCCTGGCTAGAATTACTGTCTCCCAACACTGGGCCAGTGATACTGTATGACAACACTGGGCCAGTGATACTGTCCCCAACACTGGACCAGTTATAATGTCCACCTACACTGGGCCAGTGATAATGTCCCCCAACACTGGGCCAGTGATACTGTATCCGAACACTGGGCCTGTAATCCTGTCCACCAACACTGGGTCAGTCAGACTGTTCACCAACACTTGGCCATTGAGACCGTGCCCCAACACTGGGCCAGTGAGATGGTTCCCCACCACTGGGCCAGTCTTACGTATCCCAACTCGGGGCTAGTGATACTGTCCCCCAAAAACAGGGCCAGTGATGTTGTTCCCCAACACTGGGCCAGTGATACTGCCCCCCAACACTGGACCAGTTATACTGTATCCCAAAACTGGGACTGTGATACTATCCCCCAACATTGGGCCAGTGATTCTGTCCCCCAACATTGGGCCATTGATCCTGTCCCCAAACACTAGGCCAGTGATACTGTATCCGAACACTGGGCCAGTGATACTGTTCCTCAACATTGGGCCAGTGAGACTATTCACCAACAAAGGGCCAGTGACACTGACCCCCATCACTGGGCCAGTGAGGCTGTATCTAAACTCAGGGCCAATGATACCGCGCCCAATGCAGGACCAGCGATACTGTTATCCAACACTGAGCCAGTGGTCCTGTCCCCCAACACTGGGCCAGTGAGACTGTCCCCCAACACTGGGCCAGCGATACTGTCCCCAATACTGGCGAATGAAAATGCCTCTCAACACTGCGCCAGTGATACTGCCCCCCAACACTGTGCCAGTGAGCCTGTTCCCCAGCACTGTGCCAGTGAGACTGTCCCCAACATTGGGCCAGTGATACTGTCCCGAACACTAAGCCCATGATATTGTCCCCAAACATTAGGCCAGTGATACCGTCCCCAATATTGGGCGAATGAAAATGCCTCTAAACACTGGGCCAGTGGTACTGTCCCCCAACACTAGGATAGTGATATTGTCCCGCAAACGTGGGCGAATGAAAATGCCTCTCAAAACTGCCAGTGATACTGTCCGCCAACACGAAGCCCATGATACTCCCCCCAACACTGGGCCAGTGATAATGTCTCCCAATACTGGGCCAGTGATACTGTATCACAAAACTGGGCCAGTAATACTGTCCACCAAATCTGGGCCAGTGATACTGTCCAACAAATCTGGGCCAGTGATACTGTCCCCCAACACTGGGCCACTGATACTGTTCCCCAACACTGGGCAAGTGGTCCTGTCCCCCAAAACTGGGCCAGCGAGACTGTCCTCAAAAACTGGGCCAGTGATACTGTATCCCAACACTGACTAGAAATACTGCCTCCCAACACTGGACCAGTGATACTGTATCACAACACTGGGCCAGTGATACTGTCCCGCTAAACTGGGCCAGTGATACACTCCGCCAACTCTGGGCCAGTGATAATGTCCCCCAAATCCGGGCAAGTGATACTTTACCCCAACATTGGGGCAGTGATACTGTCCCCCAACACTGGACCAGTGATTATGTCCGCCTACACTGGGCCAGTGATAATGTCCCCCAACACTGGGCCAGTGATACTGTATCTGAACACTGGGCCTGTAATCCTGTCCCCCAACACTGGGCCAGTCAGATTGTTCACCAACACTTGGCCGGTGAGACTGTGCCCCAACACTGGGCCAGTGAGGTGGTTCCCCACCACGGGGCCAGTGATACTGTATTCGAACTCTGGGCTAGTGATACGGTCCCCAAACACAGGGCCAGTGATATTGTTCCACAACACTGGGCCAGTGATTCTGTCCTCCAAAACTGGGTCCGTGATCCTGTCCCCCAACACTGGGTAGGGATCCTGTTCCCCAATACTGGGCCAGTAAGACTGCCCCCCAATACTGGGCCAGTGATACTGTCTCGCAACACTGCGCCAGTGATACTGACCCCAACACTGGGTGAATGAAAATGCCTCTCAACACTGGGCCAGTGATACTATCCCCCAACATTGCGTCAGTGATACTGTCCCCCAATATTGGGCCAGTGGCACTGTATCGGACACTGGACCAGTGATACTGTCCCTCAACATTGGGCCAGTGATTCTGTCCCCCAACATTGGGCCATTGATCCTGTCCCCAAACACTGGGCCAGTGATACTGTATCCGAACACTGGGCCAGTGATACTGTTCCTCAACATTGGGCCAGTGAGACTATTCACCAACAAAGGGCCAGTGACACTGTCCCCCATCACTGGGCCAGTGAGGCTGTATCTAAACTCAGGGCCAATGATACCGCGCCCAATGCAGGACCAGCGATACTGTTTTCCAACACTGAGCCAGTGGTCCTGTCCCTCAACACTGGGCCAGTGAGACTGTCCCCCAACACTGGGCCAGCGATACTGTCCCCAATACTGGCGAATGAAAATGCCTCTCAACACTGCGCCAGTGATACTGCCCCCCAACACTGTGCCAGTGAGCCTGTTCCCCAGCACTGTGCCAGTGAGTCTGTCCCCAACATTGGGCCAGTGATACTGTCCCGAACACTAAGCCCATGATATTGTCCCCAAACATTAGGCCAGTGATACCGTCCCCAATATTGGGCGAATGAAAATGCCTCTAAACACTGGGCCAGTGGTACTGTCCCCCAACACTAGGATAGTGATATTGTCCCGCAAACGTGGGCGAATGAAAATGCCTCTCAAAACTGCCAGTGATACTGTCCGCCAACACGAAGCCCATGATACTCCCCCCAACACTGGGCCAGTGATAATGTCTCCCAATACTGGGCCAGTGATACTGTATCACAAAACTGGGCCAGTAATACTGTCCACCAAATCTGGGTAAGTGATACTGTCCCGCTAAACTGGGCCAGTGGTACTGTCCCCTAAGACTGGGCCAGTGATACTGTCCAACAAATCTGGGCCAGTGATACTGTCCCCCAACACTGGGCCACTGATACTGTTCCCCAACACTGGGCAAGTGGTCCTGTCCCCCAAAACTGGGCCAGCGAGACTGTTCTCAAAAACTGGGCCAGTGATACTGTATCCCAACACTGACTAGAAATACTGCCTCCCAACACTGGACCAGTGATACTGTATCACAACACTGGGCCAGTGATACTGTCCCGCTAAACTGGGCCAGTGATACACTCCGCCAACTCTGGGCCAGTGATAATGTCCCCCAAATCCGGGCAAGTGATACTTTACCCCAACACTGGACCAGTGATTATGTCCGCCTACACTGGGCCAGTGATAATGTCCCCCAACACTGGGCCAGTGATACTGTATCTGAACACTAGGCCTGTAATCCTGTCCCCCAACACTGGGCCAGTCAGATTGTTCACCAACACTTGGCCGGTGAGACTGTGCCCCAACACTGGGCCAGTGAGGTGGTTCCCCACCACGGGGCCAGTGATACTGTATTCGAACTCTGGGCTAGTGATACGGTCCCCAAACACAGGGCCAGTGATATTGTTCCACAACACTGGGCCAGTGATTCTGTCCTCCAAAACTGGGTCCGTGATCCTGTCCCCCAACACTGGGTAGGGATCCTGTTCCCCAATACTGGGCCAGTAAGACTGCCCCCCAATACTGGGCCAGTGATACTGTCTCGCAACACTGCGCCAGTGATACTGACCCCAACACTGGGTGAATGAAAATGCCTCTCAACACTGGGCCAGTGATACTATCCCCCAACATTGCGTCAGTGATACTGTCCCCCAATATTGGGCCAGTGGCACTGTATCGGACACTGGACCAGTGATACTGTCCCTCAACATTGGGCCAGTGAGACTAATCACCAACACAGCGCCAGTGCTACTCTCTGCCAACTGTGGGCCAGTAACAATGTCCTCCAAATCCGGGCAAATGATTCTGTACCCCAACATTGGGGCAGTGATGCTGTCCCGCAACACTGGACCAGTGATAATGCCCACCTACACAAAGCCAGTGATAATGTCCTCCAACACAAGGCCAGTGATACGGTCCCCCAATGTTGGCCAGTGATACCGTCCCCCAACACAGGGTCAGTGATACTGTCCCCCAACATTGGGCCAGTGACACTGTCACCCAACACTGGGCCAGTAATCCTGTCCCCCAACACTGGGCCAGTGATACTGTTCCCCACCACTGGGCCAGTGATACGTATCCCAACTCATGGCTAGTGATACTGTCCCCCAAATCAGGGCCAGTGATATTCTTCCCCAACACTGGGCCAGTGATTCTTTCCTCCAAAACTGGGTCAGTGATACTGTCCCCCATGACCAGGCCAGGGATCCTGTCCCGCAACACTGGGCCAGTGATCCCGTCAAATAATACTGGGCCAGTGATACTGTCCCCCAACACAGGGCGAATGAAAATGCCTCTCAAAACTGGGGCAGTGACACTGTCCCCCAACTTTAGGTTAGTAATACTGTCCCCCAACTCTGGGCCATTGATCCTGTCCCCAAACACTGGGCCAGTGATAATGTATCCGAACACTGGACCAATGATACTGTTTCTCAACATTGGGCCAGTGAGACTATTCACCAACACAGGGCCAGTGACACTGTCCCCCATCACTGGGCCAGTGAGGCTGTATCTAAACTCAGGGCCAATGAGACCGCGTGCAATGCAGGACCAGCGATACTGTTACCCAACACCGAGCCAATGGTCCTGTCCCCCAACACTGGGCCAGTGAGACGGTCCCCCAACACTGCGCCAGTGAGACTGTCCCCAATACTGGGGAATGAAAATGCCTCTCAAAACTGCGCCAGTGATACTGTCCCCCAACACTGTGCCAGTGAGACTGTTCCCCAACACTGTGCCAGTGATACTGTCCCCCAACACTGGGCCAGTGATACTGTCCACCAAAACTGGGCCAGTGATACTGCACCACAAAACTGATGTGCGATACAGTCCCCCAAACCTGGGTCAGTTTTTCTGTGCTCCAACACTGTGCCAGTGATAATGCACCCCAACACTGGGCCAGAGATACTGTCCCCAACATTGGGCCAGAGATACTGTCTCCAACATTGGGCCAGTGATACTGTCCGCCAACAGTAAGCCCATTATACTCTCCCCCAACACTGGGCCAGTGATACTGTACCCCAACAATGGGCCAGTGATACTGTCCACCAAATCTGGGCCAATGATACTGTCCCCCAATACTGGGCCACTGATATTGTCCCCCAACACTGGGCCAGTGATACTGGCCACCAAAACTGGGTCAGAGATACTGTCCTCCAACACTAGGCCAGTGAGACTGTCTCCAACATTGGGCAAATGAAATTGCCTCTCAACACTGGGTTAAAGATACCGCCCCCCCAACATGGGGCCAGTGATACTGTTCCCCAACACTGGGCCAGTGAGACTGTTCTCCAAAACTGGGCCAGTGATACTGTATCCCAACACTGACTAGAAATACTGCCTCCCAACACTGGACCAGTGATACTGTATCACAACACTGGGCCAGTGATACTGTCCCGTTAAACTGGGCCAGTGATACACTACGCCAACTCTGGGCCAGTGATAATGTCCCCCAAATCCGGGCAAGTGATACTGTACCCCAACATTGGGGCAGTGATATTGTCCCCCAACACTGGGCCAATGATTATGTCCGCCTACACTGGGCCAGTGATAATGTCCCCCAACACTGGGCCAGTGATACTGTATCCGAACACTGGGCCTGTAATCCTGTCCCCCAACACTGGGCCAGTCAGACGGTTCACCAACACTTGGCCGGTGAAACTGTGCCCCAACACTGGGCCAGTGAGACGGTTCCCCACCACTGGGCCAGTGATACTGTATTCAAACTCTGGGCTAGTGATACTGTCCCCCAACACAGGGCCAGTGATATTGTTCCCCAACACTGGGCCAGTGATTCTGTCCTCCAAAACTGGGTCAGAGATCCTGTCCCCAACACTGGGTGAATGAAAATGCCTCTCATCACTGGGCCAGTGATACTATCCCCCAACAGTGGGTCAGTGATACTGTCCCCCAAACACTGGGCCAGTGGCACTGTATCGGATACTGGACCAGTGATACTGTCCCTCAACACTGGGCCAGTGAGACTATTCACGAACACAGGGACAGTGATACTCTCTGCCAACTGTGGGCCAGTAACAATGTCCTCCAAATCCGGGCAAGTGATGCTGTCCCGCAACACTGGACCAGTGATAATGCCCACCTACACTAAGCCAGTGATAATGTCCTCCAACACAGGGCCTGTGATACGGCCCCCCAACGTTGGCCAGTGATACCGTCCCCCAACAAAGGGTCAGTGATACTGTCTCCCAACATTGGGCCAGTGACACTGTCACCCAACACTGGGCCAGTAACCCTGTCCCCTAACACTGGGCCAGTGATACTGTATCCGAACACTGGGCCTGTAATCCCGTCCCCCAACACTGGGCTAGTCAGACTGTTCAGCAACACTGGGCCAGTGAGACAGTTCCCCACCACTGGGCCAGTGATACGTATCCCAACTCAGGGCTAGTGATACTGTCCCCCAAATCAGGGCCAGTGATATTGTTCCCCAACACTGGGCCAGTGATTCTGTCCTCCAAAACTGGATCAGTGATCCTGCCCCCCATGACTAGGCCAGGGATCCTGTCCCCCAACACTGGGCCAGTGATCCCGTCCCATAATACTGGGCCAGTGATACTGTTCTGCAACAGTGGGACAGTGATACTGTCCCCCAACACAGGGCGAATGAAAATGCCTCTCAACATTGGGGCAGTGACACTGTCCCCCAACTTTGGGTTAGTAATACTGTTCCCCAACACTGGGCCATTGATCCTGTCCCCCAATACTGTGCCAGTGATACTATATCCGAACACTGGACCAGTGATACTGTTCCTCAACATTGGACCAGTGAGACTATTCACCAAAACAGGGCCAGTGACACTGGCCACCATCACTGGGCCAGTGACGCTGTATTTAAACTCAGGGCCAATGATACCGCGCCCAATGCAGGACCAGCGATACTGTGACCCAACACTGAGCCAGTTGTCCTGTCCCCCAACACTCGGTCAGTGAGACTGTCCCCCAACACTGGGGCAGTGATACTGTCCCCAATACTGGTGAATGAAAATGTCTCTCAAAACTGCACCAGTGATAATGTGCCCCAACACTGTGCCAGTGAGACAATTCCCCAACACTGTGCCAGTGATACTGTCCCCCAACACTGGGCAAGTTGTCCTGTCCCCCAACACTGGGCCAGTGAGACTGTTCTCCAAAACTGGGCCAGTGATACTGTATCCCAACACTGACTAGAAATACTACCTCCCAACACTGGGCCAGTGATACTGTATCACAACACTGGGCCAGTGATACTGTATCCGAACACTGGGCCTGTAATCCTGTCCCCCAACACTGGTCCAGTGATTATGTCCGCCTACACTTGGCCGGTGAGACTGAGCCCCAACACTGGGCCAGTGAGACGGTTCCCCACCACTGGGCCAGTGAATTTGTATTCGAACTCTGGGCTAGTGATACTGTCCCCCAACACAGAGCCAGTAATATTATTCCCCAACACTGGGCCAGTGAAAATGCACCCCAACACTGGGCCAGAGATACTGTTCCCCAACACTGGGCCAGAGATACTGTCCCCAACATTGGGCCAGTGATACTGTCCGCCAACAGTAATCCCATTATACTCTCCCCCAACACTGGGCCAGTGATACTGTACCCCAACACTGGCTAGAATTACTGTCTCCCAACACTGGGCCAGTGATACTGTATCACAACACTGGGCCAGTGATACTGTCCACCAAAACTGGACCAGTTATAATGTCCACCTACACTGGGCCAGTGATAATGTCCCCCAACACTGGGCCAGTGATACTGTATCCGAACACTGGGCCTGTAATCCTGTCCCCCAACACTGGGCCAGTCAGACTGTTCACCAACACTGGGCCGGTGAGACTGTGCCCCATCACTGGGCCAGTGAGACGGTTCCCCACCACTGGGCCAGTGATACTGTATTCGAACTCTGGGCTAGTGATACGGTCCCCCAACACAGGGCCAGTCATATTGTTCCCCAACACTGGACCAGTGATTCTGTCCTCCAAAAGTGGGTCAGTGATCCTGTCCCCCAACACTGGGCAGGGATCCTGTTCCCCAATACTGGGTCAGTAAGACTGTCCCTCAATACTGGGCCAGTGATACGGTCTCGCAACACTGGGCCAGTGATACTGACCTCAACACTGGATGAATGAAAATGCCTCTCAACACTGGGCCAGTGATACTATCCCCCAATATTGGGTCAGTGATACTGTCCCCCAACATTGGGCCAGTGATCCTGTCCCTCAACATTGGGCCAGTGAGACTAATCACCAACACAGGGCCAGTGATACTCTCTGCTAACTGTGGGCCAGTAACAATGTCCTCCAAATCCGGGCAAGTGATTCTGTACCCCAACATTGGAGCAGTGATGCTTTCCCGCAACACTAGATCAATGATAATGCCCACCTACACTAAGCCAGTGATAATGTCCTCCAACACAGGGCCAGTGATACGGTCCCCCAACGTTGGCCAGTGATACCGTCCCCCAACACAGGGTCAGTGATACTGTCCCCCAACATTGGGCCAGTGACACTGCCACCCAACACTGGGCCAGTAATCCTGTCCCCCAACACTGGGCCAGTGATACTGTATCCGAACACTGGGCCTGTAATCCCGTCCCCCAACACTGGGCTAGTCAGACTGTTCACCAACATTGGGCCAGTGAGACAGTTCCCCACCACTGGGCCAGTGATACGTATCCAAAATCGGGGCTAGTGATACTGTCCCCAAAAACTGGGTCAGGGATCCTGTCCCACAACACTGGGCCAATGATCCCGTCCCATAATACTGGGCCAGTGATACTGTCTCGCAACACTGGGACAGTGATACTGTTCCCCAACACAAGGCGAATGAAAATGCCTCTCAACTTGGGGCAGTGACACTGTCCCCCAACTTTGGGTTAGTAATACTGTCCCCCAACACTGGGCCATTGATCCTGTCCCCAAACACTGGGCCAGTGGTACTGTATCAAAACACTGGACCAGTGATACTGTTCCTCAACATTGGGCCAGTGAGACTATTCACCAACACAGGGCCAGTGATACTGTCCCCCATCACTGGGCCAATGAGGCTGTATCTAAACTCAGGGCCAATGATACCACACCCAATGCAGGACCAGCGATACAGTTACCCAACACTGAGCCAGAGGTCCTGTCCCGCAACACTTTGCCAGTGAGACGGTCCCCCAACACTGGGCCAGTGATACTGTCCCCAATACTGGCGAATAAAAATGCCTCTCAAAACTGCGCCAGTGACACTGTTCCCCAACACTGTGCCAGTGAGACTGTCCCCCAAAACTAGGCCAGTGATACTGTCCACCAAAACTGGGCCAGTGATACTGCACCACAAAACTGATGTGCGATACAGTCCCCCAACCCTGGGTCAGTTTTTCTGTGCCCCAACACTGGGCCAGTGATAATGCACCCCAACACTGGGCCAGAGATACTGTCCCCAACATTGAGGCAGAGATACTGTCCCCAACATTGGGCCAGTGATACTGTCTGCCAACAGTAAGCCCATTATACTCTCCCCCAACACTGGGCCAGTGATACTGTCAACTAAATTTGGGCCAGTGATACTGTCCCCCAACACTGGGCCACTGATACTGTCCCCCAACACTGGGCCAGTGATACTGTGCACCAAAACGGGGTCAGAGATACTCTCCTCCAAAACTAGGCCAGTGACACTATCTCCAACATTGGGCAAATGAAATTGCCTCTCAACACTGGGCCAAAGATACCGCCCCCCCAGCATGGGGCCAGTGATACTATTCCCCAACACTGGGCAAGTGGTCCTGTCCCCCAAAACTGGGCCAGTGAGACTGTTCTCCAAAACTGGGCCAGTGATACTGTATCCCAACACTGACTAGAAATACTGCCTCCCAACACTGGGCCAGTGATACTGTATCAGAACACTGGGCCAGTGATACTGTCCCGCTAAACTGGGCCAGTGGTTATGTCCGCATACACTGTGCCAGTGATAATGTCCCCCAACACTGGGCCAGTGATACTGTATCCGAACACTGGGCCTATAATCCTGTCCCCCAACACTGGGCCAGTCAGACTGTTCACCAACACTTGGCCGGTGAGACTGTGCCCCAACACTGGGCCAGTGAGACGGTTCCCCACCACTGGGCCAGTGATACTGTATTCGAACTCTGAGCTAGTGATAATGTCCCCCAACACTGGGCCAGTGATATTGTTCCCCAACACTGGGCCAGTGATAATGCACCCCGCCACTGGGCCAGAGATACTGTCCCCAACATTGGGCCAGAGATACTGTCCCCAACATTCGGCCAGTGATACTGTCCGCCAACAGTAAGCCCATTATACTCTCCCCCAACACTGGGCCAGTGATACAGTACCCCAACACTAGCTAGATTACTGTCTCCCAACACTGGGCCAGTGATAATGTCCCCCAACACTGGGCCAGTGATACTGTATCCGAACACTGGGCCTGTAATCCTGTCCCCCAACACTGGGCCAGGCAGACTGTTCACCAACACTTGGCCGGTGAGACAGTGCCCCAACACTGGGCCAGTGAGACAGTTCCCCACCACTTGGACAGTGATACTGTATTCTAACTCTGGGCTAGTGATACTGTCCCCCAAGACATGGCCAGTGATATTGTCCCCCAACAGTGGGCCAGTGATAATACACCCCAACACTGGGCCAGAGATACTGTCCACCAAAACTGGGTCAGAGATACTGTCCTCCAACACTAGGCCAGTGACACTGTCTCCAACACTGGGCAAATGAAATTGCCTCTCAACACTGGGCCAAAGATACCGCCCCCCCCCCAACATGGGGCCAGTGATACTGTTCCCCAACACTGGGCAAGTGGTCCTGTCCCCCAACACTGGGCCGTGAGACTGTTCTCCAAAACTGGGCCAGTGATACTGTATCCCAACACTGACTAGAAATAATGCCTCCCAACACTGGGCCAGTGATACAGTATCACAACACTGGGCCAGTGATACTGCCCCGCTAAACTGGGCCAGTGATACACTCCGCCAACTCTGGGCCAGTGATAATGTCCCCCAAATCTGGGCAAGTGATACTGTACGCCAACATTGGGGCAGTGATACTGTCCCCCAACACTGGACCAGTGATAATGTCCACCTACACTGGGCCAGTGATAATGTCCGCCAACACTGGACCAGTGATACTGTATCCGAACACTGGACCAGTCATACTGTTCTTCAACATTGGGCCAGTGAGACTATTCACCAACACAGGGCCAGTGACGTTGTGCCCCATCACTGGGCTAGTGAGGCTGTATCTAAACTCAGGGCCAATGATACCGCGCCCAATGCAGGACCAGCGATACTGTAATCCAACACTGAGCCAGTGGTCCTGTCCCCCAACACTGGGCCAGTGAAACTGTCCCCCAACATTGGGCCAGTGATACTGTCCCCAAAACTGGCGAATCAAAATGCCTCTTAACACTGTGCCAGTGATACTGACCCCCAATACTGTGCCAGTGAGACTGTTCCCCAACACTGTGCCAGTGATACTGTCCCCCAAAACTGGGCCAGTGATACTGTCCACCAAAACTGGGCCAGTGATACTGTACCACAAAACTGATGTGCGATACAGTCCCCAACCCTGGGTCAGTTTTCCTGTCACCCAAAACTGGGCCACTGATAATGCACCACAACATTGGTCAGAGATACTGTCCCCAACATTGGGCCAGTGATACTGTCCTCGAAATTGGGCCAGTGATACTGTCCCGAACACTAAGCCCATGATATTGTCCCCCAACATAAGGCCAGTGATCCCGTCCCCAATATTGGGCGAATGAAAATGCCTCTCAACACTGGGCCAGTGGTACTGTCCCCCAACACTGGGATAATGATACTGTTCAGCAAAAATGAAAATGCCTCTCAAAACTGTGACAGTGATACTGTCCGCCAAAACTAAGCCCATGATACTCTCCTCCAACACTGGGCCAGTGATAATGTCTCCCAACACTGGACCAGTGATAGTGTATCACAAAAATGGGCCAGTAATACTGTCCACCAAATCTGGCCAAGTGATACTGTCCCCAACACTGGGCCAGTGAGACGATTCCCCACCACTGGGCCAGTGATACTGTATTCGAAATCTGGGCTAGTGATACTGTCCCCCAAAACAGGGCCAGTGATATTGTTCCCCAACAGTGGGCCAGTGATACTGCACCCCAACACTGGGCCAGTGATACTGTCCACCAAAACTGGGTCAGAGATACTGTCCTCCAACACTAGGCCAGTGACACTGTCTCCAACACTGGGCAAATGAAATTGCCTCTCAACACTGGGCCAAAGATACCGCCCCCCCCCAACATGGGGCCAGTGATACTGTTCCCCAACACTGGGCAAGTGGTCCTGTCCCCCAACACTGGGCCGTGAGACTGTTCTCCAAAACTGGGCCAGTGATACTGTATCCCAACACTGACTAGAAATAATGCCTCCCAACACTGGGCCAGTGATACAGTATCACAACACTGGGCCAGTGATACTGCCCCGCTAAACTGGGCCAGTGATACACTCCGCCAACTCTGGGCCAGTGATAATGTCCCCCAAATCTGGGCAAGTGATACTGTACGCCAACATTGGGTCAGTGATACTGTCCCCCAACACTGGACCAGTGATAATGTCCACCTACACTGGGCCAGTGATAATGTCCGCCAACACTGGACCAGTGATACTGTATCCGAACACTGGACCAGTCATACTGTTCTTCAACATTGGGCCAGTGAGACTATTCACCAACACAGGGCCAGTGACGTTGTGCCCCATCACTGGGCTAATGAGGCTGTATCTAAACTCAGGGCCAATGATACCGCGCCCAATGCAGGACCAGCGATACTGTAATCCAACACTGAGCCAGTGGTCCTGTCCCCCAACACTGGGCCAGTGAAACTGTCCCCCAACATTGGGCCAGTGATACTGTCCCCAAAACTGGCGAATGAAAATGCCTCTTAACACTGTGCCAGTGATACTGACCCCCAATACTGTGCCAGTGAGACTGTTCCCCAACACTGTGCCAGTGATACTGTCCCCCAAAACTGGGCCAGTGATACTGTCCACCAAAACTGGGCCAGTGATACTGTACCACAAAACTGATGTGCGATACAGTCCCCAACCCTGGGTCAGTTTTCCTGTCACCCAAAACTGGGCCACTGATAATGCACCACAACATTGGTCAGAGATACTGTCCCCAACATTGGGCCAGTGATACTGTCCTCGAAATTGGGCCAGTGATACTGTCCCGAACACTAAGCCCATGATATTGTCCCCCAACATAAGGCCAGTGATCCCGTCCCCAATATTGGGCGAATGAAAATGCCTCTCAACACTGGGCCAGTGGTACTGTCCCCCAACACTGGGATAGTGATACTGTTCAGCAAAAATGAAAATGCCTCTCAAAACTGTGACAGTGATACTGTCCGCCAAAACTAAGCCCATGATACTCTCCTCCAACACTGGGCCAGTGATAATGTCTCCCAACACTGGACCAGTGATAGTGTATCACAAAAATGGGCCAGTAATACTGTCCACCAAATCTGGCTAAGTGATACTGTCCCCAACACTGGGCCAGTGAGACGATTCCCCACCACTGGGCCAGTGATACTGTATTCGAAATCTGGGCTAGTGATACTGTCCCCCAAAACAGGGCCAGTGATATTGTTCCCCAACAGTGGGCCAGTGATACTGCACCCCAACACTGGGCCAGTGATACTGTCCACCAAAACTGGGTCAGAGATACTGTCCTCCAACACTAGGCCAGTGACACTGTCTCCAACATTGGGCAAATGAAATTGCCTCTCAACACTGGGCCAAAGATACCGCACCCCCCCAACATGGGGCCAGTGATACTGTTCCCCAACACTAGGCAAGTGGTCCTGTCCCCCAACACTGGGCCGTGAGACTGTTCTCCAAAACTGGGCCAGTGATACTGTATCCCAACACTGACTAGAAATACTGCCTCTCAACACTGGGCCAGTGATACTGTATCACAACACTGGGCCAGTGATACTGACCCGCTAAACTGGGCCAGTGATACACTCCGCCAACTCTGGGCCAGTGATAATGTCCCCCAAATCCGGGCAAGTGATACTGTACCCCAACATTGGGGCAGTGATACTGTCCCCCAACACTGGACCAGTGATTATGTCCGCCTACACTGGGCCAGTGATAATGTCCCCCAACACTGGGCCAGTCAGACTGTTCACCAACACTTGGCCGGTGAGACTGTGCCCCAACACTGGGCCAGTGAGACGGTTCCCCACCACTGGGCCATTGATACTGTACCCGAACTCTGGGCTACTGAAACTGTCCCCCAATACACGGCCAGTGATGTTGTTCCCCAACACAGGGCCAGTGATTCTGTCCTCCAAAACTGTGTCAGTGATCCTGTCGCCCAACACTGGGCAGGGATCCTGTCTCCAACACTGGGTCAGTGATACTGTCCCCAATACTGGGCCAGTGATACTGTCTCGCAACACTAGGCCAGTGATACTGACCCCAACACTGGATGAATGAAAATGCCTCTCAACACTGGGCCAGTGATACTATGCCCCAACATTGGGTCAGTGATACTGAATCTGAACACTGGACCCGTGATAATGTTCCTCAACACTGGGCCAGTGAGACTATTCACCAGTATAGGCCCAGTAACACTGTTCCCCAACACTGGGCCAGTGAAAACTGTATACAAACTCTGGGCCAGTGATACCGCTGCCAACGCAGGGCCAGTGATACTGTTCCCCAACACTGGGCCTGTGATACTGTCCCCCAACACTGGCCCAGTGAGACTGCCCCCCAACACTGGGCCAGTGAGACTATTCACCAACACAGGGCCAGTGACACTGTCTCCCAACACTGGGCCACTGATACTGTACCCCAAAACTTGTGTGCGATACAGTCCCCCAATCCTGGGACAGTGTTTCTGTCTCCCAACACTGGGCCAGTGATAATGCACCCCAACACTGGGCCAGAGATACTGTCCCCTACATTGGGCCAGTGATACTGTCCCCAACATTGGGCCAGCGATCCTGTCCCGAACACAAAGCCCATGATACTGTCCCCCAACACTTGGCCAGTGATACTGTCCCCAATACTGGGCGAATGAAAATGTCCGTCAACTCAGGCCCAATGATACTGTCCCAAAACACTGGGACAGTGATACTGTCCCGCAAAAGTGGGCGAATGAAAATGCCGCACAAAACTGAGCCAGTGATACCGTCCGCCAACACAAAGCACATGATTCTGCCCCCCAACACTGGACCAGTGATACTGTATCCCAAAACTGGAACTGTGATACTATCCCCCAACATTGGACCAGTGATTCTGTCCCCCAACATTGGGCCATTGATCCTGTCCCCAAACACTGGGCCAGTGATACTGTATCCGAACACTGGACCAGTGATACTGTTCCTCAACATTGGGCCAGTGAGACTATTCACCAACAAAGGGCCAGTGACACTGTCCCCCATCACTGGGCCAGTGAGGCTGTATCTAAACTCAGGGCCAATAATACCGCGCCCAATGCAGGACCAGCGATACTGTTACCCAACACTGAACCAGTGGTCCTGTCCTCCAACACTGGGCCAGTGAGACTGTCCCCAATACTGGCGAATGAAAATGCCTCTCAACACTGCGCCAGTGATACTGTCCCCCAACATAGGGCCAGTGAGACTGTTCCCCAACATTGTGCCAGTGATACGGTCCCCCAACACTGGGCCAGTGATACTGTCCACCAAAACTGGGCCAGTGATACTGTACCACAAAACTGATGTGCGATACAGTCCCCCAACCCTGGGTCAGTTTTTCTGTCCCCCAACACTGGGCCAGTGATAATGCACCCCAACACTCGGCCAGAGATACTGTCTCCAACATTGGGCCAGTGATACTTTCCCCGAAATTGGGCCAGTGATACTGTCCCGAACACGAAGCCCATGATATTGTCCCCCAACATTAGGCCAGTGATACCGTCCCCAATATTGGGTGAATGAAAATGCCTCTCAACACTGGGCCAGTGGTACTGTCCCCCAACACTGGGATAGTGATACTGTTCCGCAAAAGTGGGTGAATGAAAATGTCTCTCAAAACTGTGCCAGTGATACTGTCCACCAACACTAAGCCCATGATACTCTCCTCCAAAACTGAGCCAGTGATAATGTCTCCCAACACTGGGCCAGTGATAGTGTATCACAAAACTGGGCCAGTAATACTGTACCCCAACACTAGGCCAGTGACACTGTCTCCAACACTGGGCAAATGAAATTGCCTCTCAACACTGGGCCAAAGATACCGCCCCCCAACATGGGGCCAGTGATACTGTTACCCAACACTGGGCAAGTGGTCCTGTCCCCCAACACTGGGCCAGTGAGACTGTTCTCCAAAACTGGGCCAGTGATGCTGTATCCCAACACTGACTAGAAATAATGCCTCCCAACACTGGGCCAGTGATACAGTATCACAACACTGGGCCAGTGATACGGTCCCGCTAAACTGGGCCAGTGATACACTCCGCCAACTCTGGGCCAGTGATAATGTACCCCAAATCTGGGCATGTGATACTGTACCCCAACATTGGGGCAGTGATACTGTCCCCCAACACTGGACCAGTGATAATGTCCACCTACACTGGGCCAGTGATAATGTCCCCCAACACTGGGCCAGTGATACTGTATCCGAACACTGGACCAGTGATACTGTTCCTCAACATTGGGCCAGTGAGACTATTCACCAACACAGGGCCAATGACATTGTCCCCCATCACTGGGCCAGTGAGGCTGTATCTAAACTCAGGGCCAATGATACCGCGCCCAATGCAGGACCAGCGATACTGTTATCCAACACTGAGCCAGTGGTCCTGTCCCCCAACACTGGGCCAGTGACACTGTCCCCCAACACTGGGCCAGTGATACTGTCCCAAAAACTGCCGAATGAAAATGCCTCTCAACACTGCGCCAGTGATACTGACCCCCAACGCTGTGCCAGTGAGACTGTTCCCCAACACTGTGCCAATGATACTGTCCCCCAAAACTGGGCCAGTGATACTGTCCACCAAAACTGGGCCAGTGATACTGTACCACAAAACTGATGTGCGATACAGTCCCCAACCCTGGGTCAGTTTTTCTGTCCCCCAAAACTGGGCCACTAATAATGCACCACAACATTGGTCAGAGATACTGTCCCCAACATTGGGCCAGTGATACTGTCCCCGAAATTGGGTCAGTGATACTGTCCCGAACACTAAGCCCATGATAGTGTCCCCCAACATTAGGCCAGTGATCCCGTCCCCAATATTGGGCGAATGAAAATGCCTCTCAACACTGGGCCAGTGGTACTGTCCCCCAACACTGGGATAGTGATACTGTTCAGCAAAAGTGGGTGAATGAAAATGCCTCTCAAAACTGTGACAGTGATACTGTCCGCCAACACCAAGCCCATGATACTCTCCTCCAACACTGGGCCAGTGATAATGTCTCCCAACACTGGGCCAGTGATAGTGTATCACAAAACTGGGCCAGTAATACTGTCCACCAAATCTGGCTAAGTGATACTGTCCCCAACACTGGGCCACTGATACTGTCCTCCAACACTGGGCCAGTGATACTGTCCACCAAAACTGGGTCAGAGATACTGTCCTCCAACACTAGGCCAGTGACACTGTCTCCAACACTGGGCAAATGAAATTGCCTCTCAACACTGCGCCAAAGATACTGCCCCAGCAACATGGGGCCAGTGATACTGTTCCCCAACAGTGGGCAATTGGTCCTGTCCCCCAACACTGGGCCAGTGAGACTGTATCCCAACACTGACTAGAAATACTGCCTCCCAACACTGGGCCAGTGATACTGTATCATAACACTCGGCCAGTGATACTGTCCAACTAAACTGGGCCAGTGATACACTCCGCCAACTCTGGGCCAGTGATAATGTCTCCCAAATCTGGGCAAGTGATACAGTACCCCAACATTGGGGCAGTGATACAGTCCCTCAACACTGGACCAGTGATAATGTCCACCTACACTGGGCCTGTGATAATGTCCCCCAACACTGGGCCAAACAAACTGTTCACCAACACTGGGCCGGTGAGACTGTGCCCCAACACTGGGCCAGTGAGACGGTTCCCCACCACTTGGCCAGTGATACTGTATCCGAACTCTGGGCTGCTGATACTGTCTCCCAACACAGGGCCAGTGATGTTGTTCCCCAACACTGGGCCAGTGATTCTGTCCTCCAATACTGGGCTAGTGAGACTGTCCGCCAACACTGGGCCGGTGCTACTGCCCCCCAACACTGTGCCAGTGAGACTGTCCCCCAACACTGGGCCAGTGATACTGACACCAACACTGGGTGAATGAAAATGCCCCCCAACACTGGGCCAGTGATACTGTCCCCCAACACTGGGCCAGTGCTACTGTCCCCCAACACTGTGCCAGTGAGACTGTCCCCCAACACTGGGCCAGTGATACTGTCCCCCAACACTGGGCCAGTGATACTGTCCACCAAAACTGGGCCATGATACTGTACCCCAAAACTGGTGTGCGATACTGTTCCCCAACCCTGGGTCAGTGTTTCTGTCCCCCAACACTGGGCCAGTGATAATGGACCCCAACACTGAACCAGAGATACTGTCCCCAACATGGGCTAGTGATACTGTCCCCAACATTGGGCCAGTGATACTGTCGCGAAAACTATGCCCGTTATACTGTCCCCCAACATTTGGCCTGTGATTCTGTCCCCAATATTGGATGAATGACAATGCCTCTCAACACTGGGCCAGTGATACTGTCCCTAAACACTGGACAGTGATACTGTCTCGCAAAAGTGGGCGAATGAAAATGTCTCACAGCACTTGGCCAGTGATACTGTCCGCCAACAGTAAGCCCATTATACTCTCCCCCAACACTGGGCCAGTGATAATGTCCCCCAAATCCGGGCAAGTGATACTGTACCCCAACATTGGGGCAGTGATACTGTCCCACAACACTGGACCAGTGCTAATGTCCACCTACATTGGACCAGTGATAATGTCCCCCAACACTGGGCCAGTGATACTGTATCCAAACACTGGGCCTGTAATCCTGTCCCCCAACACTGAGCCAGTCAATCTGTTCACCAACACTTGGCCGGTGAGACTGTGCCCCAACATTGGGCCAGTGAGATGGTTCCCCACCACTGGACCATTGATACTGTACCCGAACTCTGGGCTACTGATAATGTCCACCTAAACTGGGCCAGTGATAATGTCCCCCTACACTGGGCCAGTGAGAATGACCTCCAACACAGGGCCAGTGATAAGGTCCCCGAACATTGAACCAGTGACACCGTCCCCTAACACAGGGCCAGTGATACTGTCCCCCAACACTGGACCAGTGACACTGTCACCCAACACTGGACCAGTGATACTGTCACCCAACACTGGGCCAGTGATCCTGTCCCCCGACACTGGGTCGGTGATACTGTATCCGAAAACTGGGCTTGTAATCCTGTCCCCCAATACTGGGCCAGTCAGACTGTTCACCAACACTGGGCTAGTGAGACTGTCCCCCAGCACTGGGCCAGTGAGACTGTTCCCCACCACTGGGCCAGTTATACTGTATCCGAACTCTGGGCTAGTGATACTGTCCCCCAACACCGGGCCAGTGATATTGTTCCCCAACACTGGGGCAGTCATACTATCCTCCAAAACTGGTCAGTGATCCTGTCCCTCAAGACTGGGCCAGGGTCCTGTCCACAACACTGGGCCAGGGATCCTGTCCCCCAACACTGGGCCAGTGATTCTGTCCCCAGTACTTGGCCAGTGATCCCATCCCCCAACACTGGGCCAGTTATAATGTCCCCCAACACTGGGCGAATGAAAATGCCTCTCAACACTGGGCCAATGATACTGCCCCCCAACATTGGGTCAGTGATTCAGTCCCCCAACACTGGGCCAGTGATCCTGTCTCCAAACACTGGGCCAGTGATACTGTATCCGAACACTGGGCCACTGATCCTGTTCCTCAACATTGGGCCAGTGAGACTATTCACCAACACAGGGCCAGTGACACTGTCCCCCAACACTGGGCCAGTGAGACTATATCCAAACTCTGGGTCAATGATACCGCCCCCAACGCAGGGCCAGTGATACTGTTCCCCAACACTGGACCAGTGATAATGTCCCTGTAAACTGGGCCAGAAATTCTGTCCTCCAAAACTGGGCCAGTGATACTATCCCCCAAAACTGGGCTTGCGCTCCTGTACCCCAAAATTGGGCCAGTGATACTGTCCCCTCACACTGGGCCAGTGATACTGTCCCCTCACACTGGGCCAGTGATACAATATCCCAACAGTGGGCAATTGATACTGTCCCCCTAAACTGCGCCAGTGATACTGTATCCCAACACTGGGCCAGTGATACTATCCCCTCACACTGGGCCAGTGAGACAATCCCCCCACACTGGGCCAGTGATACGGTTCCCCAGCATGGGGGACAGTGATACTGTTTCCCAACACAGGGCCAGTGATTCTGATTCCAACACAGGGCCAGTGATACTGCCACCCAAAACAAGGCCAGTGATACAGTATCCGAACACTGAGCCAGAGATACTGTCCCCCAACACTGGACCAGTGATACTGTATCCCAACACTGGGCCAGTAATACTATCCCCTCACACTGGGCCAGTGATACTATCCCCCCACACTGGACCAGTGATACTGTATCCCAATTCTGGGCTAGTGTTACTGCCCCCCAGCACTGGGCCAGTTATATTGTGCCCCAACACTGGGCCAGTGATATGGTGCCCCAAAACTGGACCAGTGATACTGTCCCCCAACACTCGACCAGTGATAATATCTCCCAACACTGGGCCAGTGACACTGTCCCCCAACACTGGAACTGTGATAATGGCCACCAACACTGGGCCAGTGATAACGCCCCCAACACCGGGCCATTGACACAGTCCCCGGACACTGGAACTGTGATAATTTCCCCCAACACTGGGCCAGTGATAATGTCCACCAACCCTGGGCCAGTGATACTGTCCCCCAACATTGGGCCAGTGATACTATCCCCTCACACTGAGCTAGTGATACTGTATCACAACAGTGGACCAGTGATACAGACTCCCTACACTGGGCCAGTGATACTGTATCACGACACTGGGCCAATGATACTATCCCCTCACACAGGGCCAGTGATACTGTCTCCCCAAACTGGTCCAGTGATATTGTCCCCCAACATTTGGCCAGTGATACTGTTTGCCAACATTAGGCCAATGATAGTGTATAACATCTCTGGGTCAGTGACACTGTCCTCCAACACAAGGCCATTGATACTGTCCTCCAACACTGGTCCAGTGATGCTGTCCCCCAACACTGGGTCAGTTATACTGTCCCCCAAAACTGGGCCAGGTATACTGTACCCCAAAACAGGGCCTGAGATACTGTCCCCCAACTGGAACAGTAATAATATCCCCAACACTGGGCCAGTGATACTGTCCCCCAACACTGGGCGAGTAATAAGGTCCCCCAACACTGGGCCAGTCAGCCTGTCCCCCACATTGGGCCACTGAGACTGACCCCCAACACAGAGCCAGAGATATTCTCCCCCAAAACTGGCCCGTGATACTGTCCGCCAACACTGAGCCAGTGAAACTGTACCACAACACTGGGCCAGTGTTAATATCCCCCAACCCTAGACCAGTGATACTGACCCCCAACACTGGGCCAGTGATAATGTCTCCCTAAACTGTGCCAGAGATTCTGTCCCCCAACACTGGGCCAGTGATAATGTCCCCGTAAACTGGGCCAGTGATACTGTCCACCAATGAAAATGTCGCTTAACACTGGGCCAATGAACATTTCGCTCAACACTGGGCCAGTGATACTGTGCCTCAACATAGGGCCAATGAAAATGTTGCTCAGCACTTAGCTAGTGATACTGTCCCACAAAACTGGGCCAGTGATACTGTCCCACAACACTGAGCCAGTGATACCGGCCCCCAACACTGGACCAGTGACTTTGTCCCTCAACTCTGGGCCAGTGATACTGTAACGCAACACTGGGCCAGTGATACTCTCCCCCAACTCTGGGCCAGTGATATTGACCCCCAATGCTGGGTCAGTGATAATGTCCCTGTAAACTCGGCCAGTGATACTGTCCTCCAACTCTGGGCCAGTGATACTGTCCCTCAACACTGGGCCAATGACAATGTCGCTCAAAATTGGACCAATGAAAATGTCGCTCAACAGTGGGCCAGTGATACTGTGCACCAAAACTGGGCCAGGGATACTGTCCCCCAAAACAGGTCCAATTATACTGTCAACAAACACTGGGCCAGTGATACTATACCCCATATTTGGGCTTGAGATACTGTCCCCCAAAACTGGGCCAGTGATACTGTCCCCTCACACTGGGCCAGTGATACTGTCCCCCTACACTGTGTCGGTGATACTGTATCCCAACACTGCCTAGAAATACTGTCTCCCAACATTGGGCCAATGATACTGTATCACAACACTGGGCCAGTGATACTGTCCCGCTAAACAGGGCCAGTGATACATGCTGCCAACTCTGGGCCAGTGATAATGTCGCCCAAATCTGGGCAAGAGATAATGTACCCCAACATTGATGCAGTGATACTGTCCCCCAACACTGGACCAGTGATAATGTCCACCTACACTGAGCCAGTGATAATGCCCCCCAACACTGGGCCAATGATACTGTATCCGAACACTGGGCCTGTAATCCTGTCGCCCAACTCTGGGTCAGTCAGACTGTTCGCCAACACTGGGCCAGTGAGACGGTTCCCCACCACTGGGCCAGTGATACTGTATCCGAACTCTGGGCTACTTATACTGTCCCCCAACACAGGGCCAGTGATGTTGTTCCCCAACACTGGGCCAGTGATTCTGTCCTCCAAAACTGGGTCAGTGATCCTATCCCCCAACACTGTGCCAAGGATCCTGTCCCCCAACACTGGGCCAGTGATACTGTCCCCAATACTGGGCAAATGAAAATGCCTCTCAACACTGGGCCAGTGATACGGTCCCACAATACTGGGACAGTGATACTGTCCCGCAAAAGTGGGCAAATTAAAATGCCTTACAACACTGGGCCAGTGATACTGTCCGCCATCACTAATCCCATAATACTGTCCCCCAAAACTGGGCCAGTGATACCTTGTCCAAAAACTGGGACAGTGATACTGACCCCCAACACTGGGCCAGTGCTCCTGTCCCCGTAAACTGGGCCAGTGATACTGTACCCCTACACTGCGTCGGTGATACTGTATCCCAACATTGGTTAGAAATACTGTCTCCCAACATTGGGCCAATGATACTGTATCACAACACTGGGCCAGTGATACTGTCCCGCTAAACAGGGCCAGTGATACACGCCGCCAACTCTGGGCCAGTGATAATGTCGCCCAAATCTGGGCAAGAGATAATGTACCCCAACATTGATGCATTGATACTGTCCCCCAACACTGGACCAGTGATAATGTCCACCTACACTGAGCCAGTGATAATGCCCCCCAACACTGGGCCAGTGATACTGTATCCGAACACTGGGCCTGTAATCCTGTCGCCCAACCCTGGGTCAGTCAGACTGTTCGCCAACACTGGGCCAGTGAGACTGTACCCCAATACTGGGCCAGTGAGACGGTTCCCCACCACTGGGCCAGTGATACTTTATCCGAACTCTGGGCTACTTATACTGTCCCCCAACACAGGGCCAGTGATGTTGTTCCCCAAAACTGGGCCAGTGATTCTGTCCTCCAAAACTGGGTCAGTGATCCTGTCCCCCAACACTGTGCCAAGGATCCTGTCCCCCAACACTGGGCCAGTGATACTGTCCCCCAACACTGGGCCAATGATACAGTTCCGAACACTAAGCCCATGATACTGTCCCCCAACACTGGGCCAGTGATACTGTCCCCAATACTGGGCAAATGAAAATTCCTCTCAACACTGGGCCAGTGATACGGTCCCACAATACTGGGACAGTGATACTGTCCCGCAAAAGTGGGCGAATTAAAATGCCTCAACACTGGGCCAGTGATACTGTCTGCCATCACTAAGCCCATAATACTGTCCTCCAAAACTGGGCCAGTGATACCTTGTCCAAAAACTGGGACAGTGATACTGACCCCCAACACTGGGCCAGTGCTCCTGTCCCCGTAAACTGGGCCAGTGAGACTGTTCCCCAACACTGGGCCAGTGATATTGTCTCCCAACACTGGGCCAGTGATACTGTCCACCAAATCTGGGTAAGTGATACTGTCCCGCTAAACTGGGCCGGTGATACCGTCCACCAAATATGGCCCAGTGATACTGTCCCTCAACATTGGGCCAATGATACTGTCCCCCAAAACAGGGCCTAATATTCTGTCCCCTCACACTGGGCCAGTGATACTGTTCCCCCACACTGGGCAGTAATACTGTCCCCCAACACTGGGCCAATAATAAGGTCCCCCAACACTGGGCCAGCGATACTGTCCCCCAAAACTGGGCCAGTGATACTGTCCCCCAACTCTGGGCCAGTGATACTGTAACCCAACACTGGACCAGTGATACCATCCCACAACACTGAGTCAGTGATACTGGCCCCCAACACTGGACCAGTGACTTTGCCCCCCAACTCTGGGCCAGTGATACTGTAACCCAACACTGGACCAGTGATACTATCCCACAACTCTGGACCAGTGATATTGACCCCCCAACACTGGGTCAGTGATAATGTGCCCCTAAACTGTGCCAGTGTTTCTGCCCCCAACGCTGGGCCAGTGATAATGTCCCCGTAAACTCAGCCAGTGATACTGTCCTCCAACTCTGGACCAGTGATACTGTCCCTCAACACTGGGCCAATGACAATGTCGCTCAACATTGGACCACTGAAAATGTCGCTCAACAGTGGGCCAGTGATACTGTGCACCAAAATTGGGCCAGGGATACTGTCCCCCGAAACAGGTCCAATTATACTGTCAACAAACACTGGGCCAGTGATACTATCCCCCATATCTGGGCTTGAGATACTGTCCCCCAAAACTGGGCCAGTGATATTGTCCCCTCACACTGGGCCAGTGATACTGTCCCCCGACACTGCGTCGGTGATACTGTATCCCAACACTGGGCCAGTGATACTGTCCCCCTACACTGCACAAGTGATACTTTCCCCAACACTGGGCCAGCGATTCTATCCACCCACACTGGGCCAGTGATACTGTCCTCTCACACTGGGCCAGTGATACTATCCACCCACGCTGGGCCAGTGATACTATACCCAAACACAGGGCCAGTGATACTGTTCCCCAAAACAGGGCCATTGATACTGCCCCCCAACACTGGGCCAGTGGTCCTGTACCCCAACACTGGGCTAGTGAGACTGTTCCCCAACACTGGGCCAGTGATAATGTCTCCCACCACTGGGCCAGTGATATTGTTCCCCAACACTGGGCCAGTGATACTGTATCACCAAACTGGGCCAGTGATACTGTATCCCAACACTGGCTAGAAATACTGTCTCTCAACATTGGGCCAGTGATACTGTATCACAACACTGGGCCAGTGATACTGTCCCGCTAAACTGGGCCAGTGATACACTCCGCCAAATCTGGGCCAGTGATAATGTCCCCCAAATCTGGGCCATTGATACTGACCCCCAAAACTGGGCCAGTGATACTGTATCCCAAAACTAGGCCAGTGATACTGCCCCTCAACACTGGGCCAGTGGTCCTGTACACCAACACTGGGCCAGTGAGACTGTTCCCCAACACTGGGCCAGTGATAATGTCTCCCAACACTGGGCCAGTGATATTGTTCCCCAACACTGGGCCAGAGATACTGCATCACCAAACTGGGCCAGTGATACTGTATCCCAACACTGGCTAGAAATACTGTCTCCCAACATTGGGCCAGTGATACTGTATCACAACACTGGGCCATTGATACTATCCCCCAACATTGGGCCAGTGATACTGTATCACAACACTGTGCCAGTGATACTGTACCCCAACACTGGGCCAGTGATACTGTACCCCCAAACTAGTGTGTGATACAGTCCCCCAACCCTGGGACAGTGAGACTGTTCCCCAAAACTGGGCCAGTGATACCAATCCGAACACTAAGCCCATGATTCTGTCCCCCAACACTGGGCCAGTGATACTGTCCCCAATACTGGCCAAATGAAAATGCCTCTCAACACTGGGCTAGTGATACGGTCCCACAGCACTGGGACAGTGATATACTGTCCCCCAACACTGGGCAAGTCAGACTGTTCCCCACCACTGGGCCAGTGATATTTTTCCACACCACTGGGCCAGTGATACTGTCCTCCAAAACTGAGTCAGCGACACTGTCCTCCAACGTTGAGCCAGTGACACTGTCCCCCAATACTGGGACTGTGATACTGTCCTCCAGCACCGGGCCAGTGATACTGTCCCCCAACACTGGGCCACTGATATTGTCCCCCAACACTGGGCGAATGAAAATGCCTCTCAACACTGGGCCAGTGATACTGTCGCCCAACATTGGGTCAGTGATACTGTCCCCCAACATTGGGACTGTGATACTGTCCCCCAACACGGCCATGGATACTGTCCCCAACATTGGGCAAGTCATTCTGTCCCCAACACTGGGCCGTGACACTGTCCCCCAATATTGGGCCAGTGATACTGACCCCCAACACTGGGCGAATGAAAATGCCTCTCAACATTGGGCCAGTGATACTGTCCCCCAACACTGGGCCAGTGGTATTGTATCCCAACACTGGACAATTGATACTGCCCCCTAACACTGGGCCAGTTAAACTGTCCCCCAGCACTGGGCCAGTGATACTTTCCCCAAAACTGGGCCAGTGATACTGTCCCCAACACTGGGCCAGTGATATTGTCCCCCAACACTGGGCCAGTGACACTGTCCCGAACACTGGACCAGTGATACTGTCCACAATACCGGGCCAGTGATGATGTCCCCCAACACTGGGCCAGTGATAATGTACACCAAAAATGGGCCAGTGATACTGTTCCCCAACACTGGGCCAGTGATACTGTCCCCCAATACTGGGCCAGTGATATTGGTTGGAGTATAAACCAGGAAATACTGGTGGCTTGGGAAAAGGGAACATCAATAGTCATGAGTGATTTTAACCTCCACATTGATTGACAAATCAAATTGGTCTGGTAGCCTTGAGGAAGAGTTCTTAAAGTGTATAAGGGACATGTTCTTTGAGCAGTATGTAATGGAACCAACCATGGGGCAGGCTATCTTTGATCTGGTCCTGTGTAATGAGTCACGGTTAATAAAGAATCTCTTAGTAAATGAGTGATCATTGCATGGTTAAATTACAACTTCAGATTGAGGGTGAGAAAGTTGGATCTCGCCAGCGTACTAAGCTTAAATGAAGGAGACTACAAATGTATGAGGGCAGAGTTAGCTAAAGTTGACTGGGAAAATAGATTAAAGTGTAGGACGGTTGATGAACAGTGGCGTACATTTAAAGTGATATTTCACAACTCTAAAGAAAAATATATTCCAGTGAGGAGGAAGGGGTCTAAAAGAAAACATAGCCATCCATGGCTAACTAAAGAAACTAAAGGACGGTATCCAATTAAAAACAAAGTCATACAAAGTGGCCAAAACTAGTGGGGGGCAGAAGATCGGGAAGCTTTTAAAAGCCAGCAAAGAATGACTAAAAAAATGTTTAAGAAAGGGAAGACAGACTATGAAAGTAAACTAGCACAAAATATAAAAACAGATAGCAAGAGTTTCTATAGGTATATAAAAATGAAAAGAATGGCTAAAATAAATGTTGGTCCCTTAGAGGACGAGACCAGGGAATTAGTAATGGGGAACATGGAGATGGCAGAGACTCTGAACAAATATTTTGTATCAGTCTTTATGGTAGAGGACACGAACAATATTCCCTCAGTGGATAGTCAAGGGGCTATGGCGGGGGTGGGGGGAACTTACACAATCACAATCACTAAGGAGGTGGTACTCAGTAAGATTATGGGATTAAAGGCAGATAAATCCCCTGGACCTGATGGCTTGCATCCTAGGGTCTTAAGCGATGTAGCGGCAGGGATTGTGGATGCATTGGTTGTAATTTACCAAAATTCCCTGGATTCTGGGGAGGCCCCAGCAGATTGGAAAACTGCAAATGTAACGTCCCTATTTAAAAAAGGAGGCAGACAAAAAGCAGGAAACTATAGACCAGTTAGCCTAACATCTGTGGTTGAGAAAATGTTGGAGTCCATTATTAAAGAAGCAGTAGCAGGACATTTAGAAAAACAAAATTCAGTCAGGCAGAGTCAGTATGGATTTATGAAAGGGAAGTCATGTTTGACAAATTTGCTGGAGTTCTTTGAGGGTGTAGCGGACAGGGTGGATAAAGGGGAACCAGTGGACGTGGTGTATTTGGACTTCCAGAAGGCATTTGACGAGGTGCCACATAAAAGGTTACTGCACAAGATAATAGTTCATATTAGCATGGATAGAGGATTGGCTAACGAGCAGAAAACAGAGAGTTGGGATAAATGGTTCATTCATGGGTTGGCAATCAGTAACCAGTGGGGTGCCGCAGGGATCAGTGCTGGAACCCCAACTATTTACAATCTATATTAAAGACTTGGAAGAAGGGACCAAGTGTAATGTAGCCAAGTTTGCTGATGATACAAAGATGGGAGGAAAAGCCATGTGTGAGGAAGGCACAAAAAATTTGCAAAGGGACATAGGCAGGCAAAGTGAGTGGGCAAAAATTTGGCAGATGGTATATAATGCTGTAAAGTGTGAGGTTATGCACTTTGGCAGAAAAAAATCAAAGAGTAAGTTATTATTTAAATGGAGAAAGATTGCAAAGTGCTGCAGTACAGTGGGACCTGGGGATCCTGGTGCATGAAACACATGAAACATATGCAGGTACAGCAAGTGATCAAGAAGGCCAATGGAATCTTGACCTTTATCGCAAAGGGGATGGAGTATAAAAGCAAGGAAGTCTTGCTACAGTTATACTGGGTATTGGTGAGGCCACACGTAGAGTACTGCATACTGGTTTGGTTTTCATATTTAAGAAAGGATATACTTGCTTTGGAGGCAGTTCATAGAAGGTTCACTAGGTTGACACCGCAGATGAGGGGGTTGACTTATGAGGAAAGGCTGAGTAGGTTGGGCCTCTACTCATAGGAATTCAGAAGAATGAGAGGTGATCTTATTGAAATGTATAAGGTTATGAGGGGGCTTGACAAGGTGGATGCAGAGAGGATGTTTCCACTGATGGGGGAGACTAGAACTAGAGGGCATGATCTTAGAATAAGGGTCTGCCCATTTAAAACTGAGATGAGGAGAAATTTCTTCTCTGAGGGTTGTAAATCTGTGCAATTCGCTGCCTCAGAGAGCTGCGGAAGCTGGGTCATTGAATAAATTTAAGACAGAAATAGACAGTTTCTTAACCGATAAGGGAATTAGGAGTTATGGGGAGCGGGCAGGGAAGTGAACCTGAGTCCATGATCGGATCAGCCATGATCGTATTAAATGGCGGAGCAGGCCCGAGGGGACGTGTGGCCTACTCCTGCTCCTATTTCTTATGTTCTTATGTTCTCATTGTCCTGCAACACTGGGCCAGTGATACTGTCCCCCAACAGTTGGTGTGTGATACCATCCCCCAATAAGGCATTAGCTTATTTATGAAGATTACTGTAATCTTCCTACAGATGAAAGTTACATTTATAATTAGAAAACGAAAGGCAGTGATTTCTTACTGAATTCTTCTGACCTAGATTCTGAAATCTGGAAGCAATTTACTAACCCGCAATTAACATCTGTAGCCTCAGAGCAGAGTCAATTAGCTGCATTTTAGAGGTGGTTGTGTTAAAGGGACAGGCCATGTGAGACTTTATTTCAGCAGCTGAACAGTAGATCTGTGCTCTAAACCACAAGCAATGCCATGAGAGGTCAGCTCAGTTATCGTAGATAAAAGCACAGAATATGAAAAAGCAAAATGATGTCCAATTTCATTGAAGATCTTCAATAACCATTTGACCATTGTTTAGTGATGGGCTAATGATGTGCCTTGCCCTCCTGCTGATGACCAGCCACTTGTCGGCTAATGACTTTGGACCGTTGCCAGGAAACACTTGCCTTGGACAAGTGCTTCCGGGAGGGATGCAATCACCTCCCCGGGCAGCTCGCTGCACTCTCCATTTGTTGCTGGCAGCCAAGCCCTTCGGTTTCTGCCGCAGTCAATTAAATGTATGCTAATTAAAGGGAGCTTGATTAGGCACAGACAGAAGCACCATTCGCATGTTCGAGTGTCTCCCACTCAGAGGCTGCTTCCACTCCAACCCTCTCAAGCCTCATATCATGAGCCACATTTCAGATCTGCAGATTAACAGGAACAGGCCCCCCTCCACCACGCCAAGAAGAAAATAAACTAAAGCAGGTTCAAGAAACAACAGCATAAACTGCACAGCAACATAAAAATAATAATCCCATCTCAGAGTTAAAATAATCAACTAAAACTTAAGATTCCAGTCTGTAACTCACACCCAGGTATCCATTATTCTATGTCATCATCATCATAGGCAGTCCCTCGGAATCGAGGAGGACTTGCTTCCACTCCCAAAGTGAGTTCTTTGGTGGCTGAACAGTCCGATACGAGAGCCACAGACCCTGTTACAGGTGGGACAGACATTTGTCGGGGGAAGGGGTCGGTAGGGCTGCTTTGCCGCGCGCTCCTTCCGCTGCCTGCGCCTAGCCTCTTCATGCTCCTTGCGTCGAGACTCAAAGAGCTCAACGCCCTCCCAGATGCACTTTCTCCACCTCGGGCGGTCTGCGGCCAGGGTCTCCCAGGTGTCAGTGGTGATGTCATACTTTACCAGGGAGGCTTTGAGGGTGTCCTTGTAACGTTTCCGCTGTCCTCCTTTGGCTCGTTTACCATGAAGGAGCTCCACATAAAGCATTTGCTTAGGGAGTCTCGTATCTGGCATGCGTACTATGTGGCCTGCCCAGCGAAGCTGATCCCCTCAATTAGATTCCAGCCTGTAACTCACTCCCAGGTATCCATTATTCTATATATAAACCTCCGGAAGACCCCGAATAGACCACCATTTGAATTCATAGTGTCTGGGGCCGCAGGGGTTGGTGAAGAGAGGGGGGGTCTGGGCCGAGCGAAAATATATGGATAATAAAGTGCATGATGTGAGTCAATACGCAATATTACTTTAAAAGCCAGTGATTGTACCTTGTTGATCCTTGCATATTCTTATGTTTAACTGTATGTTGGTGGGATGGATTGGGTGGAGGGCATTGAGAAAGATTTGGACAGACAAATTAAGAGAGGCAGCTCTGCAGTTATGATGATGGACGGTTTGTCTTACAGATTCCGTGCTCAACGCCTCCGACCCCTTACTGGTGGAAATCGCCAAAACCCCAGGCGGCACGCTAGGAATATCGCTGTCCAGCGGGACACATCGCAACAAGCAAGTCATCGTCCTCGACAAGATCAAAGCGGCCAGCATCGTGGACAGGTACTCGATTCGTGCCTTCCTGTTTTAGTAGGAATCTCGGATAAGGAAAACTGGGCTCAGTTATTCAGGGTTGATCAGCCTTTGCTCAGTGGGTAGCACACTGGCCTCTGAGTCGGAAAGTTGTGGGTTCAAGCCCCACTCCAGGAACTTGAACACAGATATCTAGGCTAACACACCAGTGCAATCTTTCAAATGAGTTGTTAAATCGAGGCCCTGACTGCCCTCTAGGGTGGATGTAAAAAATCCCATGGCACTATTTCGAAGAGCAGGGGAGTTCCCTTCACGGTGTCCTGGGTTTATATTTATCCTTCAATCAACATCACTAAAACAGATTGTCTGGTCATTCTCGCATTGCTGTTTGTGGGAGCTTGCTGTGCACAAATTGGCTGTCACGTTTCCCACATTACAATTGTGAGTACACTTCAAAAGTACTTCATTAGCTGTAAAGCGCTTTGGGACATCCTTTGGTCGTGAAAGCCGCCATATAAATACAAGTCTTTCATTTTTGTTTGTTGCACTGTGAGTTCACTCAGAACGGTAAGGTAACGATAGTTTGAACTGGACGATCCTAGGTCTGTTGCTGGGGTTGACGTATGTCAAAGGGGCGCCGCCTGTGTGCTGTGGCCCACAGCGAGTGCTGAGAATCTGGAGCTCACTGCCACATGGACTGGTCGAAGCAGGTAGCATTGATGCATTTAAGCCTTGATGCATACATGGGGCAGAGGGAATAGAGGGACAACGGGTAGGGGGTGTAATGTACGTACCTGTGAGCATGCTCACAGCTTTGTAGAGCTGTTGACATCATCTTGTCATTCGGAGGAGGTGGGGGTCCCCAACAGAGTGCACTCTACGCGGGAGTCCTCCCTCTATTTATTGGAAACTTGGCCTGGAGGGTGGTGCACGGAGCAGTCCCGTGCAATAAATTTTTAAGTTGGTTCACGGGCTCCCAGGCCGCCTGCAATTTCTGCGGTCTGGAGGAGTCCGTGTTCCATGTTTTTATGGAATGTGCGAGGTTGCAGCCCCTATTCCAATATCTGAAGGGGCTGCTCCTCAAATTATGGTTACGCTTCAGTCCCACACTGCTGATCTTTGGGCACCCTGTGAGGAGGGGGGCGGGCAGGTCCGAGGGCCTCCTCGTAGGACTGCTCCTGGGCAAGGCCAAGGGAGCCATCAGCTGGTCCAGGCAGTGGGCGGTCGAGGGGATTGTTCAGCCCGACTGCGTGCCTCTCTTCTGCGGTTATATCCGAGCCAGGGTGTCCCTGGAGATGGAGCACTCGTTGTCCACCGGTATGCTCGCGGCCTTCCGCAAGAGGTGGGTGCTGGAGGGACTGGAGTGCATCATCACCCCCAGCAACCAAATTTTTATTTGAACCACGTCAAAAGTTTAGTTTGTTTATGTTTGTTGGTTTTAATGCCCCCCCCCCCCTTTTAGCCAAGGGGTACTTGTATAATTTGTGTTTTGGTGCCCTCAGGAAAAAAAAACAGGGGGGCACCTGAAAAGGTATTGGAGTGTAAACCCCCCCCTTTAATCAGGGGGCACTTGATTGTTTTCTACAAAAATAGTTATAGAGCTGTTGACACCATCTTGCCCTCCGGAGGAGGCAGTGGTCCCCAATGGAGTGCTCTCTACGTGGGAGTCCTCCCCTTATTTATTTGGGACTTGGCCTGGATGGTGTTGCATGGAGCAGTCCCGTGCAATAAGTTTGTAAGTCGGTTCACGGGCTCCCAGGCTGCCTGTAATTTCTGCTGTCTTGAGGAAACATAGAAACATAGAAAATAGGTGCAGGAGTAGGCCATTCGTCCCTTCTAGCCTGCACCGCCATTCAATGAGTTCATGGCTGAACATGCAACTTCAGTACCCCATTCCTGCTTTCTCACCATACCCCGTGTTCTACATTTTTATTGAATGTTAGAGGTTGCAGCCCCTATTCCAATATTTGAAGGGGCTGCTCCTCAAATTCTGGTTGCACTTCAGTCCCACACTCATGATCTTTGGGCACCTTGTGCGGAGGGGAGCGGGCAGGTCGGAAGGCTTCCTTGTAGGACTGCTCCTGGGTATGGCCAAGGGGGCCATCAACCGGTCCAGGCAGCAGGTGGTCGAGGGGGTCGTTCAGCCCGACTGCCTGCCTCTCTTCCGCGATTACATCCGAGCCAGGGTGTCCCTGGAGATGGAACACGCGGTGTCCACCGGTACGCTCGCGGCATTCCATGAGAGATGGGTGCCTGGAGTGCATCATCAGCCCCGGCAACCAAATTTTAATTTGATCTGTTAGTGTCTAAAGTTTAATTTGTCAATGTTTGTCGGTTTTAGTGCCCCCCCTCCCCTTTTAGCCTGGGGGCACTTGTATAATTTGTGTTTTTAGTGCTACCCCCAAAAAAACCAAGAGGGCACTTGAAAAGTTTTCTGGAATATGCCCCTCCCCCCCCTTTAAATCAAGGGGGCACTTGATTACTGATACAACTCAAAATAGTTGTAGAGCTGTTGATACCACCTTGCCTTCCAGAGGAGGCAACGGTCCCCAATGGAGTGCTCTCTATGCGGGAGTCCTCCCCTTATTTATTGGGGACTTGGCCTGGAGGGTGTTGCATGGAGCAGTCCAGTGCAATAAGTTTTTAAGTTGGTTCACGGGCTTCCAGGCCGCCTGCAATTTCTGCTGCCTAGAGGAGTTCGTGTTCCAGTTTTTTTGAATGTGCAAAGTTGCAGCTGCTCTTCCAATGTCTGAAGGGGCTGCTCCTGAAATTCTGGTTGCACTTCAGTCCCACGCTCCTGATCTTTGGGCACACTTGTAGGGCATGCTGGATTTGTCAGCTTGGCCTTCCCAACCCACAGCGGTTGCGAGTCGCTCCCACTCCCTGGTTCTCGAGCTTGGATTTATTAATTAGGATGTGATAAAGTGCAGCAGACAACCGTTTTGTACAAAGAAGGTATGGATTTTATTCAAGAAGAATGAATACACCTTTTATTAAAACTGAGAAAACTTATCACTTTCAATGAGAGAAAACTTATCACTCTAATGGGGAATCCTTTACTAAAACACAAGAGAATACACAGCAGTACATTACCTCCCACCGCCCAGTTCCCCTATCTAACTAAGTTAGGCTCTGGGTCCTCAGGGACTATGCTCACCAATCCTTCCTTGACAGTCAGCAATGGGACGCGGTTTCGGGCTTCATTGGATTTTGTCGATTCTGCTAGCCGTACCCTGAACGTAGGAGAAGACTTCTTCTGTGTGTTCCTCAGTTGGGTGGTGTCCGCTGATGCGATAGGGTGCGTATTGGATCTATGGGGTAAGTACCCACTTTATTCCTTCAGCAGTAGCCATTGGTAGCTCAGGGATAGCTTGTAGAGTGGAAACAGCTTGTGAATCTTTGGGTTTTCGTCGAGTTGACTTCGGTTTTGAAATAGTTGGTCGCATTGGCTCAATATTACCAATTTGTTTGCTGGTAATATCTTGGTGGTTGTTTCATGAGCCTCTTGCTGCCGCGGTGTGCTTGGTCTCCTGGTCACTTGCGATACTGTCTTGGTTGATGTTCTGACGAACCAGGTTAACGAAGCTGGTGTGCTGATCTTGAAGTCTGCCAGGTCTGAAGCATACAAAGCTGGTGCAGAAGCAAACTGCCATCCTGACCGTAAAAACAGGCCTCAATTATACCCGTGGAGGCTTCCTCATCTGCGCCCCAAATCAACCTTGGTTCTTTGTTTAAGTTTTGCAGCCCAGCTAACTGAAACTTGATTAAATGTTTTTAATCTGGCGTTGATAGACTTTTCTAAGCTGACGAGCTCTTGTCAATTGCTGGAATTATCTGTGAGTTTCGAGTTGCGATTGTTAAAGTTAGTTTCTGGTGTCAAGTTGTCTGCCTGGGTCCCAGCTTTCTATGCAGGCCAGAAAGGTGATTAGCATTATGCATGTGTTGGATGGTTTTTTGTGCTGGGATTTGAAACTGTACTTCCTTGGAACGATTGTTGAAATGTAAATGTCCTCTAGGGGCAGGTTTCAAGGGTAAACAGTTCCCCAGACAATTTAATTAACTCAAATGTCCCCAGACAGCTTGATTAGCTCCAATATCCAAACTGGCATTTTGAGGTTGAACCCACCCCTTTTCTCACAAACCCAACATTCACCTTAAAAATCTCAAACTTGGTTAAAACTCGTAGATTTCAGGATCCCAAATTTTCTGCTTAGTAGTCCCAAATCGAATTTCCTTTTCAATGAGTCCAAACACTGGGGGGTTTTCATGAATTTTGGAATCTTGCACCCTGTGCGGAGGGGAGCAGGCAGGTCGGAAGGCCTCCTTGTAGGACTGCTCCTGGGCATGGCCAAGGGGGCCATCAGCCGGTCCAGACAGCGGGCAGTCGAGGAGGTTCAGCCCGACTGCCTGCCTCTCTTCTGCAGTTACATCCGAGTCAGAGTGTCCCTGGAGATGGAGCACACAGTGTCCACCGGTACGCTGGTGGCCTTCCGCGAGAGGTGGACGCCGGAGGGACTGGAGTGCATCATCATCCATGGCAACCAAATTTTAATTTGATCCTTAATGTTTAAAGTGTAATTTGTCTATGTTTGTCGGTTTTAGTGCGCCCTCCCCCCCTTTTAGCCAGGAGGCATTTGATTAAAGTGCACAACTAAAATAATTGTAGAGCTGTTGACACCACCTTGCCGTCCAGAGAAGGCGGGGGTCCCCAATTGATTGCACTCTACACGGGAGTCCTCCTCTTATTTATTGGGGACTTGGCGTGGAAGGTGTTGCACAAAGCGGTCCCATGCAATAAGTTTTTAAGTCGGTTCATGGGTTCCCTAGCCGCCTGTAATTTCTGCGGTCCAGAGAAGTCTGTGTTCCATGTTTTTATTGAATGTGCGAGATTGCAGCCCCTTATCCATTATGTGAAGCAGCTGCTCCTCAAACTCTGGTTGCACTTCAGTCCCACACTCCTGATCTTTGGGCACCTTGTGCGGAGTGGAGAGGGCAGGTCAGAAGGCCTCCTCGTAAGACTGCTTTTGGGCATGGCCAAGAGGGCCATCAGCCAGTCCAGACAGTGGGCGGTTGAGGGGGTTGTTCAGCCCGACTGCCTGCCTCTCTTCCGCGGTTACATCCCTGGTGTCCCTGGAGATGGAGCACTCGGCGTCCACCGGTACGCTCGCGGCCTTCCACAACAGGTGGGCACCGGAGGGACTGCAGTGCATCATCACCCCCAGGAACCAAATTTTAATTTCATTTGGTAAAGTTCCCATGTTAATTTGGACATTTGTGGATTCTAGTGCCCTCACAGAAAGGGGGTACTTGATTTAAAGTTCTTACACAAATAGTTGTAGAGCTGTTGAGTTGTAAGTGGCTTAGCCCGTCACATGATGTTACCAAAACTGAATAAAACCCCAGCCAGATGGGTTAGGGGAATCTATGATGAGACAGGTGGTTGTGAGCCTGGTGGATGAACTGTAATGTGTAGTGTGATTGTTAAACATATAGAAACATAGAAACATAGAAAATAGATGCAGGAGTAGGCCATTCAGCCCTTCAAGCCTGCACCACCATTCAATAAGATCATGGCTGATCATTCCCTCAGTATCCCTTTCTTGCTTTCTCTCCATACCCCTTGATCCCCTTAGCCGTAAGGGCCATATCAAACTCCCTTTTGAATATATCCAATGAACTGGCATCAACAACTCTCTGTGGTAGGGAATTCCACAGGTTAACAACTCTCTGAGTGAAGAAGTTTCTCCTCATCTCAGTCCTAAATGGCCTACCCCTTATGCTAAGACTGTGTCCCCTGGTTCTGGACTTCCCCAACATCAGGAACATTCTACCCGCATCTAACCTGTCCCATCCCGTCAGAATCTTATATGTTTCTATGAGATCCCCTCTCATCCTTCTAAACTCCAATTTACAAAGGCCAGTTGATCCAGTCTCTCTTCATATGTCAGTCCTGCCATCCCAGGAATCAATCTGATGAACCTTCGCTGCACTCCCTCAATAGCAAGAATGTCCTTCCTCAGATTGGGAGACCAAAACTGAACACAATATTCCAGGTGAGGCCTCACCAAGGCCCTGTACAACTGCAGTAAGACCTCCCTGCTCCTATACTCAAATCCCCTAGCTATGAAGGCCAACATAGCATTTGCCTTCTTCACTGCCTGCTGTATCTGTATGCCAACTTTCAAAGACGGATGAACCATGACACCCAGATCTCGTTGCACTTCCCCTTTTCCTAATCTGCCACCATTCAGATAATATTCTGTTCTTGCATTTTTGCCCCCAAAGTGGATAACCTCACATTTATCCACATTATACTGCATCTGCCATGCATTTGCCCATTCCCCTAACAGTCGCCCTGCAGCCTCTTGGCGTCCCCCTAACAGCTCACACCGCCACCCAGTTTAGTGTCATCTGCAAACTTGGAGATATTACACTCAATTCCTTCATCCAAATCATTGATATATATTGTAAAGAGCTGGGGTCCCAGCACTGAGCCCTGCCTCCCATTGCGGCACTCCACTAGTCACTGCCTAGCATTCTAAAAAGGATCTGTTTATCCCGACTCTCTGCTTCCTGCCTGCCAACCAGTTCTCTATCCACGTCAGTATATTATCCCCAATACCAAGTGCTTTGATTTTGCACACCAATCTCTTGTGTCGGACCTTGTCAAAAGCCTTTTGAAAGTCCAAATACACCACATCCACTGGTTCTCCCTTGTCCACTCTACCAGTTACATCCTCAAAAAATTCCAGAAGATTTGTCAAGCATGATTTCCCCTTCATAAATCCATGCTGATTTGGACCGATCCTGTCATTGCTTTCCAAATGCGCTGCTATTTCATCCTTAATAATTGATTCCAACATTTTCCCCACTACTGATGTCAGGCTACTATAATTACCCGCTTTCTCTCTCCCTCCCTTTTTAAAAAGTGGTGTTACATTAGCAACCCTCCAGTCCATAGGAACCGATCCAGAGTTGATAGATTGTTGGAAAATGATCACCAACGCATCCACTATTTCTAGGGCCACTTCCTTAAGTATTCTGGGATGCAGACTATCAGGCCCCGGGGATTTATCGGCCTTCAATCCCATCAATTTCCCGAACACAATTTCCCGCCTAATAAGGATATCCTTCAGTTCCTCCTTCTCACGAGACCCTCGGTCCTCTAGTACTTCCAGAAGATTATTTGTGTCTTCCTTTGTGAAGACAGAACCAATGTATTTGTTCAATTGGTCTGCCATTTCTTTGTACCCCATTATAAATTCACCTGAATCCGACTGCAAGGGACCTACATTAGTCTTCACTAATCTTTTTCTCTTCACATATCTATAGAAGCTTTTGCAGTCAGTTTTTATGTTCCCGGCAAGCTTCTTCTCGTACTCTATTTTCCCCCTCTTAATTAAACCCTTTGTCCTCCTCTGCTGAATTCTAAATTTCTCCCAGTCCTCAGGCTCGTTGCTTTTTCTGGCCAATTTATATGCCTCTTCCTTGCATCTAACACTATCCTTAATTTCCCTTGTTAGCCATGGTTGAGCCACCTTCCCCATTTTATTTTTACTCCAGACAGGGATGTACAATTGCTGAAGTTCATCCATGTGATCTTTAAATGCTTGCCATTGCCTATCCACCGTCAACCCTTTAAGTATCATTTGCCAGTCTATTCTAACCAATTCACGCCTCAAACCATCAAAGTTACCTTTCCTTAAGTTCAGGACCCTAGTTTCTGAATTAACTGTGTCACTCTCCCTCTTAATAAGGAATTCTACCATGTTATGGTCGCTCTTCCCCAAGGGGCCTCGCACAACAAGATTGCTAATTAGTTCTTTCTCATTACACATCACCCAGTCTAGGATGGCCAGCTCCCTAGTTGGTTCCTCGACATATTGTCTGGAAAACCATCCCTAATACACTCCAGGAAATCCTCCTCCACCGCATTGCTACCAGTTTAGTTAGCCTAATCAATATGTAGATTAAAGTCACCCATGATAACTGCTGTACCTTTATTGCATGCATCCCTAATTTCTTGTTTGATGCTGTCGCCAACCTTACTACTACTGTTTGGTGTCTGTACGCAACTCCCACTGCGTTTTCTGCCCCTTGGTATTCCGTAGCTCCACCCATACCGATTCCACATCATCCAAGCTAATGTCCATTCTTACTATTGCATTAATTTCCTCTTTAAGCAGCAATGCCACTCCACCTCCTTTTCCTTTCTGTCTATCCTTCCAAAATGTTGAATATCCCTGGATGTTGAGTTCCCAGCCTTGGTCACCCTGGAGCCATGTCACAATTGGATGTGATGCCAATTACATCATACCCGTTAACTGCTATCTGCGCAGTTAATTCGTCCACCTTATTCCGAATACTCCTCGCATTGAGGCACAGAGCCTTCAGGCTTGTATTTCTAACACACTTTGCCCCTTTAGAATTTTGTTGTAATGTGGCCCTTTTTGTTTTTTGCCTTAGGTTTCTCTGCCCTCCACTTTTACTTTTCTTCTTTCTATCTTTTGCTTCTGCCCCTATTCTACTTCCTTCTGTCTCCCTGCATAGCTTCCCATCCTGCTGCCATATAAGTTTAACTCCTCCCCAACAGTATTAGCAAACACTTCCCCTCGGACATTGGTTCCGGTCCTGCCCAGGTGCAGACCGTCCGGTTTGTACTGGTCCCACCTCCCCCAGAACCGGTTCCAATGCCCAGGAATTTGAATCCCTCTCTTGTGCACCACTCCTCAAGCGACATATTCATCTGAGCTAACCTTCTGCTAATAAACCAACTAGTTCTTAATAACAATGTGTTGCTATGAATTGTTAAGCAAAGAACCCATGAAACAAATACATTACAGGGGGGAAAGATGTAATAAGAGTGGGAGGAGCTTCGTGTGGAGTATAAACACAAGCATAGACCTGTTGGTTGAATGGCCTGTTTCTGTGCAGTGATTCATGGAGAGTTGGAGGTTCGGTCAGACCCCTCTCCGCTAGTGGATTGCCACTGACCCCAGCATGAGCCCTGCTTGCTGCAGTCTGTTTTCTCAGGCCAACAGCAGCCAAACCAGCGACGTTAAAAGGACCAAGGGAGGCTGCTACCACAACAGGTAGGTTTTACTGTCCTGAGTGTAAAGCCAGGAGGAGCAGTTCAGCTCCAGTCACACCCTGCCTTATACCCAGCGTTACTGGCTGAAGAGCACGTTGTATTCAACCTGCACGGAAAAAGCCTAAAACATTCCAACTGTTGTGTTAATGCTTTGATGGAAAAGTGGTGCAGTGGAGTGGAGCTGCAGTGCGCTGCTGTAAATGAGTGCTGCAACATTGTGACTCCGTTCCCAGTGCGTTACCTCAGCCGGGCAATCATTGCAAGGTGTTGGGAGGACAGCTGTACACAACAGCAGCAACAGCTTGCATTTATATAGAGGCTTTAACATAGTAAAATGTCCCAAGGTGCTTCACAGGGGAGTAATCATACAGAAATTGATGCCAAGCCACATATGGAGATATTAGGACAGATGACCAAAAGCTTGGTGAAAGTGGTAGGTTTAAGAAGCGTCTTAAAGGAGAAGCAATTGGTGGAGAGGTTCAGGGAGGGAATTCCAGAGCCTAAGGCCCAGATGGCTGAAGGCATGGCTGCCAATGGTGGGACAAAGTGAGAGGGGAGTGGGAGTTGGCGGGGGGGTTGTACAAGAGACCAGAAATGGACAAACACAGAGTTTTTGGAGGATTGTTGGGCAGGAGGAGTGTAACAGGCAGGAGGAGGGTCGAGGGTCGAGGCCATGAAGGGATTTGAAGATGAAGATTTGAAACTACACGGATGAAGAATCATCTCTCAGTTCTTGCTCACTGCCTCACACACAGCATTGACAGAGGCCTGAGGCTGGATTGTCTGCCTGTGATTTCAGCTAGATACGATTCATGGCATGGAGAGAGATGGACATCGAGGGGAGAGGCAGCTAAAAAATAACACCTTAGCATTTTTAGTTTCAAGTTTTAAAACGGGATGTAATGGAATTCATTCTACAAGCATAGCTGCTCTGTTGAAATTATATAAATTTGTTAAATATGTAATTATTTTAGATAGATACTAATCACAAGCATGAAAGCCTGTCAGATCAGACCTGTCAACGTCATCTATTTCTGGTGAACAAAGAGGCTTGAAATTACTTTTCTTTTTGCCCTTAGATGTGGGGCTTTGCACGTTGGGGACCACATCTTGTCTATTGATGGGATGAGCACAGAGCACTGCTCCCTGCTGGAAGCCACCCAGCTCCTGACCAGCACCTCCGACAATGTGAAGCTCGAGATCCTGCCGGTGCATCAGAGCCGTCTGTCACTGAAGCCGGCAGAGCAAGGTACTGTCTATTCCCCTTTAACACCTTGAAACTAGATGGAAAAGGGCCTGGTAACTATTTACGGGAATACATTACTTGGGTCACTTTACAAGGTGGGGCCCAGAGAGGGGCCCAGCCTGCAGGCACCTAGTCCAATGCACGATGCCCACCATTTTCCCACCCAGAATTTAACAGGCGCGCAGACTCGTTAAGTTATCCTTTACTTGTTAATAGTTTAACTTCTCAACATAATCAACTGAGGCATTTAGTGGATATATGCAAGTCTCATCTTTCATGAAGCAAAAAAGTTAACATGCAGGTACAGCAAGTAATTAGGAAGGCAAATAGAGTGTTTGTCTTTATTGCAAAGGGGATGGAGTATAAAAGTAGGGAAGTCCTGATACAACTGTACAGGGTATTGGTGAGACCACACCTGGAGTACTGCGTACAGTTTTGGCCTCCGTATTTAAGGAGGGATATACTTGAATTGGAGGCAGTTCAGAGAAGGTTCACTGGGTTGATTCCTGAGATGAAGGGGTTATCATATGAAGAAAGGTTGAGCAGGTTGGGCCTATGCTCATTGGAGTGAGCGGTTATCTTATTGAAACGAGTAAGATTCTGAGGGGTCTTGGCAGGATAGATTCAGAGAGGATGCTTCCCCTTGTGGGGGAATCTAAGACTAGGGGGCATAGTTTCAGAATAAGGGGTCATCCATTTAAAATGGAAATGAGGAGGAATTTCTTCTCTCAGAGGATTGTGAATCTGTGAAATTCTCTACTCCAGAGAGCTGTGGAGGCTGAGTGATTGACTATATTTAAGGTGTAGATAGATTTTTGAGCAATAAGGGAGTGAAGGGTTATGGGGAGTAGGCAGTGAAGTGGAGCTGAGTCCAAGATCAGATCAGCCATGATCTTATTGAATGGCGGAGCAGGCTCGAGGGGCCAGGTGGCCTACTCCTGTTCCTATTTCTTATGTTCATCCAGTCAGTATTTGAGCCGCACAAATCACACACGGGATTTCCACTGGGGATCTCCAGCTAGTTTGTTGGAAGAATCGGGAAAACGCCCTGGTGGAAGTTCAGTTCCAAAGTTTCCAGGTTCGATCCCTGGTCTGGGCTGAGTCAGCCACGTTCAGCTGGGGGCCTTGATTGTGCACTGTAGGTGGCCTGGGTCGGCGGGGGAACAAATCCATCAGAGTTCCCCGTTTCTGATCTCTGCCCACTGACCTTTGCGTAGAGGTACGGCAAACCTGTCCCATGCTCCCTTACCCTCAACGACTATCTGTCCCATCTGTGACAGGGACTGTGGCTCTCCTATTGGACTGTTCAGCCACCTAAGGACCCATTTTAAGAGAGGAAGCAAGTCTTCCTCGATTTCGAGGGACTGCCTATGATGATGATGATGATGAGAGGTACACGTGTAGACGTTGGGTAAGAACAAGGTCGTGAATTGGCTCTGGCGCATCCCCTGTGGTCGAAGATCCTGCCGCTGTTTATCGTCATGGGTCACACGTGAATCATGGGCACTTCGGCGAGACACCAAGGGGCAACCATGAGAGAATTGGTGAGGAAAAACGATGCAGATCTTTATGTGAAAGAATTTTGTGCTGTAAGAAACGGCAGTGATGGTCGATGGAGAGGCCAACAGCATCGGGAACCAAGTATGACAATCAAGTAGCCATAGGCCAGGAGCAGCAGACTAGATGAAGAAAACAGAACGATAGAACTTGCATTTATACAGTGCCTTTCAGAACCTCAGGACGTCCCAAATGCTTTACATGACCAGATAATCTGTTTTTTAGCTGTTGGTTGAGGGGTAAATATTGGCCAGGACACCGGGGAGAACATTTACTTCGAATGCATCCAGGATTGCTTGCTCGATCAGTGTGCTTGCAGTCCAACAAGGAAAGAAGCATCGCTCGGTTTAGTTCTGAGGAATGAAGTGGGGCAAAGAACTGACCAATATTTATGCCTGAACCAACAGATGATCTGGTCATTATCACATTACGGTTTGTGGGACCTTGCTGTGCGCAACTTGGCTGTCGCGTTTCCGCCAACAGTGACTTCACTCCAAAAATACTTCACTGGCTGTAAAGCACTTTAGGACATGATAGGGTTGTGAAAGGAGCTAACTGAATGCAATTTCTTTTCCTCCTTCCTTTCATTTTCTTTTCATTTCTCTCTCTCCTATACCCACTCCCCGTGCTGCTTGACCAGCAGAACGTGCTGACTTGGCCCGAGCTTCTTCCATTGCCTTGGAGGAGGCATTAAGGGACGTTAGAATGATTGGCAATCTCAGAGACCTTCTGCACTGTGAAGTCACAAAAATTTCCAGTTCTTCACTTGGAGTTATTTCACACAGTGGCCGATGTAACCAAAATAAATTGAAAAGAGTATGTGGGGCAAGAAAAACACGTAGCAAATGATAAAATAGAAATACCGAAACTGATGAAGATGACAATTCCAGCTCCCCTGGAGATCCTGGCAATGCAGCATTGGGATAAGCAGTTTCTTTTAAATTCATTCTCAGGATGTGGGCGTCGCAACAAGACCAGAATTTATTGCCCATCTCTACTTGCCCTTGAGAAGGTAGTGGTGAGCCGCCTTCTTGAACCGCTGCAGTCCGTGTGGTGAAGGCACTTTCACAGTGCTGTTAGTGAGGGAGTTCCAGGATTTTGGCCCAGCGACGATGAAGGAACGGCGATATATTTCCAAGTCAGGATGGTGTGTGACTTGGTGGGGATGATGGTGGTGTCCCGATGCGCCTGCTGTCCTTGTCCTTCTAGGTGCTAGAGGTTGCGGGTTTGGGAGGTGCTGCCGAAGTCACACATCAAAACCCCGCAATTCAGCATCCGCAACGACAAGGAGCTCGAGGAGCAAGAAGGTCTCACAGCAGTCAGAGGAGTTATAGAAGCCTCGAGGTGGGGGGAGATGGTGGCGGTTGCTGACTAAAGGCTGTGGGGTTGCACTTTCCGATTGCCTCCCTTGGCTGTTAACAGTGTGAGCGGCTGATTCAAGCTGCCCAAAGTCTCCATCAGCTGTTATTGAAGGCAGTCGAAAGGTGGAGACTTTGGGCAGCTTCAATCAGCTGATATGTCTGTAGTGAGATCAGGTTAACCTCTGCTACAGTGTCTTGGTTCCATTTATGTGTCGGTGGTTTTGTTTACGTTGTGAAGTGAGATGTCGATTGGATGCAGCCATAAAAATTCAGTGAGTACTGAATTGCCCGAAATAGTCGGCATGATTAATACAGTTTAAGTGACATCTATGCAATTGACGCCTATGGTAATGGTAAATGGTTGGTGCTATTTGCCCAATATAGGCGGCTATATGGGATACACAAGGACGGTGTAAACCGTGGATGTGCTGGAACGAAATGAATGGATTGTATCATCCTCAGAATTCTGCGTGAACAGTCATATTACAATCAGAAAGTCAAAACCGACAAGTACATAAATCCTCCATTTAGAAAGAGCTCCTGGGCAATGTAAACATTTGCCTCTGATACATCATTCTGATAAGTACGCGGTGCACTTGTATTGATTTTTAATAATCTCAAGAAACGTTATGGGAAATGAAACTGAAATCAATTTTAAAATGTAATTTCTTGCATTACTGCTCTGAGGAAATGTTCTAAGGTCCTGTTCAACGTTAATTCAGTGTCAGCGATCAACATTGGGCATTTTGTGACTCTCTAGACACAGTGTTTAAAGCAGTGAAAACCAGTAGTGTGATCAGACAATTCAGAAGTCCCTGTGTCTAAACTATGGGGTTGATAAACTCACGGGGGTGGATTGTCACAGCTAATTGGGTAAACCAGCCTCCTGTGAATGTGGAAAATCCTTCCAAGATTCACCATTGGCCAAATAAACGAGTGTCACTAAAGCTTAAACCACCCGAACCCCTCAATTAGATTCCAGCCTGTAACTCACTCCCAGGGATCCATTATTCTATATATAAACCACCCAAACCCCTCGATTAGATTCTAGCCTGTAACTCACTCCCAAGTATCCATTATTCTATACCCAAACCCCTCGATTAGATTCTAGCCTGTAACTCACTCCCAGGTATCCATTATTCTATATATAAACCACCCAAACCCCTCGATTAGATTCCAGCCTGTAACTCACTCCCAGGTATCCATTATTCTGTATATAAACCACCCAAACCCCTCGATTAAATTCCAGCCTGTAACTCACTGCCAGGTATCTGTTAATTCTCCAGGTATTTAACAAGTAGTTTGAGATGTATCCTTGGTATTATAGGAATGATAACCTGTCATCTATAACGGGTTCACCACAGTGTATCATAATGAAAATAACAGAAGCGTGTTTAAGCGGAATAGAAGGAACAATTCCATGTCGCCAGGCTTTATGAAAGGTGGATCATACCTATTGAGTTTATTGGCATTCTATGATTGTTATACCTGTAGTAGTGGGGGATCAAAGTAATGTTAGGTAGAAATTTTGAAGAAGAGAGGTGCTCACTCCACTGACATTCTCTGGTATTTACCACAGTGGGTAACTTGCACAAATGAATGTAAACACAAGGCTTGGGCCATTGCTTGTAAAACAGGCTCTTAAAGGACAGCTGTCATCTTGCTAAAAAGATGTTAAGCCAAGTCATAAACATGGTTTACATGATTGTCTAATTGTTTTCTTAAATATGAGTTGGAGTAAAAGAGAAGGGTTCAATCTGAAGCAGAGTAACCTTACCTCAAGGTTGCGCTGATGTATGTTCTGGTACAGCCATCCCCAGGATGATGACAGTGGCCCATTAAGTGGTGCAGTGGTGCTTTGGAAGAGTTGGGTTTTATTCATATCTTATCTCTCTTTTCCCTCTTTTCCATTTCCCCTCAACCTCTCAATGGCCAACGGACAGTTAAAGTTCAGAAGAGCGACCACCATCACTGCTGGGACCCCTGCGTCAACTACTGCCACACCTACCACCCAGGGCACTGCAAGACACCTACCTGGAGCGCACCGACCCCTCTATCCAACTCGGACTACTGCAAATGTATAGTAACTTAGCTTATCTCTCTGAACCCTCCCCTTCAACACCAACTCCGAGAACATCCAATCTCTTAGAATGAATCTTTTCTTTATAAGCTAGCCTGTTAATTTTCTCACCCCGTTCCCTTTCTCCTGGTCTCATGGTGCTCAACACCATTCCTTCACCAAATGGTTCTGCAGTAATTCTGCCTCTAATTTTGCCTTCTCTGTTGGGAAAGTGCCTGGCACCTGCTTGGTTCCACGGCACGACAGGATGGCTGATATTGGGCACTTACCCACTGGGCACTTGTGGGCACTGACTGTGTGACACTCTTCATTGGAGTCCCGATGTGCAGGTCAACCTTAAGATGCCCAAACACACCGGGTTAAAGCTGGAAATTCGGTCTCACCTGGGACGGTGGAGTTCAGCCCTATGATTCCTGCTCGTTCCAGCAGTGTATGTGTTGCCAAGGTAACATTAACGTTACAGAGATATAGTTACTCCTGCCCAAACTTATTACTGTAATAATGAGGCATTTTCTGCATCGCAGTGTGTGAGATGGAGTGCTGAAAATTGGCCGGCCCAGAGAGTCCAGAATGCCTTGCAGCTGCGGACAACTTAAGGTTACATACTTGGTGCGAGTGCTCAATAGGACGTTAGTGCTCAAAAGTATATAGTTTTTTAAATTAAATTGTCGAACGTATATAAAAAAATATAAATCCACTATAATGTTCAGCAAAGTGAAGAATAAAGAATTGTACTAAACAGAGAGAAGTGTTCAACTATAACAAGTAGAACTATAACCGTAATATATGCGCCTGTGAGCATATACTTACCTGGCAGGGGAGTAACCATGATCAAGAAAGTCGTTCTCCCTGGACGAGGCTAGCCCATTGCATTTTGGGTGTGCTGGCGCCTGCGCTATTCCCAAATGCGGGATACTCGACTGCAAAATTTGTGGAGCTGTTGCACTGTGAGTGGCTTAGCCAGTCATGTGATGTTCACAAGACTCAATAAAACCCCAGTTAATTGAGTTTAGTTTCTCTATGATGAGGAATGCAGTTGTAAACCTGGTGAATGAACTAGTAGCGTACAGTTTGATTGTTAAACCTTTGCTAATAAATCAGCTAGTTCTTTACAGCAAATGTGTAGCTGTGAATTCTTAAGCAAAGAACCCATAATGCAAATACACTACAAGAACAAGATGTATATACAAACCAGGAGGAGTATCTATTCTCATTGATAGAAATACTTTCTAAACAATGAAGGGAAATTAGATGCTCCTGCTTTGAAGTCACTAAGCCTCCATTTCATTCTGCACTTCATAATCACGGTGGTAAAAGTTGGGCAAGTATTAGGAGCTCAAGTCTTACTTTCCACAATCTAAAGAGAAATTCAGAGTTAATGGATTATTGCTCCCTGTAGATTTTACAAAATAAATCCTCCCGGCACAGAACTCTGTGCCACACAAGCTCACGTTGGGAATTCTGGCACGGAGGTCAACACTTACAGCTCGCTTTCCTTACCCATTCATTTCAATCAATGGCGAACCGTGCAGCCACATGTACGGCCGAATCCCCCATCCCTCATACAAAGCTTAGTGTCGGGAGATGAACGCGGGCCTTCTTTTGAGCCTCAGTCCGGGGGTCACCAACATTGGTTGGACGTGTTCCTGGAGATTTCATCACATGACCTCTTGCCTCACCACACCCGCTATTGGTCAGCAACATGTCCATCATCGCGGTGCCCCGCCTTCCCACGCCGATTAAGAAACGAGCAGTCTCTTCGTTTTTTGGATGAGACGTTAAACCGAGGCCCTATCTAGCCCTCTCAGGTGGATGTAAAAGATACCAGGACACTATTTTGAAGAAGAGCAGGGGAGTTATCCCCGGTGTCCTGGCCAATATTTATCCCTCAATCAGCATCACAAAAAAAAAATTATTTGGTCATTATCACATTGCTGTTTGTGGGATCTTGCTGTGTGCAAATTGGCTGCCGCGTTTCCCACATTATAACAGTGACTACACTTCAAAAAGTAATCCATTGGCTGTAAAGCGCTTTGGGGCGACCTGAGGTCGTGAAAGGCGCTATATAAATACAAGTCTTTCTTTTTTTTCTACTTGATGGCATGAATCTTGACTCTCCATCAGCCTTTATTTCCCATTGCCAATATCTTTATAACTAAAAAAGTGAAAGTGTTCAAAGAAAATGAAAAAAATGTTAAATGCCATGATGACTTTTCTCCCTGGTTGCTTGCAGCAGTGCTCTGGAGATTGCTCTTCAATTCCTGGAGAGTCCAGCTCAAACCTGCAGGGTTGGCAACCCTACTCCTCACCTGGAGTATTGGGTACAGTTTTGGTCTCCTTACCTGAGGAAGGATATACTTGCCATTGAGGGAGTGCAACGAAGGTTCACCAGACTGATTCCTGGAATGGGGGGATTGTCCTATTTGGAGAGATTGGGTAACTAGGCCTATATTCTCTAGAGTTTAGAAGAATGAGAGATGATCTCATTGAAACACACAAAATTCTTACAGGGCTTGACAGGGTAGATGCAGGGAGGATTTTTCCTTTGGCTGAAGAGTCTAGAACCAGGGGTCACAGTCTCAGAATAAGGGGTCGGCCATTTAGGACTGAGATGAGGAGAAACTTCTTCACTCAGAGGGTGGTGAATCTTTGCAATTCTCTACCCCTGTGGAGGCTCAATCTTTGAGTATATTCAAGACAGAGATTGATAGATTTTTGGATATTAAGGGAATCAAGGGATATGGGGATAGTCCAGGAAAGTGGAGTTGAGGTAGAAGATCAGCCATGATCTCATTGAATGGCGGAGCAGGCTCGAGGGACCAAATGGCCTACTCCTGCTCCTAATTCTTATGTACTAAGTCCCAAGCCATTCCACTGTGTATTTAACAATATTTAACCATCAGGAAAGACTTGACTTTATTGCTCCCTTATGATCGCGAGCTGACCCACGCCCTCCCTCTGATTCTCTTTCTCCCCCAGCTCTGGTCCCAGTCAGCTGCTCTCCTCCTTCGTCCGGCACCTCAGGCTTCAGTTCCTTGAACACCAGCACTCTGTCGCGGAACGCTAACCCCATGAGCCCGCGGGCGACCATGATGAGGCGGAGGGTGAAAAGGAAAGAGCACAAGAGTTCACGTGAGTCTTACTAATGTCTTTTTTTTAAATCTCTTGATTGCTGCCAATCTTAAAATGGCGATTAAAACAAAATGAATCTGTCGCTGTAAAACATGTAGGACCTGATATTATGGCACGCAAACGTTTTATAATGTTAAGACGCACTTACCGTAACTAGTAAGATACACTGACAGTACGTGATCATAAACACTTGTTTTGTGAGAAACTCGGTTTCTGTCTCCGCAGATGCTGTCGGACCTGCTGAGTGTTTCCAGCATTTTTTGTTTTTATAACCGATTTCCAGCATCCACAGGATTTTGGTTTTGTTTTAAAAATGTTTGTATGAAGTTCACCTTCCTGTTATTTTTGCATGGGGCAGGTAACGGGTTTATAATAAATCGGTGAATGACTTCACTGAAACTACGGGGAGTGTTCCCGGTGGGTGTTTGACCGGGAGCCCCTCGAGCCGTATCATATCAATGATAGTGAGTGTACCTGACCAAGTTATTAATCGTAGTAAGCAAGTGTTTATTACCAAGTACAGGTGCAGCGCCTAAAATCAGGAACCCTCGGCACCGAGGCCATTCTGGATTCCGGGCTTTTCCGGACTTTCGATTTGCTTTTTGATGTCACAAATCCGGAAACACCCGAGCCCAGGTTCGGGTATTAACGGATTTTGGAACATCAGAAAGGGAGGGGTGGTGGGGGATTCCCGCCGAGGAGCTGTTCAGGCCGTGCGGCCCCGCAAGGAGGATGTTGTTGGGCTGGCCCCGCCAAGGAGGTGTTCGGGCGGGGCCTTGCTGAGGAGATGTTGGGGCGGAGTCCGGTCGAGGATGTTGGCGGGCAGGCGGGGCTCCACCGAGAAGGTATTACGGCCAGGCCCCACCAAGGAGGTCATCGGGCGGGCTGGCGATGAGGCCCCGAGGTAAGGGTAGCGGCGGGTGAGGCGAGCGGCGACAAGGCGAGGCCCGAGGTCGGGCAGCGGCGGGGCCCGAAGGTTGACAGGGTCATCTGGGCGGGATTCTGAAACATTTTACGGATTCCGGACGACCCTGACACCGATCGGTCCGGATTCCAGAACATTCCGGATTCTCTCTTACCAGTCACAGTAAGGTATCGTAGCAATCGCAGCACATCTTACTCAATGTAGTCCGTGTATCGTGTATCTCCTGGGAGAGGCAAAATAAAACGGGAGAAAGAACCCAGGGCCAGTAAGCGGGGAGAGATCTGGAAACTCTTTTGAGTTAACCTGCAAAAACATAAAACATGTATCCGTGCCACCCGACCTGGATGACACACACAAGACATTTACAAGGCCCCTTTTTTATTTATTTTTTTTGTGGTTTTTTTTTTTGGGGCACTAAAATCAAATTTTTCCTTTTTCCAGTGCCCCCTATAAAAGGAGAGGGGGACACTAAAAGCACCGGCAATTAAAACAAATTAAACTTTAAAACGTAAAATCAAATTAAAATTTTGTTGCCGGGCGTGATGATGCACTCCAGTCCCTCCGGTGCCCACCTCTAGAGATCTGGAAAATTCCCCTTTGACCCCCTCAGGTGATTGAACACAATGGACAAATTGCTAAAACCAAACTTCAATTAAAAGGATCAGAGAGGGCACATATACAACATGCTGCATTCAAGGAGAAAGTTAATCGGTAAACTTGAACCTAGGTGATTGAACATGAAAGAGCATGAATGTTCTTAAAACATTGAAGAACTAAGGGTGGCAGGAGATTGCATGAACTAAATTTAGAACTCCTGAAGAGAATCTGAATCAGCAAGAGTAAAGGAAACTTAAGAAAAGAAAATGTTTTGATGGCCGTTTTTCTAATTGAAAATATTTAATTGAATTCCCAAGCCCTTTTAAAAACAAAATAGTATGTCAGAAATTTGAAATGTTTATTTTATTTTTAATGGCAATTTTCACTGTAGAGAGCAGTGGGATTCTCTTTCTTATAGAAACATAGAAAATAGGTGCAGGAGCAGGCCATTCGGCCCTTCAATCCTGCACCACCATTCATTCTGATCATGGCTGATCATGCAATTCAGTACCCACCCCTGCCTTCTCCATACCCCCTGATCCCTTTAGCCGTAAGGGCCACATCTAACTCCCTTTTGAATATATCCAACGAACTGGACTCAACAACTTTCTGTGGTAGAGAATTCCACAGGTTCACAATTCTCTAGGTGAAAAAGTTACTCCTCATCTCGTTCGTATATATCTTACCCCGTATCCTGAGACTGTGACCCCTGGTTCTGGACTTCCCCAACATCGGGAACATTCTTCCTGCATCTAACCTGTCCAATCCCGTCAGAGTTTTATATGCTTCTATGAGATCTCGTCTCATTCTTCTAAATTCCAGTGAATATAGGCCTAGTCGATCCAGTCTTTCTTCCTATGTCAGTCCTGCCATCCTGGGAATCAGTCTGGTGAACCTTTGCTGCACTCCCTCAATAGCAAGCATGTCCTTCCTCAGATTAGGAGACCAAAACTGTACACAATATTAAAGGTGTGGCCTCACCAAGGCCCTGTACAATTGCAGTAAGTCCTCCCTGCTCCTATACTCAAATCCTCTCTCTATGAAGGCCAACATGCCATTTTCCTTCTTCACCACCTGTTGTAGCTGCATGCCTACCTTCAATGACTAATGTACCATGACACCCAGGTCTCGTTGCACCTCCCCTTTTACTAATCTGTCACCATTCAGATAATAATCTGTCTTCATGCTTTTGTCACCAAAGTGAATAACCTCACACTTATCCACATTATACTGCCATACATTTGTCCACTCATCTAACCTGTCCAAGTCCCCCTGCAGCCTCTTAGCATCCTCCTCACAGTTCACACCATCACCCAGCTTAGTGTCATCTGCAAACTTAGAGATATTACATTCAATTCCTTCGTCTAAATCATTAATGTATATTGTAAATAGCTGGGGTCCCAGCACTGAACCTTGCGGTACCCCACTAGTCACTGTCTGCCATCCTGAAAAGGACCCGTTTATTCTTACCTGTTGCTTCCTGTCTGCCAACCAGTTCTCTATCCATGTCAATACATTACCCCAATCCCATGTGCTTTGATTTTGCACACTAATCTCTTGTGTGGGACCTTGTCAAAAGCCTTTTGAAAGTCCAAATACACCACATCTGCTGATTCTCCCTTATCCACTCTACTAGTTACAACCTCAAAAAAACTCTAGAAGATTTGTCAGGCATGATTTCCCTTTCATAAATCCATGCTGACTTGGATCCTGTCACTGCTTTCCAAATGCGCTGCTATTACATCTTTAGTAATTGATTCCAACATTTTCCCCATCACCGATGTCAGGCTAACCGGTCTATAATTCCCTATTTTCTCTTTCCCTCATTTTTTAAAAAGTGGGGTTACATTAGCTACCCTCATCCATAGGAACTGATCCAGAGTTCATGGAATGTTGGAAAATGACCACCAATGCATCTACTATTTCTAGGGTCACTTCCTTAAGTACTCTGGGATGCAGACTATCGGGCCCTGGGGATTTATCGGCTTTCAATCCCATCAATTTCCCTAACACCATTTCCTGACTAATAAGGATTTCCCTCAGTTTCCTCAGTTCCTCCTTCTCGCTCGACCCTCGGTCCCCTAGTATTTTCGAGACGTTTTTTGTGGCTTCCTTAGTGAAGACAGAACTAACGTATAGATGGAGAATAGGAATTGAATACAAGGTCACGGCAAAAGCAGAGAATGTAAGAATGTCGAGGAACAATTGTGGCCATTTTGGTTACACCAACTCCACCACCCACCTTCTCCATAACCCTTGGTCTGTGACGCCTCTGGTGTCCCAGCAGCAATGACCCCAGGATTTTACCCCAGGATTTTACTGACTGGCTCCCTCTTGCCAGTAGGAATCCCACCAGGAGCCCAGCGTTCATACAGAATGACCCAGGAAAAAGCTTCAGGTGGATCCAGAGGGGTGAGTGGGGTTGCCTCCCAACTGGAACTCTACCCCAAAGAGGAGAATCTTTCCCACAACAACAACAACTTGCATTTATATAGCACCTTTAATGCAGCAAAATGTCCCACGGCATTTCACAGGAGTGTTCACAGGAAAGTTATCAAAAAAAATTTGACACCGAGCTACATAAGGAAACATTAGTTACAGGTGACCAAAAGCTTGGTCAAAGAGGTAGGTTTTAAGGAGCATCTAAAAGGAGGGTAGAGAGGTACAGACGCAGCGAGGTTTAGGGAGGGAGTTCCAGAGCTTAGGGCCTAGGCAGCTGAAGGCTGATTATAATCAGGGAAGCCCAAGAGATCAGGATTGGAGGAGCGCAGAGATCTCGGGGTTGTAGTACTGGAGGAGGTTACAGAGATAGGGAGAGGCGAGACCATGGAAGGATTTGAAAATAGCTATTTGTGTTACAGCATTTATCCTTCTACCAGCTCATTGTGTGTAAAAAAAAAATGTCATTCTCAGGATGCGGGCATCGCTGGCAAAAAAGGGAAAAAAGACTTGCATTTATATAGCGCCTTTCATGACCACCGAACGTCTCAAAGGGCTTTACAGCCAATGAAGTACTTTGGGAGTGTAGTCACTGTTGTAATGTGGGGAAAGGGCAAGGCGGGCATTTATTGCCATCCTTAGTTGCCCTTAAGAAGGTGCTGGTGGGACTTGGATACAACTTAAAGGCTTGCAAGACCACTTCAGTGGGCAGTTAAGAGTCAACCATGTTGATGTGAAATTGGAGGCACATGTAGGCCAGACTGGGTAAGGAAGCCAAGTTTGCTTTCCGAAAGAACATTTGTCATAACCCTGAGTATATGACCCTTGTATTGATTCACCAACCAGTGGAAACAATATTTCACTAGTTATCCCTTGATAGGCTTGGAAACCTCCACTAGAACCACTCTTACCCAAATTACTGCTGAAGTTCTCTGCCAGGAATTTCCTCGGGGTTCTACCAATCGGTCGTTGTAACTATGGAAGATTGTCACAAACCGCATTCATATATTTGATATTTGAACTCATCACTCTGTCAGCCATGGCTCAGTTAGTACAGTTATGCCTCTGAGTCAGAAGGTTGTGGATTCAAGTCCCACTCTAGAGGTTTGAACATATAATCTAGGCAGAGGCTTCAGTACAGAACGAGGGAGTGCTGCACTGTCGGAGGTGCCGTCTTTCAGATGAGACGTTAAACTGAGATCTCGTCTGCTCTCAGGTGAACGAAAAGACCTGACGGCATTATTTCAAAGAAGAGTTTCTAGCAGCGTTCTCCTGGTTCCTGGTCCCATATTTATTTCTCAACCAACAACTAAAACAGACAATCTGGACATTTATTTCATTGGGACCTTGCTGCCATAGAAATTTCCCACACAGAAAAAGCCCATTTCCACCCATCGTGTCCACGCCGGATGACAAAGAGCTATCCAGCCTAATCCCATTTTCCAGCTCTTGGTCCGTAGCCCTGTAGGTTCATCATCATTGGCAGTCCCTCGAAATCGAGGAAGGCTTGCTTCCACTCTAAAAGTGAGTTCTTAGGTGACTGTACAGTACAATACGGAAATTACAGTCTCTGTTACAGGTGGGACAGACAGTGGTTGAAGGAAACGGTGGGTGGGTAGCTCAACGCCCTCCCAGATGCTCTTCCTCCACTTAGATCTTGGGCCAGGGATTCCCAGGTGCCAGTGGGGATGTTGCACTTTATCAAGGAGGCTTTGAGGGTGTCCTTGAAATGTTTCCTCTGCCCACCTGGGGCTCGGTTGCCATGTAGGAGTTCCGAGTCGAGCGCTTGCTTTCGGAGTCTTGTGTCGGGCATGCGGACAATGTGGCCCGCCCAACCGAGCTGGTCGAGTGTGGTCAGTGCTTCGACACTGGGGATGTTGGCCTGATTGAGAACACTGATGTTGATGCGTCTATCCTCCCAGTGGATTTGCAGGAACTTGCGGAGGTAGTGCTGGTGATATTTCTCCAGCGATTTGAGGTGTTCTTCCTGTAGGTTATGGCACATCAAGTGCCCATCCAAGTAATTTTTAAATGTAAGAGTTTCTGCCTCTACCACCCTTCAGTCAGTGAGTTCGAGACCCTCACCACGTTCTGGGTGGAAAAAGTCTCCCCTCAAATCCCCTCTTAAACCTCCAAGCAATTAAATTTATGCCCCCTGGTTGTTGACCTTTTTGCTAAGGAAAATAGGTCCTTCATAATTTTATACACCTCAATAAGGTCTCCCCTCAGCCTCCTCTGTTCCATAGAAAACAAACCAGCCTATTAAATCTTTCTGTACAGCTAAAATTCTCCAGTCCCTGCAACATCCTCGTAAATCCCCTCCATACCCTCTCCAGTTCAGTCATATCTTTCATGCAATATAGTGACCAGAACTGCACGCAGTACTCTTGCTGCGGCCTAACCAGTGTTTTATACAGTTCAAGCATAACCTCCCTTCTCTTGTATTCTACCCCTCAGCTAATAAAAATAAGTATTTCATATGCCTTCTTAACTACCTTATCTACCTAGCCTACTACCTTCAGGGATCTGTAAACATGCACTTCAAGGTCCCGATGTTCCTCTGCAATTCTCAGTGTCATACCATTTAATGTGTATTCACTTGCCTTGCCTTGTTAGCCTTCCCCAAATGCATTACCTCATTCATACTTCTCAGGATTGAATTCCATTTGCCATTTTTCTGACCAGTCCATTGATATCTTCCTGCAGTCTACAGCTTTCTTCTTCATTATCAACCACACAGCCAATTTTTGTATCATCTGCAAACGTTTTAATCATACCCCCTACATTCAAGTCTAAAATCCCACTGGAAACATATATGGGATTTAGGATCAAGATTTGGGGGTTTAGTGTCAATATATAGGACTTGGGGACAACATTTGGGGGTTTAGGGTCAATATATAGGATTTAGGGTCAAGGTCTGGTGATTTAGGGTTAATATTTAGTGTTTAGGATCGAGCTTTGGGGTTTTTGGGCCAATATAAAGGTGTTAGGGTCAAGGTTTGGGGCTTAGGGTCAATATATGGGATTTAAGGTCAAGATTTGGGGGTTTAGGGTCAATATTTAGGATCAGGTGTGAAGATCTGAGGTTTTAGGGTCAATATGTAGGATTTAGGGTCAAGATTTGGGATTTAGGCTCAAGATCTGGGGTTTAGGGTCAATATATAGGAATAAGGGTCAAGATTTGGGATTTAGGGTCAAGATCTGGGGGTTTAGGGTCAATATATAGGATTTAGGGTCAGGATTTGGTTGTTTAGGGTCAATATATAGGGTTTAGGGTCAAGGTTTAGGGTTTTAGGGTCAATATTTAGGATTTAGGGTCAAGATCTGGAGGTTTAGGGTCAATATATGGAACTTCAGGTCAAGATTTGGGTGTTTAGGGTCAATATATGGGAATTAGGGTCAAGGTTTATGGTTTTAGGGTCAAGGTTTAGGGTCAAGGTTTAGGGTCAATATATAGGATTTAGGGTCAAGATCTGGGGGTTTAGGGTCAATATGTAGGATTTAGGGTCAAGGTTTGGGGGTTTAAGGTCAATATATATACGATTTAGGGTCAAGATTTGTAATTTAGAATCAAGATTTGCAATTTAGGGTCAAAGTTTGGTGCATGCTGGCCTTCATAGCTAGGGGATTTGAGTATAGGAGCAGGGAGGTCTTACTGCAATTGTACAGGGCCTTGGTGAGGCCACACCTTGAATATTGTGTACAGTTTTGATCTCCTAATCTGAGGAAGGACATTCTTGCTATTGAGGGAGTGCAGCGAAGGTTCATCAGACTGATTCCCGGGATGGCAGGACTGACGTATGAAGAAAGAATGGATTGACTAGGCTTATACTCACTGGAATTTAGAAGAATGAGAGGGGATCTCATGGAAACATATAAAATTCTGACAGGATTGGACAGGTTAGATGCAGAAAGAACGTTCCCGATGTTGGGGAAGTCCAGAACCAGGGGACACAATCTAAGGATAAGAGGTAAACCATATAGGACTGAGATGAGGAGAAACTTTTTCACCCAGAGAGTTGTGAACCTGTGGAATTCTCTACGACAGAAAGTTGTTGAGTCCAGTTCGTTGGACATATTCAGAAGGGAGTTAGATGTGGCCCTTATGGCTAAAGGGATCAGGGGGTATGGAGAGAAGGCTGGGGTGGGGTACTGAGGTTGCATGATCAGCCATGATCATATTGAATGGCGGTGCAGGCTCAAAGGGCCGAATGGCCTGCTCCTGCACCTATTTTCTATGTTTCTATGAAACAGCCTTCAAGTCACAAAAACACACAGCAACCATTAGCCTTTGCTTCCTGCCTCTGAGCCAATTTTGGATTCAACTTGCCACTTTGCCTTGGATCCCATGTGCTTTTACTTTTGTGACCAGCCTGCCATGTGGGACCTTATCTAAAGCCTTGCTAAAATCCATATATACTACATCAAACACACTACCCTCATCGACCTTCCTTGCTACCTCCTCAAAAAATTCAATCAAGTTAGTCAGACACGACCTTCCCTTAACAAATCCATGCTAACTGTCCTTGATTAATTCGTGACTTTCTAAATGAAGATGGCCCTCAGAATTTTTTCCTATAATTTTCCCACCACTGAGGTGAGGTCGACTGGCCTGTAATTACTTGGTCTATTCCTTTCTCCCTTTTTAAACAAAGGTACAATGTTCGTAGTCCTCCAGTCTTCCAGTATCACACCTGTAGCCAGAGAGGATTGGAAAATGATGGTCAGAACCTCTGTTATTTCCTTTTCTTAACAGCCTGGGATACATTTCATCCGGGCCTGGGGATTTATCCACTTTCAAAGCTGCTAAGCCCCTTATTACTTCCTCTCTCACTATGTTTATTTCATGTAATATTTCACACTCCTCCTCCCTGATTGTAATGTCTGTATCGTCCCTCTCTTCTATGAAAACATACGCACGTTTTCCGCCTCCACACACACATTAACTTTATGGTCTCTATTAGGCCCTCGTCTTTCTTTAGTTATCCTCTCGCTCTTAATGTATTTATAAAACATCTTTGGGGTTTCCTTGATTTTACTTGTCAAAATATGTCATGCTCTCGCTTTGCTTTCCTAATTTCCTTTTTAATTTCATCCCTGCACTTGGTACTCTCCTCTAGGGTTTCTGCAGTATTGAGCCCTCAGTATCTATCATAAGCCTCCCTTTTTTTCTTTAACTTACCCAAGGGGCTCTAGATTTGCTAATCCCAGCGTTTTTCTTTAAGGGGACATACTTGCTCTGAACTCTCAGGATCTCCTCCTTGAATGCCTCCCACTGATTTACCTTCCAGTAGCTGTTTCCAGTCCACCTTGGCTAAATCACATCTCAACTTAATAAAATTGGCTTTCCCCCCAATTGAGAACATTCATTCCTGTTCTATCTTAGACGTTTTCCATAACTACCATAATCTAACTGAATTATGATCACTAGCACCAAAATGCTCTCCCATTGATATCCCTTCCACCTGCAAAGTTTCATTCCCTAAAACAAAGTCCAGAACCGCCCCCTCCCTTGCTGGGCTTGTTACATACTAACTAAAAAATGTTCTGCTGAATGTGTTTTAGGAATTCCGCACCCTCTATACCTTTCACATTAATTCTAGTTAATATTAGAGTAGTTGAAATCCCTTACTATTACCGCCCTTTAGGCGGTAATTTACCTACACATTTGCCTACACATTTGCTCTTCTATCTCCCTCCGACTGTTTGGAGGTCTATAGTACACCCCCATCAGTGTGATCGTTCCATTTTTGTTCTTAATTCAACCCATATGGCCTAATTTGATGATCCTTCTAACATATCATCCCTCCTTTTGGTGTAATTGTTTCTTTAATTAATACTGCCACCCCCTCCTTTTTTATCTCCCTCCTATCCTGTCTGTAAATCCTGTAACCAGAAATGTTGAGCTGCCATACCTGCCCTCCTTTCAGCCATGTCTCAGTAATATCTATAATATCATACTGCGAAGTGTCTATCTGTGCTCTCAGCTCATCTGCCTTATTCCCTATACTCCTTGCATTGAAGTATACACTATTTAGCACTGCCAAACTCCCTTGTTGTCTATTTTCTAGCCTTTGTTTCCTCTGTCTTCCAAACTCGCTTACTAATTTTCTGGCTTTTATTTCCTGCTTTGCTTCTCTCCCTTCTAAATCTATTTTCAAGTTCCCATCCCCCTGCCAACTTAGTTTAAACCCTCCCCAACAGCAAACTAGCGAGGATATTGGTCCCGGCCCTGTTTAGGTGTAACCTGTCCGGCTTGTACAGGTCCCACCTGTCCCAGAAATGGTCCAAATGCCTCAGGAATCTAAAGCCCTCCATCCCTCCCTCCTGCTCCATCTCTCCAACCACGCATTCCTCTGCTCTATCCTCTTATTTCTGTAATTACTAGCTCATTACACCGGGATTAATCCGGAGATTTCTACTTTTGAGGTCCTGCTTTTTAATCTCTCTCCTAGCTCCCTAAAAGCTGCCTGCAGGACCTCATCCATCTTTCTCCCGATATGGACCATGACGTCTGGCTGTTCACCATCCCCCCTCAGAATGCTCTGTAGCTGCTTAGTGACATCCTTGACCCTGGCACCAGGGAGGCAACATACCATCCTGGAATCATGTCTGCACCCCTAACTATCAAATCCCCTACCACAATTGCTCATCCACTATTGTCCCCCCGCAGAAATAAACTTAAAACTTTAAAAAACACTCACCAGTTACTCACCAATTAGCTCCTTCTCTTGTGCCGATGTCACTTTTTTTTTACTATGACATCACTTTCGGATTCTGCCTCTGTTTAGTCGCACGCAGCTCCCACTCCCGCCTCCTCCTGTCTCGGGCCTCCACTGCCCCGCTCTTTATTTTCCTCCGCTTCCAGGTCCGAGTCTCACACCCTACATTACAACAGTGACAGCATGGGCTGTGAAACGCTTTGGGACGTTCTGAGGTTGTGAAAGGTGCTGTATCAATAGAAGTTCTTCTTATTGCTAAGATGTCATTGTTTGCATAATGTCTGAGCCAACTCCAGCAAACCATATTAGAGACATGGAATGCTTGTTCATTAAAGCAACAAGAATGTCCAACTGAAACAGATTAGGATTAAATCTAGATTTCTTTTGAAACTCAGATCTGGTCATAATGTGCCTCATGAGTTCTTCATCCAGTCTGGGTCTTCATGAAGTGAAGCTGCTGATGGGTGGGAACAAGAAGGTAGAAAGTGAGTGGTTGTGTCCAATGTTCTCCCTCAGCGCGGGAGGTCTCGCGCAGGCCGCTCACCAACTGCTGGAAAAGATATCGCTCATGCACAGCCATGCAGCAAATTTAAAGGGACCAGGCACCCAAAATAAATGAGAGGGAGTATTGGTCATGTCTCTCACGGCAGATGGTTCAGGAGATGGGGAGGCCTGAGAGCAGATGTTCTGCCCCATTTAGTGAGCAATGGTGCCTGCCTGGAAGGATTTAAAGAATGTCAATTGGAAAGTTTGTTGTTTTTAGTAACCGACAGGCTCAACATTACATACAACGATGGTACCCTTGTTAATTAGTAAGGCTCCTGAGCTGTAAAATCTGTCTGTTAATATCAGCAGTTTAATAATGGAAGACTTAATCCTGGGGATCCTATTACCGTTCATGAGATGACTTTTGTTATCCCACAGGTTCTGCTGACATGACGACAGTCTTTAGCTGTGACATTATGTGTTCTGTGAAACTAAGCAATTACTTTGAGATAGAAAATCTTAAAAACTCAATTCTATTCCAGCTGATGTCAGATAACTGAGGACATTTTCTCAACCAGTGATTCTAATGTATTGAAAACAGCACTGATAGGAGGTTTGAAAATAGGTATTGCCAGTAACGCATGAATAATGACTCTACTCGATCTAGGCTGACACTTCCAGTGCAGTACTGAGGGACTTCCCCAACTTCTGTTTGAGGCTGAACCACACTGTTTACAACTTTGATGTCAGCTTTCAACCACATATCCACAGCATAAATAGGACCGCCTATTTCCACCTCTGTAACATCGTCCGTCTCTGCCCTTGACTCAGCTGATCTGCTGCTGAAACCCTCATCCATGTCTTTCTTACCTCTAGATTTGACTATTGCAACGCACCCCTGACTGGCCTCCCACATTCCACCCTAGGTAAATTTGACGTGATCCAAAATTCGGCTGCCTGTGTCCTAACTCGCACCAAGTCCCGCTTACCCATCAGCCCTGGGCTCTCTAATCTACATTGGCTGCCGGTTAAGCAATGCCTCGATTTCAAAATTCTCATCCTTGTTTTCAAATCCCTCCATGGCCTCGACCCTCCCTATCTTTGTAATCTCTTCCGGCCCCACAACCCGCCGAGATATCTGCGCTCCTCTAATTCTCTGCTCTTGAGCATTCCTGATTGGCTCAGAGGCAGGACGCAAAGGGTGATGATTGGGTGTATTTGTGACTGGAAGAATGTTTCCAGTGGGGTTCTGCAGGGCTCAATTCTAGGTCCCTTGCTTTTTGTGGTATACATCAATGATCTAGACTTGAATATAGGAGGAATGATTAAGAAGTTTGCAGATGATACAAAAGTAGGCTATATGGTTGATAATGAAGAAGAAAGCTGCGGACTGTCGGAAGATATCAATGAACTGGTCATGTGGGCAGAACAGTGGCAAATGGAATTCAATCCAGAGAAGTGTGAGGTAATGCATTTAGAGAGGGCTAACAAGGAAAGGGAATTAAATGGTAGGACACTGAGAAGTGTAGAGGAACAAAGGGACCTTTGAGTGCATGTTCACAGATCCCTGAAAGTAGCAGGCCAGGTAGATAAAGTGGTTAAGAATACATACGGAATGCTTGCCTTTATTAGCCAAGGCATAAAATATAAGATCAGGTGGGTTATGCTTGAACTGTATAAAACACTGGTTCATCATCATCGTCATAGGCAGTCCCTCAGAATTGAGGAAGACTTGCTTCCACTCTTAAAGTGAGTCCTTACGTGGCTGAACAGTCCAATACGAGAACCACAGTCCCTGTCACAGGTGGGACAGATAGTCGTTGAGGGAAAGGGTGGGTGGGACTTGTTTGCCGCACGCTCTTTCTACTGCCTATGCTTGATTTCTGCACGCTCTCAGCAATGAGACTCAAGGTGCTCAGCGCCCTCCCGGATGCACTTCCTCCACTTAGGATGGTCTTTGGCCAGCGACTCCCAGGTGTCAGTGAGGATAATGCACTTTATCAGGGAGGTTTTGAGGGTATCCCTGTAACGGTTCCTCTGCCCACCTTTGGCTCGTTTGTCATGAAGGAGTTCCAAGTAGAGCGCTTGCTTTGAGAGTCTAGTGTCTGGCATGTAGACAGTGTGGCCTGCCCAGCGGAGCTGATTAAGTGTGGTCAGTGCTTCAATGCTGGGGATGTTGGCCTGGTCGAAGATGCTAATGTTGGTGCGCCTGTCCTCCCAGGGGATTTGTAGGATCTTGCAGAGACATCGTTGGTGGTATTTCTCCAGCAACTTAAGGCATCTATTGTACATGGTCTATGTCTCTGAGCCATACAGGAGAACAGGTATTACTACAGCCCTGTAGACCATGAACTTGGTGGCAGATTTGAGGGCCTGGTCTTCAAACACTCTTTTCCTCAGGCAGCCGAAGGTTGCACTGGCGCACTGGAGGCGGTATTGAATCTCGTTGTCAATGTCTGCTCTTGTTGATAAGAGGCTCCCGAATTTGTGGGAAATGGTCCACGTTGTCCAGGGCCGCGCCGTGGATCTTGATGACTTGGGGGCATTGCTGAGCGGCGAGGACAGGGTGGAGGACCTTTGTCTTACGGATGTTTAGCGTAAGCCCATGCTTTCGTACACCTCAGGAAATACGTTGACTATTGTCTGCGTACTGTAGCTCGACGAGAGGTTGGAGTGGTCTTAGACCTGGCCTGGAGACGGAGAAGATTGAACAGGTTCCCACTGGTTCTGTAGTTTAGTTCCACTCTGGCGGGGAGCTTGTTGACTGTGAGATGGAGCATGGCAGCGAGGAAGATTGAGAAGAGAGTTGAGGCGATGATGCAGCCCTGTTTGACCCCGGTCCAGACATGGATTGGATAGGTACTGGATCCGTTGGTAAGGATCACGGCCTGCATGTCGTCGTGGAGCAGACGGAGGATGTTGACGAACAGTTGGAGGAGGAGGACGCTCCATAGACCCTCACATTTGACAGTGTCAAAGGCCTTTGTAAGGTCAAAGAAGACCATGTATAAGGGCTGGCGCTGTTCCCTGCATTTTTCCTGGAGCTGTCGCGCTGCAAAAATCATGTCCGTTGTGCCCCATAGGGGTCGAAATCCGCACTGTGATTCCGGGAGGAGCTCCTCGGCCACAGGGAGAACATGTTTGAGGAAGATTCTAGAGACACTGGTTAGGCCACAGCTGGAGTACTGTGTGCAGTCCTGATCACCACATTACAGGAAGGACGTGATTGCACTGGAGAGGGTGCAGTGGAGATTTACGAGGATGCTGTCGGGAGTGGAGAATCTTAGCTATGAGGACACATTGGATAGGCTGGGTTTGTTTTCCTTGGAACAGAGGAGGCTGAGGGGAGACCTCATTGAGGCGTGTAAAATTATAAGGGGCTTTGATATAGTGGATAGAAAGGGCCTATTTCCCTTAGCATAGGGGTCAACAGTCAGGGGGCATAAATTTAAAGTAATTGGTAGAAGGTTTAGAGGGGATTTGAGGGGAAATTTCTTCTCGCAGAGGGTTGTCGGGCTCTAGAACTCACTGCCTGAAAGTGTGGTAGAGGCAGAAACCCTCACCACATTTAAAAAGTACTTGGATGTGCACTTGAAGTGCTGTACCTACAGAGTTACGGACCTAGAGCTGGAAAGTTGGATTAGGCTGGATAGCCTCTTGTTGGCCAGTGAGGACACGTTGGGTCGAAATGGCCTCCTTCCGTGCTGTAAACTTCTATAATTCTATGATAATCGCTCAACCATTGGTGGCTGTGCCTTCTGTTGCCGAGGCCCTATGCTCTGGAATTCCTTCCTTAAACGTCTCTGTCTCTCTACAACTCTTTCCTCCTTTAAGATGCTCTTAAAATCTACCTCTTTGACCAAGCTTTTGGTCACCCACCCTAATTTTTCCTTATGTGGCTCGGTGTCAAATTTTTGTCTCAGAATACTCCTGTGAAGCGCCGTGGGATGTTTTACTAAAGAAAGAGATAAAGACTTGCATTTATATAGCGTCTTTCACATTCACCAAACATCTCAAAGCGCTTTACAGCCAATGAAGTACTTTTAGAGTGTAGTCACTGGTATAATGTAGGAAACATGGCAACCAATTTGCACACAAGCAAGCTTCCAAAAACAGCAATATGATGATGATCAGATAATCTGTTTTTTTGTGATGTTGATTGAGGGATAAATACTGGCCAGGGCACTAGGGATAACTCCCCTGCTGTTGTTCGAAATAGTGCCAAGGGATTGTTTACGTCCGCTTAAGAGAGCAGACGGGGCCTCTGTTTAACGTCTGATCCGAAACATGGCACCTCCAACAGTGCAGTGCTCCCTCAGCACTGCACTGGAATGTGAGCCGAGATTTATTGTGCTCAAGTTCCTGGAGTGGGACTTGAACGCACAAACTTCTGACTCGGAGGCGAATGTGCTACCCACTGAGCCGCAGCCGACACGGACACCGCATTAAAGGTGTGATATAAATACAAGCTGTTGTTGTTGAGTGCTGAACTGTCGGAAGTGCCGTCTTTTGGATGAGATGTTAAACTGAGGCACTGTCTGCACTCTCAGGTGGACATAAAATATCCCATGGCACTATTTCGAAGAAGAACAAGGGGGTTATTCCAGGTATCCTGGCTAATATTTATCCTTCAACCAGTATCACTAAATCAGATTATCTGGTCATTTATCACATTGCTGTTTGTGGGAGCTTGCTGTGTGCAGATTGGCTCCCACGTTTCCTACATTACAACAATGACTACACTTCAAAAGTACTTTATTAGCTGTAAAGCGCTTTGGGACGTCCTGAGGTTGCACAATGCACTATCTAAATGCAAGTCTTTCTTACTTGGCAATTAAGATTTGTCTTGAAGTTGCCCTTTCGTTCATGGGCCCTGTCCCAATAATTTACACACACATCCAGAGTGAAACAACGAACTTGCATATAATGACACCTTATCATGTCTTCAGGACATCCAAAGTGCTACATGATCAAGGAATTACTTTTTGAGTGTTACTGCTCTTGCCTTGTAGGCTGATGTAGCAGCCACTGTGCGCACAGCAAGGGCCCACAAACAGCAAATGAGATAAACGAACAGTGAATCTGTTCTGGCAGTGTTAGTTGAGGTGGGGATGCTGTTGGAACGTCACGAGAACGCCTGTTTCTTTTTAAAATAGTGCCATGGGATCTTTTACATCCACCTGCACAGGCAGACAGGGCTTCGGTTTAACAATGCCATCCGAAGGTTGGCACCTCCAACGGTGCAGCAGCCCCTCAGTACTGTACTGAAATATGGATTATGTGCCCAGATTCTGAACCCACCGCCTTTTGACTCGGAGACCACTTATGACAACAAGCTGCCAATTTTGTCTCAATGATGTCACGTGAAAATGGTGCCAATATGTTTTACCTCATCACATTATAAGAACATAAGAAATAGGAGCAACTCTGGCCACTCGAGCCTGCTCTGCCATTCAATAAGATCATTGCTGATCTGATCATGGCCTCAACTCCACTTCCCTCCCCGCTCTCCATAACCTTTTACTCCCTTATCGTTCAAAAATCTGTCCATCTCCACCTTAAATTTATTCAATGACCCAGCCTCCACAACTCTCTGGGGTAGAGAATTCCAAAGATTCACGACGCACTGAGAGAAGAAATTCTTCCTCATTTCCGTTTTAAATGGGCGACCCCTTATTCTGAAACTATGTCCCCAGTTCTAGATTCCCCCACGAGGGGAAACAGTCTCTCTACATCTATTCTGTCAAAACCCCTCAGAATCCCATATGTTTCAATAAGATCACCTCTCATTCTTCTGAACGCCAATGATTATAGGCTCAATCTGCTCAACTTTTCTTCATACGACAACCCCTTCATCTCCGGAATCAACCTCGTGAGCCTTCTCTGAACTGCCTCCAATGCAAGTATATCCTTCCTTAAATAAGGAGACCAAAACTGTACGCAATACTCCAGGTGTGGTCTCACCATCATCGTGTACAGTTGTAGCAGGACTTCCCTACTTTTATACTCCATCCCCTTGCAATAAAGGCCAAATGTAGAAAAGCCAAATGATGATTTGCCAAAAATCTTTTTTTTGTCATTAAGACAGCATCCCTTTAACTCATTGTTTCCTCACAAAACTCATTACTTTAACTAGTGTGAGGAAAACAGGAATAATAAGCAGCTTCTGGTATTGATGAGGGCTGATCAAAGGACTGCAAAAGAACAGCAATGGGTAACTAAATAGTAGATGCAGGATAAAAGCAGAGAAAAGGGATAATTACAAATTGGAGTTCAGGCTTAGATTCAGCAAAGGCGGACTGTACTATTCAGAGCTTTTCTTTACCAAACCAAGCTGTGTGTAATTGACTCTCTTACTGCCTTAACTGATGGGTTGCATTTATGATAAGTGATTATATAAATTGGGTATGTTCTCACTGGAAGAGAGAAGTTTGAGAAGTGATATGATTGCTGTTTTTAGAATTCAAAGGGGACTAGATAATGTAGATCACGACAAGCTGTTCCACCTTATCCGGAACAGTAGAACCAGAGGACACAACCTGCGCTTGAAGCATGGTAAATTCAAAATTGCTCTATGGAAACAATATTTCAATATGGGAGTGGTCATTCTATAGAACAGACACCCGAGGGAGACGGTGGAAGTAGTTAGCATTGATTCATTCAATTCAGATAGACTTCTTTCAGAAAATAACCTTTCAGAATACAGTATGTGAGTAATTTGAGACACGACATACAGTAAGTGTAGCGTGCTTGGGAGGAACAGGTGATTTTGGACCTATAGTCACAAAGCTCTCTCCCATTGGGGTTTTCCTCGCCTCATGTCTAGGTCTGTTGTGGACTAATTGACGGAGACTGATTGCGAGGATTAGTCAACAACTACATTATTGTCGTATCATGTAACTACCAGGCAGGTCAAAGGTTAACTAGATGGAGCCTGGCCTATTTTTATCTTTTGTTTCGAAGTGGATCAATCTGATAACATATTATTGGACTGCGTACATTTACCTCACAGCTCATCAAGACAAAATGTCTCGTAGGGCTTCACATAATGAATTACTTTTGAAGTGCGGTGATTATTAATATTTAGGTGAATACGCCAACCAGTCATGTGTCGGTAATGTCCCGTGAACCTCAATGAGAAAAATGGCTCATTAAGCTCCTTTTTTTTTTTGCTGATGTTGGTTGAAGAAGGAACGTTGGCCAGATTGCTCGGTCAACTCCTTGCTCTTCTTGGAAGAATGCCATGGGATTTTTCACGCCACCCGAACCACATAAACAGGAAGACGCCATTTGTTTAAATATAAAACATATGACTCAGCAAGCATTCATAGTTTGAGGGTCTCCCTTACTGTCACTGTTTATAATGAATTATGATTAATTTTAACAACCTTTCTGTTGAACATCTTGGATTGGCCAGGCTTATTGCCATCATTAGGATTCCGACTGGAAAGAGTTACTGAGCCCAACACTGGGTGCGAGTTAGACCAATCTCCATAGGCAGTCATTAAATATGGAAAGTAGCAGGGATCATGTTAGTTTAACTGAATGTTTTAATTTGGCTGTCTGGTTCAATGACTGTTCTCAGCCACTTATATCATTAGCACAAAATTAAATCAATAGAGAAAATAAATTACAATTCATCATCGTAACCCTTTTCTTTAAAGGGCAACAATATCAAGACTTCCTTTGAAGGCTTTGTTCAGGTGAGGGGAAGGGATAAATTTTAGTAACTGCTTTGAGGGGCTTTTTTAACCCATAAATGATTGGTTTCAAAAGTTGCTTGGTCGAAGAAGAAAAGACTTGCGCTTTGCAGCCAATGAAGTTCTTTTGAAGTGTAGCCACTGTTGTAATGTAGGGAATAAAGCAGCCTGTTTGCACAGCAAGATTCCACAAACAGCAATGAGATAATGATCGCATAATCTGTTTTTAGTAATGATGGTTGATGGATAACTATTGGCCAGGATACTGGGGAGAACTCCCCTGATTTTATTCAAATAGTGTTTGTGGGATCTTTTACATCCATTTGAGAGGGCAAACAGGACCTGGGTTTAAAGTCCCATCCGAAAGACGGCACCTCCGACAGTGTAGCGTTCCCTCAGCACTGCACATTAATTAGCGATACTAGTAGTATGGTCCAGGGAGCGCTGGGAGACCACCTCCCCTGTGGCATGCAGCAGACGTGTGCATGGGCCTTGGTTCATGGGATGCTGATGGAATGAGGAAGGGAGGAGCTGAGAGAGAGAAGTTTTAACAAAAGAAATTTGAGGAATGAGTGGGCGAGGGCTCTGTGGTGGGTCAGTTGTGAGTGGTTCTTGGGCAATGAATTGGCACGCGACACAAGGTATCCATGGGGCTTCTGGACAACGCTGAAGAACTGTCGCGCTTATTATACCAAACGCCAGTCTGCTTGATGCTTAATGCTGCTCTTTTTGCTCTCCAGTGTCACTAGCCTCCAGCACAATCGGCCCAGGAGGACAGATCATACACACAGAGACAACGGAAATCTTTCTGAAAGGGGATCCGCTGAATGGATTTGGATTGCAGCTTCAGGGAGGAATCTTTGCCACCGAACCCCTCTCGTCTCCGCCACTCATACGATTTATAGACCCGGACAGCCCTGCTGAAAGGTTAGAAGGCATACGAACATTATTGTCCATCAAAACCAAACTGGGAAAAAACCCCAACAAGCTACAACAACAACTTCATTTATATAGCGTCTTTAATGTAGTAAAACATCCCAAGGTGCTTCACAGGAGAGTTATGAAACAAAATTTGACACCTAACACATTAGAACAGGTGATGCAAAAGCTGGGTCAAAGAAATAGGTTTTAAGGAATGTCTTCAAGGAGGTTTTGTAAGGGAATTCCAGAGCTTATGATCTAGGCAGCTGAAGGCAACGATGGGGCAATTAAAATCGGGGATGCAGGAGGCCAGAATTGGAGGAGCGCAGATATCTCTGAGGGTTGTAGGGCTGGAGGTTACAGAGCTAGGGAGGGACGAAGCCATGGAGGGATTAGAATACACAGTAGCAAACCATCTGGTGGAAAGATACTGATGTTAGACAAAGAAATATGTTTGTTTGAAATTAATATTCATATGTTTTGTGTTTCATTCATGCTGTTCAAGCATTGGTTACCAGCTCAGTGTCGGGGAAATTTCATTGAAACAAAATGTTGTTAAGTAAATAAGGTGCAACATTTTGTTCAGTAATTAGCTAGATGTGTTAATTATTATTGTTAAAAGGTTATATATTTTCCGTTATGATTCATTTGGTGGTAGAATCAAATTACTATCTGGCATTGGCAAAAGGATATTTGGAATGCTAAGAGAGGGCTTGAAAAATTCTTGGCTAGTAAAAGTAAGGAAAACCCAAAGATGTTCTATAAATATATTAAGAGCAAGAGGATAATGAAAGAAAGGATAGGGCCTATTAGAGACCATGAGGGTAATCTTTGTGTGGAAGCAGAAAATATTGTTATGATTCTTAATGAATACTTTGCGTCTGTTTTCACAAAGGAAAGGGGCAATGCACATACTGCTATCGAGGAGGAGTGTGAAATTCTGGATGCAATGAACATAGTGAGAGAGGAGGTATTAAAGGGTTTAGCAGCTTTGAAAGTAGATAAGTCCCCAGGCCTGGATGAAATGCAGCCCAGGCTGTTGAGCAAAGTAAAAAAGGAAATAGCAGAGGAACCATCATAAGAACATAAGAAATAGGAACAGGAGTAGGCCATTTGGCCCCTCGAGCCTACTCCGCCATTTAATACAATCATGGCTGATCCGATCATTGACTCGGGTCCACTTCCCTGCCCGCTCCCCATAACCCCTTAATCCCTTATCGGTTCAGAAACTGTCTATCCCTGTCTTAAATTTATTCAATGACCCAGCTACCACAGCTCTCTGAGGCAGCAAATTCCACAGATTTACAACCCTGAGAGAAGAAATTTCTCCTCATCTCTTTGTAAATTGGGCAGCCCCTTATTCCAAGATTATGCTCTCTAGTTCTAGTCTCCCCTATCAGTGGAAACGTCCTCTCTGCATCCACCTTGTCAAGCCCCCTCATAATCTTATACGTTTCAATAAGATCACCTATCATTCTTCTGAACTCCAATGAGTAGAGGCCCATCTTACTCAACCATTCCTCATAAGTCAACCCCCTCATCTCCAGAATCAACCTAGTGAACCTTCTCTGAACTGCCTCCAAAGCAAGTATATCCTTCCTTAAATATGGAAACCAAAACTGTACGCAGTATTCTAGATGTGGCCTCACCAATACCTTGTACAACTGGAACAAGATTTCCCTGCTTTTATACTCCATCCCCTTTGCAGTAAAGGCCAAGATTCCATTGGCCTTCCTGATCACTTGCTGTACCTGCATACTAACCTTTTATGTTTCATGCACCATGACCCCCAGGTCCCACTGTACTGCAGCACTTTGCAATTTTTCTCCATTTAAATAATAACTTGCTCTTCGATTTGTTTCAGCTAACGTGCATAACCTCACACTTTCCAACATTATACTCCATCTGCCAAATTTTTGCCCATTCACTTAACCTGTCTATGTCCTTTTGCAGGTTTTTTGTGTCCTCCTTACACATTGCTTTTCCTCCCATCTTTGTATTGTCAGCAAACTTGGCTACGTTACACTCAGTCCCTTCATCCAAGTCATTTTCCAGTCCTCTTTGGATTTGGGCATAGTGCCGGAGAACTGGCAGACTGCTAATGTAGTACCCTTGTTTAAGAAGGGAGAAAGGGATAGGCCGAGTAATTACAGGCCTGTCAGCCTAACCTCAGTGATGGGCAAATTATTGGAAAAAATCCTGAAAGACAAGATAAATCTACATTTGGAAAGGCAAGGATTAATTAGGGACAGTCAGCACGGATTTGTTAAGGGAAGATCGTGTTTGACTAACCTGATTGAATTTTTTGAGGAGGTAACCAGGAGGGTTGATGAGGGTAGTGTGTACGATGTAGTGTATATGGATCTTAGCAAAGCTTTTGATAAGGTCCCACATGGGCGACTGGTCACGAAGGTTAAAGCCCATGGGATCCAGGGCAAAGTGGCAAGTTGGATCCAAAATTAGCTTAGAGGTAGGAAGCAAAGGGTAATGGTTGATGGATGTTTTTGTGACTGGAAGGATGTTTCCAGTGGCGTTCCGCAGGGCTCAGTACTGGGTCCCTTGCTTTTTGTGGTATACATCAATGATCGAGATTTGAATATAGGGAGTATAATTAAGAAGTTTGCAGATGACACTAAAATTGGCTGTGTGGTTGATAATGAAGAGGAAAGTCATGGGCTGAAGGAAGATATCAATCTACTGGTCAGGTGGGCAGAGCAATGGCAATTGGAATTTAATTCGGAGAAGTGTGAGGTAATGCACTTTGGGAGGGCTAATAAGGAAAGGGTATACACATTAAGCGGTAGGTCACTTAATAGTGTAGATGAACAAAGGAACCTTGGAGTGCTTGTCCCACAGATCCCTGAAAGTAGCAGGCCAGGTGGTTAAGAAGGTGTATGGAATGCTTGCCTTTATTGGCCGAGGCATAGAATACAAGAGCAGGGAGGTTATGCTTAAATTGTATAATATTCTGGTTAGGCCACAGCTGGAGTACTGTGCGCAATTCTGGTCACCGTATTATAGGAAAGACGTGATTGCACTAGAGTTGGTGCAGAGGAGATTTACTCGGATGTTGCCTGAAATGAAGAATCTTAACTATGAGAACAGATTGGATAGGCTGGGTTTGTTCTCATTGGAACAGAGGAGGCTGAGAGGAGACCTCATTGAGGTGTACAAAATTTTGAGGGGCCTGGATATATTGGATAGCAAGGGCCTATTTCCCTTGGTGGAGGGGTCAATTACGAGGGGGCATAGTTTTAAGGTGGTTGGTGGAAGGTTCAGAGGGGATTTGAGGGGGGGGCTTCTTTACACAGAGGGTTGTGGGGGTCTGGAACTCACTGCCTGGAAGGGTGGTGGATGCAGAAACCCTCACCACATTTAAAAGATGCTTGGATGGGTACTTGAAGTGGACCTAGAGCTGGTAAGTGGGATTAGACTGGATAACCTCTTGTTGGCTGGTGAAGGTACGATGGTAAGTACTGCAGGGAATTGAATACGGCCAGAGTGATCACCTGGACTAGTTTCGATCGCCTGGATGGATCGGAGAGGAATTTTCCCAGATTTTTTTTCCCCCAATTGGCCTGGGTTTTTATCTGGTTTTTGCCCCTCCCAGGAGATCACATGGCTCCGACTGGGGTGGAGTGTAGAATGTTGCAGTGTAAGGGGTGTCGCAGTTGTGTTGGGCGGACTGGTTGGGCCGGGTGCTCTTTACCTTTCCACCATTGTTCACTGTTCATAGGTTTATATGTAACCTTCAGGGCTGCTGACTGAGGGCCATGTGGCTTTTTGTCGGCCGGCACGGACACGATGGGCCGAGATGGCCTCCTTCTGCAATGTAGATTTCTATGTTTCTATTAGCAACATGAATTGATTTGCAGTTACATGACACGCTTAAATTATTTTCAAATCAATTGGATCCCAGACGATAGTGGCAAATTGAAGTCCCAAGCAGGAAATTGTGGACTTGATGTCTGCCACACCACATCAGAGGATTAACCCTTGTAATCTGCACTCAGAAATCTGATTGTGTATTGTTTTTGCATAGGTATAGTAGTGTAATGGTTATGTTACTGGATTCATTTCAGGGAATGTAGTACAAAATGTAGGCTGATACTTCCAGTAAAGTATTGGCTTGCAATGTCGGAGGTGCCGTCTTTCGGATGAGACGTTAAACCGAGGGGTCTGCCCTCTCAGGTGGACGTAAAAGATCCCATGGCACTATTTTGAAAAAGAGCAGGGGAGTTCTCCCTGATGTCCTGCCAATATTTATCCTTCAATAACACCTTAAAACAGAATATCTGGTTCTTATCACATTGCTGTTTGTGGGATCTTGCTCTGTGCAGTTTGGCTGTTGCATTTCCTACATTACAACAGCGGCTACTCTTTTTTTTTTTTAAAAGTACTTAATTGGCTACAAAGCGCTTTGGGACGTCTTGAGGTTGTGAAAGGAGCCGAAGAAATGCCAGCCTTTCTTCCTGCAGAGCTTGGTCTCCAGTCGTCTCGGTTAACCCTTGCCACTGGATCAAGACCAAGCTCTGTCAAGGCCTTGTGGTGGCTGGCATGCAATGGCCACCATACGTTAAAAGAATCCACGCACAGGCATCTTCCACCCTTCAATATTGTCGAGGAAATTTCTAAGTTAAAGTAACTCAAGCGGAGATTTCAGAGTCTTGCTTCAAGAGATTCTTTAATATGTACAGGCGAGATATCTCGGAGAGCTGCTTGGTCCTTACCAAGGCAATACTCTGAAATTCTATAGAAACTTGTTCCATCTTTATACAGAAAAAAAAGGAATTTTATCTCTACAATTGACAACTACATTATTCAGGAACATTACCAATTCTAAACAGGGCACAAAGGTCAGTTTACACAGCCCAACAGTATCTTGTCACGTCATTATTCAATCTTTTCGAGGGTCAGCAGGATCATCACTAAAAGCCCCTCTTATCAGAGAAATCAGTTTGTCCAGGCAATGGGGGTATCTTAACATATACAAATACCAGATGTACAGCTTTCATGTTATCTGTTCTTTTCTAACAAAGAAGAGACATCAAGTATTTTCTGGCCTTGCAGGATTCTGCAGTCTCAGCACAGAATTAAACTTACTAAAAGGAAGAGAGAAATTTAACCCCTTCCTATATCGTGAACTAAAGTTCTTCCACAACTCCCTCCTTGTTGATCTTTTATCTTTAATGATCAACATGCTTTCCTTCTTAGAAAGAAAAGGGAGGCTCATACCCCTCGGGGTAAGGTCTCATCTCTAAACATTCTTTTTCATTATAGTCATCTAACTGTCCCTCTATTCTGTTTAACCTTCCTTTCACGATCACATTTTTCTGCTCTATTTTTTCTACTAGGTTCATTACTTGTCCTAACAGGGATCTTACTTTCAGCCCCATTCCACAGACAATTAGCAGCAGAATCAGCAAAATTACACCAAGTACTACTATCGGGTGTATTGCCAGTTTTAATACCGCTGTTGCCCTGGGGGACCAGCCTAGGAATATATCCTACCAGTGATGCGCTGTTATAGAGGTAACTGTGTTTGCTATTCGTACTAATTGTCCCTTTTTAAAACTCATTTCTATCTCAAATTGGTGAATATCTCTGCCCCGCTTGGACAATGCCTTTTCTATTTCTTTGTCATTTTGTATTAAATTATGCAGTCGGGTTAAATTAATTGTAGGTGGTAATGGTTCAATTCTGTGCACCGTTAAATACTTCTCCACATTTTTCCACTGTCCAAAAGTATAAGTTCTTTTTTCTTCTGGGTTATATAGAGTGTAAACTCCTTTCACACAAATATTAATAGGAGGTATATATAAAATTCCGTCTAAGTAGACGGGTTTATTTCCTGTTAGGCAAACTTCGTTTTGGCCTATCTCTGAGACCTCTGTGTCATTAGCTTGTTTTAGTTCCCACTTGCATATTCCTGTCGAGTGCTGTAAAGAACATGGTTCGTGGATGGCGGTTCGGTAAGGACAAACCATCCCGAATGGCCATTTAACACATCCCCTGTCATGATGTGTTAGATTCCTTTCATTGACCCAGTCCCCTTTAAATTTTGGATACCAAAAGTTCTGTCCGAATAATTGGGGTATTACTTGATACTGACACCAAATTTCCTTCTTAGTCATACTTATTATTTCCATTGTGATATTACATCCGTCTATATCACAGCTAGTGTATTTTTCTTGAGGTTTGAGGGCAAGATCTGGAAACTTATTGATTCCCAGTAATCTTTCCCAGGTCTCAGCGTGGAAAGATAGTATTTTCCTTTCTAACTCGGCTCTCAATAACTGTCTGATAGTCTCCTTAAACATGCAGCTGGTGTACCAATTTACCCCTTTCTGTTCCTTCATCAGGTTTTCGATTTCCTTTTCTATTTCTTTACTTTGCCTCCACGTCATTTTGTCTGTTATGTAGCCAGATACCTGTAGTTGCTGTAGCCCTTCATCCCACGCGTTTCTCAACTCCTATACTTTCTCCTATTAGTCCTCCTACAACCTGGATTTTGTTTTGCAGGGTCTCTATATCTATTGTGTTCAAGGCTCCCATTCCTACTCCTACCCCACCTAATACAGTTCCCAGCACGTCTCGCTTTTTTCTCAAGGATCGGTCCAGTGTGACTCCAACACTGGTCGTGTTGCAACCATCCCTCTCCCTTAGCGGATATAGGATTTGTATGGTTAAATTTACTATACCTGGGGATCTTACTACCGATATGCAGGTGGTCAATATCCGTTTTAAATGGCCCGGATCTCTGGGGGAATGCCTATTTTTATTATGTGTCCACTGTTTAATATAGGTTCCCCCATGTAGTATTTTTGTACGGTTCATGCACTTTACCCATCCTCTGTTTTCTATTTTAAAATGACAATCTTCTTCGGGGTCACAAAACGTGCCATTAGTTTCTTGGCTCTCAGCTATTTCCTTGCTGGTCAGGCATGTCATATGTACCTTCCATTTCAAGGTTATGTTAAATCCTTCCTCACTGGTTATTTTCACTTCCCCTGATAGTTTTGCCAGGAGTCCTTCCTCATCTTCCTCCCTTTGTTTTCTTCTATAATGCTCCTGAACCAATTCGTTAAAATAATAGCTTACTAGTACAATAGTAACAGTGATCCACAAGATAAAGACCCAAATTGGTATACAGGCAAGTTCTGACATCTAGCTTGATACTTCGGGGTATTATGCTCTTAGTCCAGCCTGGCTCGGTAGAAACAAAAGGGGATGAGTACAGTTCTTTTCGGGGTGTGTCCGCCCTAGCTCGGTATTTCTTCTTCTTGCTGTGTTTCGTCTGGAAGGTAGTATTTACATCGGGTGGCGTGTATCCAATTTGGATGTTTTTCCAGTTTCAGGGCGGTTCTTGTTGTGAGGATTATCTGATATGGTCCCTTCCACCTAGGAGAAAAAGATTCCTTGTTTAGAGTTTTCACTAATACTTGCTCTCCCGGCCTGAAAAGGTGCATGTTTCCCTCTGACGGAGGTACTTGGGTCTGTTTTATTCGCTCATGCAGGCTTCTCGCTATTTCACACATGGCCTGAGCATATTTTAGCGACTTTTCGTCATTCCAAATTAATGCTACCTTTTCTGCTCCTAGTGGCGGTTTCACACCAGTAGGCATTGGCCTTCCTAATAAGGCTTCATGGGGTGTCAAACCAGTATTTCGGTTCTTTTGGTTTCTTATGGTATATAGTACCAATGGAAGGGCATCTGGCCATTTTAGTCCTGTTTCTTGACATACTTTAGTAAGGGTGGACTTTATCACTCCATTGACTCTTTCCACCATGCCTGAGGACTGAGGTTGATACGGTATGTGCAATTTCCACTGGAAACCTAGCGCTTCGGCTAGATTCTGCACTATTTTTCCTGTAAAATGTGTTCCTCTGTCACTGTTGATTCCCATAGGTATCCCATATCTTGGCACTATTTCTTTAAATAGGATCTTCACTACTGTTCGGGCATCATCCTTCCTTGTTGCATATGCCTCTACCCACCTTGTAAACATATCTACTATTACTAATAGATACTTAAAGCCTAATACTGGAGGCATGTGGACAAAATCAATTTGCAAATTTTCAAAGGGCATGCTTGGTTGGGGTAGATGGTCATATTCTGCAGGCGTCTTTCCTCTATTGTTTTGTTGGCAAATTTGGCAGGTTTTAGCAATTTTCTCAATTATTACTGTTATTCCTGGTGCATACCATTGCGCATTGATAGCATGTATCATCCCTCCTTTGCCCACGTGAGCCTGACCATGAGCTAGGCGAGACAAGGGCAAAAACAAAGACCTGGGACATACAGTTCGTCCGTCAGGATGGGTCCAGATATTATTTTTTAAAAAACATCCTTGTTTCTCCCATGTTTTTCTTTCCTGCACTGTAACTTGTTGCTGTGCTATTTCAAGTTGTTGGGCGCTCAGTGTTGGCAGAGGGGAGACTGAGGCTGCCTGTAGGCAGCACGTCTGTTCCAAAGCGGCTCGTCGGGCCGCCTCGTCGGCCCTCCTATTTCCTAATGATACTTCATCTTCACCAGTTGTGTGGGCTGCGCATTTAATAACAGCAACCCTTTTTGGCAATTGAATGGCATCTATCAGGTTAAGCACTAATTGTGAGTGCTTAATATGCTTCCCGCCAGAGGTGATGAAGCCTCTGTTTTTCCATAGTTGTCCAAAATCATGGACTACACCAAATGCATATCTTGAATCGGTATATATATTAGCAGATTGATTTTTAGCTAATATACATGCTCTAGTTAGGGCGAACAATTCAGCTGCCTGTGCCGAGGTTCCGGGGGGCAAGGCAAATGCCTCAACAATTTCATATGGGTTCACAATAGCATAGCCTGCCAGGAGCAAATTGTCTGATGGTCTGTGAGACGACCCATCTGTATAAAGAATGAGATCGGGATTGTCCATTGGTTCCGTAAGCAAATCTGGTCTAGGCATGGTAGCCATCTCCACTGTTGACAGACAGTCGTGCTGGTCTGGGTCCTCTATTTCTCTAGTGGAGCTGGTAGGAACAAAAACAGCAGGGTTTACTGCAGGCGCACGGCGAAAAGTGTAGTTAGGGTGTGACAACAGCAGCACCTCGTAGCCTGTCCTTCGGGATGCTGTGAAATGCTGAGTTGCTGCGGAATTCAACAATAACAGCACCGCATGCGCGGTGATAACAGTGCACGGATAGTCCAATACAATTGGTACTGATTTTTCCACCATGACCGCAGTAGCGGCTACAGCACGCAGACAAGCAGGCATTCCTCGTACTACTGGGGGGAGCATTACCGAATAATAAGCAACTGGTCTATTTCCCCCACCATGTTCTTGGGTTAACACTGCTGTTGCGAATCCTTCTTTTTCATTCACATACATTTGAAAAGGTTTCGAATAGTTCGGAAGTCCCAATGCTGGAGCGTTAGTAATAGCATTTTTTAACTGTTTAAATGCTTCTTCCCTCTCAGGGGTCCATTCCACTTTAGGTGGGGCTTCTTTTAGGGCAGCTGATCGTAGAGCCGCATCCCATTCCCGATAGCCGGGGATCCATTGTCTACAGTATCCCACCATCCCTAGAAAAGATAAAACATCCTTCTTTGTCCTTGGTGTGGGGGTGTTTTGGATGGTTTGAATTCTTTCAGGTCCCAGCTGCCTCTGCCCCTGGGATATACGAAACCTTAGGTACTGCACTTGGACTTGGCAGAATTGTAACTTTTGCAGTGAAACCCGATGCCCTCTTTCACATAGGTGCTGTAAAAGCTTTATAGAGTCTTGCATACATTCAAACCCGTGGCTGGAGGCCACGAGCAGATCGTCAGCGTATTGTAATAGCACCGACTGATCTGATAATGAGCAGTCCTCGAGGTCTCTTTTTACGGCTGCCGCATAAACTGCGGGGCTTTCGGTATACCCCTGGGGCAACCTAGTCCACGTATACTGTTGTTTCTTATACGTGAAGGCAAACAAATATTGACTTTCCTCCTTTAAAGGGATGGAGAAGAATGCCGAACACAGATCTACTACAGTAAAGACAGTAGCTGTGGGTGGGATAGCGGATAGTATGATGTTGGTGTCCGGTACCACAGGGGTGATAGGGACTACTATCTTATTTATAGCTCTTAGATCTTGTACAAATCTCCACTCATTTGGTCTATTAATCTTCGGGATAGGCAGTATCGGCGTATTACACGGGCTCTGTGTCTTTTTCAGGACGCCTTGCTCTAACAGTGCTAAGATAACTGGCTCTATCCCTTCTTCCGCCTCCGGTGGCAGTCTGTACTGCCTTATACTTGGTAATACAGCATTTTTTATCAACTGTACCCTATGGGGCACCGCAGAATAGACTTGTCCAACATGGTTTTTATGTTTAGCCCAGAGTTCGGGGGACACTTGACTCAGTGCCATTGGTATGTTGGGGCTAGTTTGTCCGGGGGGTTGCTGTTTTTCAAACGTAGCATCGTGCCCTTTTCTCTCCCAGTGGAGAATTCCTCTGTCACGGGTGATAAATTCTAGCCGTATATCCTGCAGTTCTATCATCGCCCATGGTTGATAACCTGGTCGCTGTCTTTTCTCTTCTATGTCTAAGATCATCCCGCCCATGTCTTTAGGTTTTGCTGGGGGCTTTACAGCCAATGTCAGATGGGGTGTCGTATTTTCTTCTTTTAAATCGTTTTTGTTGTAAGGCTGTTAGCTCCACGGCCACCCCCAACCCTTCAGGTCCGAAGTAAATGTGGGGAGTAGCTTCTATTACTTCGTTTTTATTTAAGAACGGTTGCACAAAGCGCTGATAGTCTTCAGCCCTGTGTCGAGTATACCAGGCTGTACAGTGAAGCTGAACTGCCTCAAAGCTTGTTAAGATGATATACAATAACTCTTTAATATTAGGGTCAATTTTAATCTTTAAGTTTTCCACTGCCTCTTTTATCAGGGGGGAGTAGAAGTTGCCACTCAGTTGCCAACTATAAAGGGCAGCACTTTCTTCATTCTTTTCCTCTTTCTCTCTTTCTATCCCATTAAAGAACTGATGAATGTTATTTGGAGGGATCTCCATAAACATCCCTTCCTTTGTGCAATATATTGTGGCTCCTAGTTTGCACAAAGTCTGTCTTCCTAATAGAGGGAGAGGCGTTGTCTTAGAGACTATCAGGGTTTCGTCATTAACTTGTTGTCCTTCAATTGTCAATTTAGTAGGTTCGGATAAAAAATCTTTCAAGGGGACGCCGGCCACACCCATGCTTAAAACAGTGGTGTTGCTTACGGGTAATCCCACAGAGGGCGGTACAGAGGACATAGTGGCGCCGGTATCCACCAGGAACTTTACATAAGTGTTTCCTACTTTTAGTATTGCTAAGGGATTTTCTTCTATGTCCGTTGATAAGCGAAGAGTCGCTGCCTGTACCGTTATGCCTCTGGGGCATCCCTATGCTGATTGATACGGATTGGGGTTAGAAAAGGAAAATTGAGGGGCCGGTGGAGGTGGAGGTTCGGAAAAGTTCCCTTGCGACCCTCTATTCTGTTTGGGCGGGCATCTACAGTCGCGAGCCCAATGCCCTATTCTTCCACAATTTCTACACTCATCTTGAGAGCGATCTCGCTGTGACCACTGTCCTCTTCCTCTTCCTCCACCCCTAAATCCCCCTCGATTCTGCGCCTGCCCTCCGCCTCTCTGCTGGTAATATTGACCTGTTGCTTTGGTTTTACTTACGTAATTGAACAATCCCTCCCTGTCCATGTTTGCCAAGACAGTGACTGTCTCTTTCCAGGTTTTTCCTTGCCAATCTAAAACTTTAATTTTGTAGGTCTTTGCATGCTGTGGTAACATGCAGTTCAGCAGTGTTTGTACTGCTAAAGGTTAATTCGTATCTAAGGGTATTCCTGCATACTCCTCCCAGCTATTTTTCCACCTGGCTGCGAAATCTATCATTGATTCTTCCGCTTTCTGCAAACAGCGAGTAACCTCCCCTATATCCCCATGTTGTCTAGCCCCTTGTAGAATTGCATTCCGTCCTCTATTCTGTAGCCAGTGTGTTAAAGATTCGTTTCCTTCATTTAGCAAATCATTATTAGCTCTCCAATCCCCTTCTTCTCCGGGCGGGATATGGAACATATCTTTTACTCCCTGCCAGGAAAATCCGTACGCTGCTTGTAATAATAGTTTAACATCCCCTGGTAGCGGATTATAAATTGTACAGGTCTGCTCAAGCCAGTTATGAAATGCAACAGGTTTCTTTACCGGGTTTGGGGCTGCAGAGATCATATCTCTGGCCTCTCCCGGAGACCAGGGTTTTAAAACCGCTGTGGTTCCTATCATTACTCGGGGATTTTGGAGGAGGAGGGTAGAGTCGGCTTCTGCCTGAGCTGGGGTTGTTTGTGACCTTAGGACCATACCAGCTCTCAGATTGGCTCCCCCTTTTCTTTCTCTCCTGATTTATTCTCTGATATTTTTACTTTCGTAGGCTGATGTCTTTTTGCAACCTCTAGCCATTTAATAAAACATTTATCCATATAATCTTTGTCCCAAGTAGGGTCTCCTCCCCCTTCCTTAGTTATTTTCCTCCATTCTTCGATTAAAGACAATTTAAAACTTCCTCCATATGGCCAGTCCCCATCAGACCAACCGTATAAATCGCTACTAAACGTTACCGCGTATCGGTCATCTCCTGTTTCTTTAATTACAGTGTCCGCCGGCGAGCCGGGTGGCACAATTGGATCTCCTACCTTCTCTCGTTGCTTTACTACCTTACGAATCCTTTTTTCAGTTTTACGCTGCATACTCATTCTTTTAGTTGGAGGGTCGGTTTTCTTCCCTTTTCTAGGAACTGGACGCAAGCATCCTGCTCGACTAGAGCTGTTTCCCATTCTCTCCGGGTGCAGTTTCTCGCGGTGTTTCCTGAAACGAGAGGTTAAGACACGCCCACAAAAATATATACACACACAGTATTTACAAAGCGCTCACCGGTGTCTCTTTTCGGCTCGGCTCGGGTCTCCTTTAGCTTTCTTGTTATTTTAGCTTCTTACGGTAGCTACCCTATGCCTCACCCTTCCGGGATCTAGGCGGCTTGCCCCCTTTTCTAGGACAGCCTAGGCACTTTCCCCCTTAAGCTGGGAAAATCCTTTTAAAATTCCTCTTTTTTCTTTTAAGCCAATTTTTACTTTTAATTTTGTTCGTTTGGGATCTCGTTATCAGAGATCCTGCCGACTACGCCAGAAACTGTCGAGGAAATTTCTAAGTTAAAGTAACTCAAGCGGAGATTTCAGAGTCTTGCTTCAAGAGATTCTTTAATATGTACAGGCGAGATATCTCGGAGAGCTGCTTGGTCCTTACCAAGGCAATACTCTGAAATTCTATAGAAACTTGTTCCATCTTTATACAGAAAAAAAGGAATTTTATCTCTACAATTGACACCTACATTATTCAGGAACATTACCAATTCTAAACAGGGCACAAAGGTCAGTTTACACAGCCCAACAGTATCTTGTCACGTCATTATTCAATCTTTTCGAGGATCAGCAAGATCATCACTAAAAGCCCCTCTTATCAGAGAAATCAGTTTGTCCAGGCAATGGGGGTATCTTAACATATACAAATACCAGATGTACAGCTTTCATGTTATCTGTTCTTTTCTAACAAAGAAGAGACATCAAGTATTTTCTGGCCTTGCAGGATTCTGCAGTCTCAGCACAGAATTAAACTTACTAAAAGGAAGAGAGAAATTTAACCCCTTCCTATATCGTGAACTAAAGTTCTTCCACAAATATGTAGTTCGGGACCTAGACTGTCAGGTCCCTCATTGAAACTCTGTGAACTCATCCCTTAATACTATACTATACTATAGTAACCCAGAGACCTGGACTAATAATCTAGAGAACGAGCATTCAAATCCCATCATTTCAGTTTGAGAATTTGAATTTAGTTAAAACAAATCTGTAAATCGGTATCAGTAAAAGTGAGCATGAAGCTGTTGGATCCGTGTAAACACCCAACTGGTTCACACATTTCCTTCAGGGAGGGAAACCTGCCGACCTTACCCGGTCTGGCCTCACTGTGACGCCAATCCCACACCAACATGGTTGACTCTTACAAAAGCAAAATACTGCGGATGCTGGAATCTGAAATAAAAACAGAGAATGCTGGAAATCTCAGCAGGTCAGGCAGCATCTGTGGAGAGAGAAACAGAGTTAATGTTTCAGGTCGATGACCCTTCGTCAGAACTGGTTGACTCTTAAACGCCCTCTGAGGTAGCCTCGCAAACCATTCAGTTTTGGCAACTCGGGATGGGCAATAAATGCTCGCTTTGCCAGCGACACCCTCATCCTGCAAATTAATGTTTAAAATCCCAATCCTTGGCCTCAGATAATTTATGTAAATGTTGTCGACTGCCTGGGAGCCACAGCGTATAGTTTGTGGATCCTGCTGCCTTGTCTTTGTTTACTAGATAATCATGGTCACTGTCTTTCCATTGTGACCACTGCTGGCCATCGGGTGGGGGATTGTCTTCAATCTGAGGGCGTGGCTCCTCCTTTTCGCCTCTGAAGGTATTGACTCTTCGCTGGAGTGCCATTCCATGGGTGACTGGTCCTTCACTGGTACTTCATCGAAATATCCCCCCTTCTCGTGTGAGCCTAGCTGTTTGGCAATTTATCTACATGGGGCATCTTAGCTGAGCACAATCACTATTTGGGGACGGTCGTGGTTATGGTATAGGGTTACTAACTCTGGTTGGATGTATTCCTGGACTGTCATCATGTGACCTTGCACTCCAACTGCTCCGCCCCCACACTCCCACCCTTGGTTGCCCAACACGTCCATCCTCAAGGCACACCGCCTTCCCATGCCAACTGGGGAGCAAACAAACTCTTTGTTAGCTGATTGGCTGACTCTTGACTCTGTCAAACAGCCGTTTTTCACCATCTCCAATACTCTTATAACTAATAAGCACAATGTTAAAAACAAATGAAAACCAACACACAATCTATTTAATAACCCTACGATTCTTCTCGCAACAGTGTCCTGGAGATCAATCGTGGAGGGTAACCAACCTTATTATGGTACAGTACAACATCCGTGAACCTGAATCCTCAGGACTGAGTCCGTTCCGGTTTTTGGATTTTGATTTTTTTTGGCCGAAATCTGGAATCCTTGATCAAATCCGTGACGGATTTTAGATTTTGCCTCAAAAATGTCCAGTTTTCGGACAATAATTCAGGATTCTGGATAATTCCATCAGCTATGTGCAAAATGTCCAGTTTTTGGACAATTCGGTTTTCGGAGTTCCAGATTAGGGACATTGCACATGTACTAGACTAGTGACTCAAGCATCATTGCCGGGGAGTACCCCCGATCACCCGCCCTGACTTCGGTGGAAACCTGGGACAGGCATATAGAAAGAAAAAAAGATTTGGATTTATGTAGCGCCTTTCACGATCACCAACAGCTCAAAGCGCTTTACAACCAATGAAATCATCATCATAGGCAGTCCCTCGGAATCGAGGAAGACTTGCTTCCACTCTTAAAATGAGTTATTGGGTCACTGAACAGTCCAATACGAGAACCACAGTCTCTGTCACAGGTGGGTCAGATCGTCATTAAGGGAAAGAGTGGGTGGGATTGGTTTGCCGCACGCTCTTTCTGCTGCCTGCGCTTAATTTCTGCATGCTCTCGGCAATGAGATTCGGTGCTCAGCGCCCTCCCGGATGCACTTCCTCCACTTAGGGCGGTCTTTGGCCAGGGACTCCCAGGTGTCAGTGGGGATGTCGCACTTTATCGTGGAGGCTTTGAGGGTGTCCTTGTAATGTTTCCGCTGCTCACCTTTGGCTTGTTTGCTGTGAAGGAGTTCCGAGTAGAGCGCTTGCTTTGGGAGTCTCGTGTCAGGCATACGAACAATGTGGCCTGCCCAATGGAGCTGATCAAGTGTGGTCAGTGCTTCAATGCTGGGGATGTTGACCTGGCTGAGGACGCTAATGTTAGTGCGTCTGTCCTCCCAGGGGATTTGTAGGACCTTGCTGAGACATTGGTGATATTTCTCCAGTGACTTGAGGTGTCTACTGTACATGGTCCATGTCTCTGAGCCATACAGGAGGGCGGGTATTACTACAGCACTGTAGACCATGAGCTTGGTGGCAGTTTTGAGAGCCTGGTCTTCAACACTCTTTTCCTCAGGCGGCCAGAGGCTGCACTGGCGCACTGGGGGCAGTGTTGAATCTCTGCATCAATGTCTGCTCTTGTTGATAAGAGGCTCCCGAGATATGGGAAATGGTCCACGTTGTCCAGGGTCGCACCGTGGATTTTGATGATTGGGGGGCAGTGCTGTGTGACGAGGACAGGCTGGTGGAGGATCTTTGTCTTATGGATGTTTAGCGTAAGGCCCATGCTTTCATACGCCTCAGTAAATACGTCGAATATGTCCTGGAGTTCAGCCTCTGTATGTGCGCAGATGCAGGCGTTGATGTAATGTAGCTCGACGACAGAGGTTGGGGTACTTTTGGAGTGTAGTCACTGTTGCAATATGGGAAACATGGCAGCCAATTTGCGCACAAGCAAACTCCCACAAACAGCAATGTGATAATGACCAGATAATCTGTTTTTGTTATATTGATTGAGTGATAAATATTGGCCAGGAAACTGGGGATAACTTCCCTGCTCTCTTCGAAATAGTGCCATGGGATCTTTTACATCCACCTGAGTGGGCAGACGGGGCCTCGGTTTAACGTCTCATCCAAAAGATGGTATCTCTGACAGTGCAGCACTCCCTCAGCAATGCACTGGAGTGTTTCGCCAAAGTTAGAGGCCAATTGGGGCAATTCCCAAGGAAATTCCCGATGGACGAGTTCAGTCCCCACCATGACAAGTTTAGAAATTCATCGGCTCGAAGGGCCGAATGGCCTACTCCCGCACCTATTTTCTCTGTTTCTATGTTAATAGCACCAGGGACACAAAACAAATGACCATAAAAGCTTGCAGATTGCTGTAAAAACTCAAGTGGTTCACTCATTTCCTTCAGGGAAGGGTGAACTTTTCACCCCTACCTGGTCTGATTTACATGTGACTTCAGTCCCGCACTACGTGGTTGACTCTTAATGTCCTCTGAGGTGGCCTCAGAACAGGAGGAGGCCATTCAGCCCCTCGAGCCTGCGCCACCATTCGCGGGTGATCTGCATCTCCACTCCATTTGCCTGCCTTTGCTCCAAATCCCTTGCTGCCCTTGCCCACCAAAAATTTAAATAAAGCGATCTAGCAAACCACTTATTTGTAAAAACAATTATTTCATAGGAAAAGGCCCACCACCATGTTTCCGTTAATGTTTTTTTGAATGCGCGGCCCATTCAGAATACCGCGCCTGTGGGGTTTCTCACATTGAAAAGCCGGCAGCTGGCTGTGCGGCAGTTCCAGGGAGCTCAGCCTCTCAGCTTAAAGGGAACGTTGCCCACCACCAGCTCCTCAAGGCATCTAGGGATGACCAATAAATGAAGCCACAAATCACATGCCGTGTCTTAGCTGCCTAGGCCCCAAGCTCTGGAACTCCCTCCTATTGTGTCTGTGAGCACTCTAGTAATGACTCCACAAGGCAAAGTATTGTACTTGAACTGTGGTGATCTTAGTCCATTTATTACACCTCCTGAGTGAGGGTACAGCATGGTGAGCTCCCTTTTATACCTGGTTACCTGTCGTGTACAGGTGACCCCTAGGTCTCCACCAGTTGCACCCTCTGGTGGTACAGCATTGTGTATACAGTGTGAAGATACATCCAGTAGTCTTATGTAACTGTACATTGAGTGTACAGGGAGTGATGTTGTGTTATACATACACAACATTACTCTCCCCTAAGTCTTGTGCCACTGGCCTTTGCATTATATGCTCTGGCCCTAGACTTGAGTGCCCAAACCCTTTGCACCTTGTCTGTGCTTTGGCTTGGCTCTCTCCCTGTTTCCCTCCAAGTCCTTATTGCCACAACATTGGGAAATGGTCAGCAGTGGACGGTTTGAGGTTGTAGTGGGGGTTGAGTGGGTTCTGGGTGTGATCCATGTGTGTCCATGGCTACATACATCCATTTCCCCGCTCCCATACCATGGGTGTGGCTCAACACCTGCATGTGCTTACATGTACAGAAAGAATGAACAAAAAAAACATAGGATTAGTTACATCACTGTTTGGGTTCTGCAGTATTGGAACAAGTACATTTTACAGGTAAGGTACATACATGGTATCACAGTCTTGCCCCTGGAGTATAGGTGCAGATGGGTGAGGACACTAGTTCCAGAGTAACCGGACTGTGTCCAGGTTGTCTGATGGCGGCACTGCGCACCCTGCCAGCTGGGTGGGCTCGGATCGCTCACCTGGCTGAGTCTCCGGGCCTTTGCTGTTGCCTAGTGGTGGGCAGAGCCCCAGGAGTGTGTGGGCCTCCCTGTCCTCCTTTGAGGGCTGCGGTGTCTCTTTGCTGCCCTTCAACGATAGTGGGAGCCTGGTCATCCCAGGTCCCATCGGGAAAGTTGGAGGGTGCTCGTCTCTTGCTCCTGGTACTGGCCCTGGTGGACAGAGAAGTAGAGCCGATCAGGGGCAGGATACCAGTGGTGGTGCCTTTGCCGTCCACTGACCATTGGCCATGCAGCTGGTATGCTCCCTCTGTATGTGGCCACGCTCCCTGGGGCATCATATTGGTCCCGGAGGCGCAGGCTACACGATCGGTTAGCCCGCTGGACCTGGGCGCTTCTGACGGGAGGTTGCCTTTGGTTTTGTCGGCATGCACGTAGAACCCGGCTTCGCATATCATCACTTGATTTACTCTCACAATACATTGGGTCAGATCGCAATTGCCCGACTTATCATGGTTAGTTACATTTACATACTTGAATTTGTCAATTACATCTCTTACATATGTATCACCGGCATCGCTGTATAAAGAGTGGAACTGTCCCTTTAATTGTGATGGGTTGCCGGTCTCCTTTGAGAGGGCCTTGCAGTCTTTACCCCAATCCGGTTTACTGCTCGGCATCACGTGTTGCTCCATCAACGCTGCCCCTCGTGGTCTGGCCATCTTTACTTCAGGTGCTTCACCTCGTGGTTCAAACCCTATCTTCTTTCCCTCCACGAGGTAGGCTGCGGTGATCCTTTTCTCCCCAGGTTCTGCCACGGAAACAGGGAAGTTGCCTTCTGCGCCGATTTTCTTCCTCCAGAGTCCTGCCACTGGGGCCTGGAAGGTGAGGTCGGGACGTTTCGGCTGGATCATCTCGCCGTTGGGTTGAGCGGTCTGGGTCGTCGCCACGCAGTCGAATTGAGTGGCTGGTTTTTCAGGTGCTGCGCTGGATCCAACTTTGGGGCCGTGGAGGACGTCGATCGCCGGAGGCTGGAGGTTTTCCCAGCTCCAACGGATCTTTTCCATCCATCTTCTTCCTAGCAGCGTTGGACCATCACCAGCAACGATCCACAAAGGTAACTTGTGCATCGTGCCGTCATGGGATACCTAGATATCCACGCTGCCAACGACTGGATGGTGTCATTTGTGTAAATGAGCAGCTTCACTTGGATCGGTATCATTTTAGGTCGTTCGACTGGATTGTGCAGAGTTTCTCAAAGGCCGCCTGATTCATCAGTGACTGGCTCGCCTCTGTGTCCACCTCCATTGTGACTGGAACACTGTTGATTTCGACTTCCATTTTCAACGGGGAACTCTCGATGGTGCAGGTAGACACTCCGTATACCTCATCGTGGGGCTGAGCTGCCTCATGGACTCTCTCTTCATCGTCGCTGGAGTCTGGATGATCGGCCAACTCTTCATCGACTTGGTGAGTACAATTTCTCTTGCACATTCGCTGGAGGTGGCACTTCGTGTTACAGCCTTTGCATGAATAGTCTTTATAACAGCACTGGTGGGGCCCTGTGATTTCCTCCACAGTGCCAGCATGGGGCTGGCCGGTTGGCCCCACGTGGCAGACTCAGGGTTGCGGGACTCAGGGTTCTGTTCTCTCTTCCCTGAGAGAGACTGCTGGCAGCAGCCTTGCCTCTAAAAGGCACCAGTCAGTTCACAGTACTTGCCGGGTTAGAATCCAGGGGGTGAGTCATCCGCTTGGAATCGCAGGCCGAGATCATGAATGCCTGGCTGACGTTAATTGCCTTCTGCAGGGTGACCGTGATGTTCACAGAAAGCAGCCTGTGGAGAAGGCCCTCGTGGCCGATTCCAATAACGAAGATGTCCCGCAGCGCTTCGGTGAGGTGGTCACCAAAATCACATGGTGCAGCCAATCGTCTGAGATCTGCAGCATATTTTGCGATTTCTTGGCCTTCGGGCCGCCAGTGTGTGTAGAACCGGTGTCTGGCTGTGAGGATGCTCTCTTTAGGTTTGAGTTGTTCCAGTATCATCGTTACGAGCTCCACATATGTTTTGGTCATTGTCTTCGCTGGGGCTAGCAAGTCCCTGACGAGGCCATAGACGGTGGGCCCACAACTACTGAGCACAATAGCTCTGCGCTTATCAGCCAGTGAGGTCGGGTTGTCTCCCGCCAGGCCGCTCGCAATGAAAAAGTGTTTGAGCCTTTCCACAAAGGCCTCCCAATCTTCCCCATCGCCGAATTGTTGAAATGTGGCAAGGTTAGCCATTTTCACGTGGAAATTTGTAATCTCTTCGCCAGTTATTGTGCCTGTAAGCACTCTAGTAATGACTCCCCGAGGCAAGGTATTGTACTTGAACTGTGGTGACCTTAGTCTATTTATTGCAACTCCTGAGTGAGGGTACAGCATGGTGAGCTCCCTTTTATATCTGGTTACCTGTCGTGTACAGGTGACCCCTGAGTCTCCACCAGTTGCACTCTCTGGTGGTACAAGCATAGTGTATACAGTGTGAAGGTACATCCAGTAGTCTTATGTAACTGTACATTGAGTGTACAGGGAGTATACTTATATTATACATACACAACACCTCCCTAAACCTCTCTGCCTCTCTACCTCGCTTTCCTCCTTTTAAGATGCTCCTTAAAACATACCTCTTTGACCAAGCTTTTGGTCATCTGTCATAATTTCTTCTTGTACGGCTCAGTATTAAATTTATTTGTTTTGTCTTAAAACACTCCTGTGAAGCGCCTTGGGACGTTTTACTATGTTAAAGGCGCTATATAAAGACAAGTTGTTGTTGTTGCATTGGAGAGGGTGCGAAGAAAAGCAGCGGAAACGATCTCAACTGTAACGGAGATAAGTTGTGAGGGAAGGTTAGAGAAACTCCAGTTCTACAGTCTCGAGGGACGAAGGACAATGAGAGAGCTGATTAAGGGATGGAGAAGGTTAATGGGATAGATAAGGTGAGCCCAAAATGGTACTTCAAGTTCAACCAGGAAAATCGGACCAGAAAATAAGAACATAAGAAATAGGAGCAGGAGTAGACCATTTGGCCCCTCGAGCCTGCTCCACCATTTAAGAAGATCATGGCATATCTGATCATGGACTCAGCTCCACTTCCCTGCCCGCTCCCCATAACCCTTCACTCCATGCTCGCTCAAAGATCTGTCTATCTCCACCTTAAGTATATTCAATGACCCAGCCTCAACAGCTCTCTGGGGCAGAGAATTCCATAGATTTACAACCCTCAGAGAAGAAATTCCTCCTCAGCTCAGTTTTAAATGGGCGACCCCTTTTAAAATGTTTATTTAAATCAGTGGAAAGTAACATCTCAGATATCAGCAAGAACCTTCTTACTTAAAGAGTGATAATTGTTTGGGATAATCTGCTAGATAATATCATTGGTGACCTAATAGAGGTCTTTAAAATTATGAAAGGTTTTGATAGAGTGGATACAAAGAGAGTGTTTCCATTGTGGGGAAGAGCATAACTAGAGGCCATCAACATCAGATAGTCACCAAGAAATCCAATAGGGAATTCAGAAGAAAATTCTTTACCCAATGAGTGGTGAGAATGTGGAACTCACTACCACAGGGAGTGGTTGAAGAGAATAGTATAGATGCATTTAAGGGGAGACTAGACAAGCATATGAGAGAGAAGGGAATAGAGGGTTATGCTGATAGATTTAGATGAGGAAAGGCGGGAGGAGGCTCGAGTGGAGCATGGATTGGTTGAACCGAATGGCCTGTTTCTGTGCCGTGTATCCTATGTAAAAACATTCAGGATGTAAATACAGTTACATGGTGTACTGGGAGAATTAGTGTAATGGAGAATCATGCTTCAAGGGACTGAATGACCTTTTCCCATCTCCGACTCTCTCATTTTATTATATAGATAATATATCTCGCCGAGAATGTACTGGGTGATACCAATGAAGGAATGCTTATGGTGCTCGTACAACGTTTCTCCAGATGCTGTTTTTAGCGGAGGCGTTAACCCCTTTTAAAATAAACCAGAAATTTCTTATTGCACAAGTTCTACCTCATCCAAAACTCCTCTGTCCGTATCCTGTCCAATCATCATAGGCGGTCCCTGGAATGAGGATGACTTGCTTCCACGTGAGTTCACAGGACCTGAACGCCAATGGAGGGGTGGAAGATGCCTGTGAGTGAATTTTTTTTAACGTGTGGTGACCGTTGCACATTAGCCACCACTTGACAGAGCTAGGCCTTTATCCTGTCCCACACTGTGTTTGACTGACTGTCATCAGGCACTCGTTCAACCCCACCTCCTTACCCTCCTGTCCACCAAAACATTGAGTTTAAAATCTTCATCTACATCATCAGGTCCCTCCGAAGCCTCGCTCTACTCAATTTCCTGCAAGCTTCCCCAGCAATACATACCCTCCCACACCCTTGGATCCCCCCGACGTCACACTGACACATATGCAGGAAGGTGGAAAAAGAGAGAAAATGGGAATACACACTGTCAGCTGTGGCTCAGTGGGTAGCACTCTCGCTTCTGAGTCAGAAAGATGCGGGTTCAAGTCCCACTCCAGTGCAGTGCTGAGGGACTGCTGCAGTGTCGGAGGTGCCGTTTTTTGGATGGGACATTAAACCAAAGCCCCGTCTGCCCTCTCAAGCGTATGTAAAAGATCCCAAAGCACTATTCAAAGACTGGAGCAGCGGAGTTCTCCCTGGTGTCTTGGCCAATATTAAAGCAGATTATCTGGTCATTATCCCATTGCTGTTTGTGGGATCTTGCTGTGCACAAATTGGTTGCTGCGTTTCCTACATTACAGCAGTGATGACACTTCAAAAAGTGCTTAATTGGCTGTAACGCGCTTTAGGTCATCTGTAAGTCATGAAAGGCGCTATATAAATGCAAGTTCTTCTTTACTGATCTGGCAAAGGAATTGATTCTTTTAAGAGACGGGAACATATGGGCCTAGAAATTCGAGTAGGCTGGAAGCCTGCCAGTTACAGCGCCGGCCAAGGCTCACGGCCACCCGCAGAAAGGGCGCAGGCAGTCCCGGTATTTTGGTGCCGCCCGCTAATTTACACGAGCGGAGCGGAGACTCTGTGGTGCGACGCGCTCTTTCCAGCGCGAAGCCCAGCAGGAGGCCGAAGGTCGCGTGTTACCTCTTGGATTTAGGGAGAACAAGGAACAAACGAGTCAGCCTGTAGCCCATCCACGGAACAGTTGCTGTATTTATTCCAGCAATTTACCTGCCACCCGCTCACCAATCTATCAATATTACAATATTGCATTCAGCTCTTGTAGAGAAAGCTCTTGTCATTTAAAATTCATCAAAGTGACGCAAGCAAAGCTCCCGAACCTACCAATGGAAGTGTGTTATCCTTTAAATCAGCTCCGGCTCCGGCTCGCAACATTTCTGCAGAGCAAAAAGGGGTTCGGCAACTTGTTTATTCTTTTGTGGTGAGTGTGTCGACTGCGCTGGGAAAGTCTGTGGTTTGATCGATCTCCGATGGAGGTGGTGAATTATCTGGTGGCAATGATCATTTATAATGACCTATCGACGTTTGCTTCATAAAACGATGACCATTTTGGTTTCAGTCACAAACTGTTACGAATGAGTCTGCTCTCGTCTCCCCCACCTGCAATCAGCCATGTGCCATTAAAACCAGAGGTGACTGTAGTAGACCTCGTCCTCAGAACTAGATCCTTTCCATCAAATTAAACACCCATAGCTATGTGTACCTGAGAGCAGATATAGCATATGTATAATGGTCAAATGCTGTCAGCTGCTGCACGCACGGACTCGCTTTGGAGAGGGCAGTAAGAGGAGCGGCCAGCTCCAAAATGTATGAACGGGCATCAATTCAGCATTGCACACTAATTGATGTCACGTTCTTACTAATTAAAATACATTCTGCGAGCGCAGGCAACGGCAGCGCTGCCAATTTGCCAAAAATGATGGTTGCCACAGTACCTGCCGGCAGTGGGCGAAAGTAGCACTTACACTTCCAAGTTCTAGGCCGGGGTGTTTAAGCTGCTCAATAGAAGCTTGTGGGTTTGCTTTCCTCAGCCACATATAACGAGCTTTCTTCCTTTGTCTTTCTTCTTCTCTCCCGAAAACCTTTCCAACCGATACCTTCCGGATCCAGATGTGGGCTAATGCAGGTGGGTGATCGAGTTCTCTCCATCAACGGCATGCCAACCGAGGATGGGACCCTAGAGGAGGCCAACCAGCTGTTACGAGATGCGGCTCTCGCAAACAAAGTTACGCTGGAGATAGAGTTTGATGTAGCAGGTACGTTGCAATCTAGAGAAGTGCTTGAAACCTGACTGTGAGGCCTGTGAGCATCAGAGGGTGGGGGGGGGGAAATAGGCATTTTAATAGAATTCCCATCGGGCAGATGGCCAACATGGTTAGCTCGCTGCGACTGGCAGCTGTCACTAACTGCACGGTAGAGTATTTACAAGGAAGGCCACAGACTGTCACTGGCAATATGGAAGTAGGCTGTATTGCACGAGTGACTGGTTGAAACCAAATCGGGCACAAATGCGATGCCTGAAGGCTATAGATGCCTGGTGTCCAAGGTTCGTTCGTGGGCCATATCTAGCCCCGCACACCCTGGCACTCAAGTCCACAAAGTCGAGATGACCCCGTTCTGTTTGTGCTTATATTTCTTACCCTGTTTGAGTTTTATGATGAGTTTGAAAAGGGCTGTCCTTCTGTCTGTTGGCTCATTGGTGAGCTAAGTCCTGAATCAGAGCACTGAAATCGGTTAGTAACAGCAAGCTGAGCTGTCTACAAATGAATGGGAACGTGCGTTTAAACTTTATATTGTCGATTCTACCCGTTTCTGCTCTTCGTGTGTCAGGAATTCAGGCTCGGAGCTCGGCACATTCTACACTGTCTTTGGGCCGATGAAATGCAAGGGTATATATATATCAGGAAAGGATGAACAGCTGGGTCTCTTTTCTCTTGAAAAAAGAAGGCTGAGGGGTGACCTAATAGAGGTCTTTTAAAATTATGAAAGGTTTTGATGGAGTGAATAGAGTGAGCATGTTTCCACTTGTGGGGAAGAGCATAACTAGAGGCCATCAATATAAAATAGTCACCAAGAACTCCAATAGGGAATTCAGAAGAAACTTTATCCCCAAAGAGCGGTGAGAATGTGGAACTTGTTACCACAGGGAGTGGTTGAAGTGAATATTATGGATGCATTTATGGGGAGACTAGACAAGCATATGAGGGAGAAGGGAATAGAGAGTTATGCTGACAGTTAGATGAGGAAAGGCGGGAGGAGGCTCGAGTGGAGCATAAACGCCGGCATGGGCTGAATGACCTGTTTCTGTGCCATGTATCCTGTGTAAAGGCAAAAGCTTGAACACTCCTGATGGGGGTTAATCACGAAGGTTTGGTTCTTGTGCATGGGCCCACCATGAGTGGGTGTAAAGGTACCATGCACCTATGTAGATATTCTGTAGGTGTGCCTGCAGTCCCACAGTTTCATGTTGGGAGGTTGAGTACAGGCTTTGTTGAGGGGCACTGTTTGTTTAGTTGGGCAATTCCCTTGCTCTCGGGGGGGCACGGTGACATCCTGGCCCTGGTTAGCACTGCATTCCTCACTTGCAAAGAGCCAGCACAGGCATGATGGGCCGAATGGCCTCCTTGTGTGCTGTACCTCCAGTATTCTGTGCTCCCTCTGCTGGATACAGAAGCAATTACATAATAGAACCCAGAAAGTGCTGGTGGTGATCTGTGTTGGAACTTTTAACGCACATTATGACATTCCTCTGCTACAGTATTTCAGAGAAGGAGTTAACTGGTTGAAATAAAGAAACTGCATTAAACTAGTGGGCACAAGAATGTATTACAAATGTGTTAAATGTTTATCTATTATTGTCAGACATAATTTTTAGAATATTTCTGGGGAAATCAAAACACAAATAGAGTACGGAGCAAATAGATCTTAAGCACTTAATTTTCACTCAAAAAAAACTTTAAAAAAAAAATCACCTGTTGATCAGCACCAAGCCCCGAAACCTCCCTCGGGAGCCGGCGCCTCACAACTTGAGCCTCCTGGGGGAGATCCCCTCCGTGCCTTTCAGTTCTACGCAGAGGGGATTCCTATACGGGCTGCTCTTGCACACTCTCCATTTTGTCATCCTCGTCTGCCGTCCAGACACGCTATAGCGCACAATCTTGCCGTTCGGAGGAGGTGGGGTTTCCCAATGGAGTGCACTCTACACGGGAGTCCTCCCTCTATTTATTGGAGGCTTAGCCTGGAGGTTGTTGCACGGAACAATCCTGTGCAATAAGTTTTTAAGTCGGTTCATGGGCTCCCAGGCTGCCTGCAATTTCTGCGGTCTAGAGAAGCCTGTGTTTCATGTTTATATAGAGTGTGTCAGGTTGCAGACCCTCTTCCATTATTTGAAGGGACTGCTCCTCAAATTCTGGTTGCACTTTAGTCCCTGATCCTGATCTTTGGGCATTGTGTGCAGAGGGGAGCGGGCAGGTCGGAAGGTCTCCTCATAGGACTACTCCTCGGCATGGCCAAGGTGGCCATTAACCGGTCCAGGCAGTGGGCGGTTGAGGGGGTTGTTTAGCCCGTTCTTTCACGGTTATATCCGAGCCAGGGTTTCCATGGAGATGGAGCACGCGGTGTCCACCGGTACGCTCGCGGCCTTCCGCGAGAGGTGGGCGCCAGAGGGACTGGAGTGCATCATTGCCTCCGGCAACCAAATTTTAATTTGAACAATTAATGTAAAAAGTTAATTTGTTTAATTTGTTGATTTTTAGTGCCCCTTTAATAAGGGGGCACTTAATTTATTGTTTTACAAAAATAGTTGTCGAGCTGTTGAGTTGGGAGTGGCTTAGCCAGTCACGTGATGTTCACAAGACTCAATAAAACCCCAGTCAATTGGGTTCAGGGGGTCCACGATGAGGCAGGTGGTTGTGAGCCTGGTGGATGAACTGTAATGTGTAGTGTGATTGTTAAACCTTTGCTAATCAACTGGTTCGTAATGACAATGTATTGCTATGAATTATTAAGCAAAGAACCCTTGAAGCAGCTACATTACACCTGGCATCTTATACTTCATCTCCTGTCTTTTTTTCTCTTCCACAGAATCTGTTATTCCCAGCAGTGGGACCTTCCATGTGAAACTTCCCAAGAAGAGAGGGGTTGAGCTTGGCATTACCATCAGCTGTGAGTAGAGTCTCCTTCAGCTCCAGATCTTGCTTGGGGAGTTGTGTGAACACTTTAGAACTGAGTGAATCCTGCTCCTGTAGATTAGTGAATCAACCTGTGTCTTCATTGTGTTGTCTTAAAAGCCAAGGCTCAGGGAATTTCTTACATCACTAAGTCATGCTGAATTTCAGTTGAGACATTAAACCTAGGCCCTCGACTTCACTCTCAGGCGGACATAAATGTTCTGGCCAGCATTTATCCCTCAATCAAAACAGATGATCTGATCATTTAACTCATTTGTGTTTGTAGGAGCTTGCTGTGCGCAAATTAGCTGTTGTGTTTTCTATATTACAACTGTGACTACACTTCAAAAGTAATTCATTGGTTGTAAATCGCTTTGGGGCGTCCTGAGGATGTGAAAGGCGCTATATAAATGCAAGGTCTTCTTTCTTTTCAGAGGTGGTTCAGGAAATATTCAGTATTTGGGGGTTTTCAGAACCAGCTGCTGTCCTCAGACAACCAGCTCTGCTGAAAGGGTAGAGGTCATGTCAGTCTGGAGGTTAGATAGTTTGGATGCACAGGCTTCTGCACAGGTTCCCTCCACTTCTCCTCATCTCACACGTGATATAAAAATGACGAAGGAGCCAGACTTATCCGGAGGCTTTCCGCTTGGCCTCTGAGTGATTGTGGGACACCCTGGCACTGAGCTGGGCGCGGTTTCCCCTCTCTCGGTTGGGGAGATGTAATATATTATTCTTCATTATATCATCATCATAGGCAGTCTCTCGAAATCAAGGAAGTCTTGCTTCCACTCTAAAAGTGAGTTCTTCGGTGACTGAACAGTCCAATACGGGAATTACAGTCTCTGTCACACGTGGGACAGACAGTGGTTGAAGGAAAGGGTGGGTGGGGAGTCTGGTTTGCCGCATGCTTCTTCCGCTGCCTGCGCTTAGTTTCTGCATGCTCTCGGTGACGAGAATCGAGGTGCTCAGCGCCCTCCCAGATGCTCTTCCTCCACTTTGGGCAGTCTTTGGCCAGGGATTCCTAGGTGCTGGTGGGGATGTTGTACTTTAGCAAAGAGGCTTTGAGGGTGTCCTTGAAACATTTCCTCTGCCCACCTGGGGATCGCCTGCCGTGTAGGAGTTCCAAGTAGAGCGCTTGTTTTGGGAGTCTCATCACTCTTCGGCTGCCTGAGGAAGAGAGTGTTTGAAGATCATGCCCTCAAATCTGGCACCAAGCTTATGGTCTACAGGGCTGTAGTGATACCCACCCTCCTGTATGGCTCAGAGACGAAGACTATATACAGTAGGCACGTCAAATCACTGGAGAAATACCACCAATGATGTCGCCGCAAGATCCTGCAAATCCCCTGGGAGGACAGGCGCACCAATGTTAGCGTCCTCGATCAGGCCAACATCCCCAGCATCAAAGCACTATATTCTTACTACACCACTAACAAACACACTCTACACAAGATGGCTCTCACAGAAACTGTCATCATGTGACTTTGCCACATGACCCTTTTATTGTTATACATCAGTAGTTGCATTATCACAGTAGTCCACTAGGTGGAGCAGTAGTCCACTAGGGGGAGCTCTATTGCAGGAGGCTAACTATAAATCTCAAACCAGCTGCCCAGGTTAGTTTGCACAAGATGCCAACTAACCGATGCTCCAACTGAACATCAGAAAGACCAAAGCCATGGCCCTTGTCATGGGCCGGCGATTTCCACGGTGCTGCTGCCACTCCACTGTCATCACTTCACAGGAAGTCCGTGGAAACGCATAAATGGGGATCCTGTTGCACTTCCAGCGACACAGCAGAAACAGCCATGAGGAAATTTCCAGCCATAACCCTGGCCATTGGTTCCATCCCCGTTCCGCAGCCATTCAAAAAGTTAGTGTGCAGGTACAGCAAATAATCAGGAAGGCAAATGGACTTTTGACCTTTATTGCAAGTGGGGGGGGGGGGGGGTAGGGGGTAGAGTATAAAAGCAGAGAAGTCCTGCTACAACTGTACAGGGTACTGGTGAGGCTACACCTGGAGTACTGATGCAGTTTTGGTCTCCGTATTTAAGGAAGGATATCCTTGCATTGGAGACTGTTCAGAGAAGGTTCACTAGGTTGATTCTGGAGATGAGGGGGTTGACTTATGAAGATCGGTTGAGTAAGTTGGGCCTATACACATTGGAGTTCAGAAGAATGAGAGATGATCTTATCGAAACATATAAGTTAATGAGAGGGCTCGACAAGGTGGATGCAGAGAGGATATTTCCACTCATAGAGGAAACTAAAACTAGGGGACATAGTCTCAGAATAAGGGGCCGCCCATTTAAAACTAAGATGAGGAGGAATTTCTTCTCTCCGAGGGTTGTAAACCTATGGAATTATCTGCCCCAAAGAGCTGTGGAGGCTGGGTCATTGAATAAATTTAAGGCGGAGATAGACAGATTTTTGAACGATAAATGAATAAAGGGTTATGGGGAGCAGGCAGGGAAGTAGAGCTGAGTCCATGATCAGTTCAGCCTTGATCTTATTAAATGGCGGAGCAGGCTCGAGGGGCCAAATGGCCTACTCCTGCTCCTATTTCTTATGTTCTTATGTTCGCTCAGGCTGAATCAGACCATGCGAAACCAAGGCATCCTGTTCAACCCAGGCCCGAGCCTCAAACCTCACTCGCGACCCATCACCAGACCGCTTACTTCCCCAACATAGAATCAGAGAAACATAGAAAATAGGTGCAGGAGTAGGCCATTCGGCCCTTCGAGCCTGCACCACCATTCAATAAGATCATGGCTGATCATTCACCTCAGTACCCCTTTCTTGCTTTCTCTCCATATTCCTTGATCCCTTTAGCCGTAAGGGCCATATCTAACTCCCTCTTGAATATATCCAATGAACTGGCATCAACAACTCTCTGTGGTAGGGAATTCCACAGGTTAACAACTCTCTGAGTGAAGAAGTTTCTCCTCATCTCAGTTCTAAATGGCTTACCCCTTATCCTTAGACTATATACCCTGGTTCTGGACTTCCCCAACATCGGGAACATTCTTCCTGCATCTAACCTGTCCAGTCCCGTCAAGATTTTATATGTTTCTATGAGATCCCCGCTCATCCTTCTAAACTCCAGTGAATACAGGCCCAGTCGATCCAGTCTCTCCTCATATGCCAGTCCTGCCATCCCGGGAATCAGTCTGGTGAAACTTCGCTGCACTCCCTCAATAGCAAGAACATCCTTCCTCAGATTAGGAGACCAAAGCTGAACACAATATTCCAGGTGAGGCCTCACTAAGGCCCTGTACAACTGCAGTAAGACCTCCCAGCTCCTATACAAAAGAATCCCCTAGCTATGAAGGCTAACATACCATTTGCCTTCTTCACCGCCTGCTGTACCTGTATGCCAACCTTCAATGAATGATGTACCATGACACCCAGGTCTCGTTGCACCTCCCCTTTTCCTAATCTGCCGCCATTCAGATAATATTCTGCCTTCACGTTTTTGCCACCAAAGTGGATAACCTCACATTTATCCACATTATACTGTATCTGCCATGTATTTGCCCACTCACCTAACCTGTCCAAGTCACCCTGCAGCCTCTTAGCATCCTCCTCACAGCTCACACCACCACCCAGTTTAGTGTCATCTGCAAACTTGGAAATATTACACTCAATTCCTTCATCTAAATCATTAATGTATATTGTAAATAGCTGGGGTCCCAGCACTGAGCCCTGCGGCACCCCACTAGTCACTGCCTGCCATTCTGAAAAGGACCAGTTTATCCCGACTCTCTGCTTCCTGTCTGCCAACCAGTTCTCTATCCATGTCAGTACATTACCCCCAATACCATGTGCTTTAATTTTGCACACCAATCTCTTGTGTGGGAACTTGTCAAAAGCCTTTTGAAAGTCCAAATACACTACATCCACTGGTTCTCCCCTAGGTCCACTCTACCAGTTACATCCTCAAAAAATTCCAGAAGATTTGTCAAGCATGATTTCCCTTTCATAAATCCATGCTGACTTGGACCCATCCTGTCACTGCTTTCCAAATGCACTGCTATTTCATCTTTATTAATTGATTCCAACATTTTCCCCACTACTGATGTCAGGCTAACCAGTCTATAATTGCCCGTTTTCTCTCTCCCTCCTTTCTTAAAAAGCTACCCTCCAGTCTATAGGAACTGATCCAGAGTCGATAGACTGTTGGAAAATGATCACCAATGCATCCACTATTTCTAGGGCCACTTCCTTAAGTACTCTGGGATGCAGACTATCAGGCCCCGGGGATTTATTGGCCTTCAATCCCATCAATTTCCCTAACACAATTTCCCGCCTAATAAGGATTTCCTTCAGTTCCTCCTTCTCACTAGACCCTCGGTCCCCTAGTATTTCCAGAAGGTTATTTGTGTCTTCCTTAGTGAAGACAGAACCAAAGTATTTGTATAACTGGTCTGCTGTTTCTTTGTTCCCCATTATAAATTCACCTGAATCTGACTGCAAGGGACCTATGTTTGTCTTCACTAATCTTTTCTCCTCACATCTATAGAACCTTTTGCAGTCAGTTTTTATGTTCCCAGCAAGCTTTCTCTCATACTCTATTTTCCCTCTTCTAATTAAACCCTTTGTCCTCCTCTGCTGAATTATAAAATTCTTCTAGTCCTCAGGTTTGCTGTTTTTTCTGGCCAATTTATATGCCTCTTCCTTGGATTTAACACTATCCTTAATTTCCCTTGTTAGCCACAGTTGAACCACCTTCCCCATTTTATTTTTATTCCAGACAGGGATGTACAATTGCTGAAGTTCATCCATGTGATCTTTAAATGTTTGCCATTGCCTATCCACCGTCAACCCTTTAAGTATCATTCGCCAGTCTATTCTAGCCAATTCACGTCTCATACCATCGAAGTTACCTTTCCTTAAGTTCAGTACCCTAGACTCTGAATTAAGTGTGTCACTCTCCATCTTAATAAAGAATTCAAGGGACCTCGCACAACAAGATTTTTAATTAGTCCTTTTTCATTAGACACTGGTCTCCACCCTGACCTCATGCTCACTGTGCCTAAAACCCTTATGCATGCTTTCCTCACCACTGGACGCGATTTCTCCATTGATGATGTTGCCTACCTCCCACCCTCCGCCCTCCCTAAACTCTGACTTGTCAGAGCTTAACTGCTTGTATCCTGTTCCATGCCAAGCCCTGCTGATCCCTACCTCTGAAACCTCCTCCAGCCCTATGTCCCCACCTGTGCCCATCGGCCTTCTAACTCTGACCTTTGTTACCCCCCCCCCCACGGGTGGTAGAGCCTTCAGATACCTTGTCCCGACTCTCTGGGACCCCCTCCCTCAGCCCCTCCACCTCCCCACTTCTCTGTCCTCCTCTAATAACACTTTTAAAGCCCAACTTTTCAACCAAGCTTCTGATTACCCCTCCTAACTTTCCCATCATGGCTCAGCGCCTGCTCCTTTTATCCCTTTTATCACAGCTGGATTGACGAACTCTCTGACATGTGTGCCAGTTTGGAAAGGTTAAAAGATTGTTACCTTATTGCGATCGGCTGTTTTCTTTTTATTCCCGCTAATGGCCTCATCTTCAGGAAGAGCGTATTTTGAAACCGCATCGCCCCACAACGATTTTAGCAAGGCTTTTGACGAGGTCCCACATGGTAGGCTGATCAAAAAAGTAAAAACCCATGGGATCCAAGGGAAAGTGGCAATTTGGATCCAAAATTGGCTCAGTGGTAAGCAGAAAGCAAAGGGTAATGGTTGATGGGTGTTTTTGTGACTAGAAGGCTGTTTCCAGTGGGGTTCTGCAGGGCTCAGTGCTTGGTCCCTTGTTTTTGTAGCATATATTAGTGATTTAGACTTAAATGTAGGGGGCATGATAAAGAAATTTGCAGATGATACAAAAATTGGCCGTGTGGTTCACAATGAGGAGGAAAGCTCCAGACTGCAGGAAGATATCAATAAACTGGTCAGTTGGGCAGAACCGTGGAAAATGGAATTCAATCCGGAAAAGTGTGAGGTAATGCATTTGGGGAGGAGCAACAAGGCAAGGGAATACTTAATAAATGGGAGGATACAGAGAGGTGTGGAGGAACAGAGGGACCTTGGAGTGCATGCCACACATCCTTAAAGGTAGCAAGACAGGTCGATAAGGTAGTTAAAAAGGCATAGGGATGCTTTCCTTTATTAGCCGAAGCATAGAGTATAAAAGCAGGGAAGTTATGCTAGAACTGTATACAACACTAGTTAGGCCACAGCTAGAGTACTGTGTACAGTTCTGGTCACCACATTACAGGAAGGATGTGATTGCAATAGAGAGGATGCAGAGGAGATTTAGAAACATAGAAAAAAAAAATAGGTGCAGGAGTTGGCCATTCGGCCCTTCTAGCCTGCACCGCCATTCAATGAGTTCATGGCTGAACATGCAACTTCAGTACCCCTTCCTGCTTTCTCGCCATACCCCTTGATTCCCCTAGTAGTAAGGACTTCATCTAACTCCCTTTTGAATATATTTAGTGAATTGGCCTCAACTACTTTCTGTGGTAGAGAATTCCACAGGTTCACCACTCTCTGGGTGAAGAAGTTTCTCCTCATCTCGGTCCTAAATGGCTTACCCCTTATCCTTAGACTGTGACCCCTGGTTCTGGACTTCCCCAACATTGGGAACATTCTTCCTGCATCTAACCTGTCTAAACCCGTCAGAATTTTAAACGTTTGAGGTCCCCTCTCATTCTTCTGAACTCCAGTGAATACAAGCCCAGTTGATCCAGTCTTTCTTGATAGGTTAGTCCCACCATCCTGGGAATCAGTCTGGTGAACCTTCGCTGCACTCCCTCAATAGCAAGAATGTCCTTCCTCAGGTTAGGAGACCAAAACTGTACACAATACTCCAGGTGTGGCCTCACCAAGGCCCTGTACAACTGTAGCAACACCTCCCTGCCCCGTACTCAAATCCCCTAGCTATGAAGGCCAACATGCCATTTGCTTTCTTAACCACCTGCTGTACCTGCATGCCAACCTTCAATGACTAATGTACCATGACACCCAGGTCTCGTTGCACCTCTCCTTTTCCTAATCTGTCACCATTCAGATAATAGTCTGTCTCTCTGTTTTTACCACCAAAGTGGATAACCTCACATTTATCCACATTATACTTCATCTGCCATGCATTTGCCCACTCACCTAACCTATCCAAGTCACTCTGCAGCCTCATAGCAGCCTCCTCGCAGCTCACATTGCCACCCAACTTAGTGTCATCCGCAAATTTGGAGATACTACATTTAATCCCCTCGTCTAAATCATTAATGTACAGTGTAAACAGCTGGGGCCCCAGCACAGAACCTTGCGGTACCCCACTAGACACTGCCTGCCATTCTGAAAAGTACCCATTTACTCCTACTCTTTGCTTCCTGTCTGACAACCAGTTCTCAATCCATGTCAGCACACTACCCCCAATCCCATGTGCTTTAACTTTGCACATTAATCTCTTGTGTGGGACCTTGTCGAAAGCCTTCTGAAAGTCCAAATATACCACATCAACTGGTTCTCCCTTGTCCACTCTACTGGAAACATCATCAAAAAATTCTAGAAGATTTGTCAAGCATGATTTCCCTTTCACAAATCCATGCTGACTTGGACCTATCATGTCACCTCTTTCCAAATGCGCTGCTATGACATCCTTAATAATTGATTCCATCATTTTACCCACTACTGAGGTCAGGCTGACCGAGCTATAATTCCCTGTTTTCTCTCCTTCCTTTTTTTAAAAAGTGGGGTTACATTGGCTACCCTCCACTCGATAGGAACTGATCCAGAGTCAATGGAATGTTGGAAATTGACTGTCAATGCATCCGCTATTTCCAAGGCCACCTCCTTAAGTACTCTGGAATGCAGTCCATCAAGCCCTGGGGATTTATGGGCCTTCAATCTCATCAATTTCCCCAACACAATTTCCCGACTAATAAGGATTTCCCTCAGTTCCTCCTGCTTACTAGACCCTCTGACCCCTTTTATATCCGGAAGGTTGTTTGTGTCCTCATTAGTGAATACCGAACCAAAGTACTTGTTCAATTGATCTGGCATTTCTTTGTTTCCCGTTATGACTTCCCCTGATTCTGACTGCAGGGGATCTACGTTTGTCTTTACTAACCTTTTTCTCTTTACATACCTATAGAAACTTTTGCAATCCGTCTTAATGTTCCCTGCAAGCTTCTTCTCGTACTCCATTTTCCCTGCCCTAATCAAACCCTTTGTCCTCCTCTGCTGAGTTCTAAATTTCTCCCAGTCCCCAGGTTCGCTGCTATTTCTGGCCAATTTGTATGCCACTTCCTTGGCTTTAATATTATCCCTGATTTCCCTTGATAGCCACGGTTGAGCCACCTTCCCTTTTTTATTTTTACGCCAGACAGGAATGTACAATTGTTGTAATTCATCCATGCGGTCTCTAAATGTCTGCCATTGCCCATCCACAGTCAACCCCTTAAGTATCATTCGCCAATCTATCCTAGCCAATTCATGCCTCATGCCTTCAAAGTTACCCTTCTTTAAGTTCTGGACCATGGTCTCTGAATTAACTCTCTCATTCTCCACCCTAATGCAGAATTCCACCATATTATGGTCACTCTTCCCCAAGGGGCCTCGCACAACGAGATTGCTAATTAATCCTCTCTCAATACACAACACCCAGTCTAAGATGGCCTCCCCCCCTAGTTGGTTCCTCGACATATTGGTCTAGAAAACCATCCCTTATGCACTCCAGGAAATCCTCCTCTACCGTATTGCTTCCAGTTTGGCTAGCCCAATCTATGTGCATATTAAAGTCACCCATTATAACTGTTGCACCTTTATTGCATGCACCCCTAATTTCCTGTTTGATGCCCTCCCCAACATCACTACTACTGTTTGGACGTCTGTACACAACTCCCACTAACGTTTTTTGCCCTTTGGTATTCTGCAGCTCTACGCATATAGATTCCACATCATCCAAGCTAATGTCCTTCCTAACTATTGCATTAATCTCCTCTTTAACCAGCAATGCTACCCCACCTCCTTTTCCTTTTATTCTATCCTTCCTGAATGTTGAATACCCCTGGATGTTGAGTTCCCAGCCCTGATCATCCTGGAGCCACGTCTCCGTAATCCCAATCACATCATATTTGTTAATATCTATTTGCACAGTTAATTCATCCACTTTATTACGGATACTCCTTTATGAGGATGTTGCCAGGACTGGAGAATTTTAACTATGAGGAAAGATTGGATAGATTGGAGTTGTTTTCTTTGGAACAGAGGAGGCTGAGGGGAGATTTAATTGAGGTGTATAAAATTGTGAGGGGCCTAGATAGAGTAGGAAGCATCTGTTTCCCTTAGCAGAGGGGTCAATAACCAGGGGGCATAGATTTGAAGTAGTTGGTAGATGGATTAGAGGGGAGATGAGGAAGAAAAATTTCACCCAGAGAGTGGTGGGAGTCTGGAACTCACTGACTAAAAGGGAGGTAGAGGCAGAAACCCTCATTACATTTAAAAAGTACTTGGATGTGCACTTAAAGAGCCGTAACCTACAGGGCCACGGAGCATGTGCTGGAAGGTGGGATTAGGTTGGGTAGCTCTATTTCGACCGAGATGGACACGATGGGCCAAATGGGCTCCTTCTGTATTGTAATTTTCTATGATTCTATGAACTTGATTAGCAGATTGAAAATAACAAGGGAGGGGCAGCGGGAAACAGCCTCATCCTCCAGACAGGAAGATAAAACCCTGATATAGACCCAAGAAAGTTCGTTCCAGAGCTGATTCCCTTTCTGTATGGTGCCTTTAAATAACAGGTGGGAGGCAGGGCTAAGTTTACCTTCTCCCCATAATCTGTAGAATTTCTAGACATTTCTGCCGAGCCGGTGAGGGCTCTGGCAATTCACTAGCGTTTTTATTGTGAAGTGCCTCAGTGAACTAATCGATGCAGGTAATGAAGGATTTCAGGCGGTTTGCGTGTTTGTGAAAGGTGACGGATTGCATCTTCTGGAGAGCTGCAGATAACCAGCCCCTCAACGGACACCCACTTTGAGGCTGCTTGTAGCAGTTGAATGGCTGCACTATTGAACCAAACGTTGTGTGAAGTACCTCAGGTGACAATTATTATCCCCATTATAAACTGATCGGGCTAACAGAATCTCTGCGGGAAGATGCTGGTCTGAATTTAGTTTTGCTCCCCTCACGGCCTTCTGCTGAAATCAATACTTCTCGGTTTCTTTACCTCTCCATGCATAAGATACTCATAATGGGGCGAAGCTATTGAAATGCACCTCGCAACATCAGAAACTACCTCTGCATTAACTCTTTCCTTGCTTTCCACCATTTGTCGGACTCGACCCCCACAGCCTGAAGTTGGTTGTTGATTCACAGTAGTGCAAAGGTGCTTTTACACACTGGCCCGTGTGTTGATTGGATCATAGGGGAACATTGTCCAAACACTGGCTCTGCAGTGACTGAATTGTAATTGAAAAATGGGCTTAAAATTCTACTAACAGGGAACGATAGAGATTTATCAGGTGCCAGCTGTGGCTCAGTGAGTAGCACTCATGCCTCTGAGTTGGTCTTACCGCAGGAGAAGGGTCCACAGCCAGATAGGGAATGGAAGATCAGCAGGAAGAGTAGTGCAAGGAAGGTAGTGCAGGAGTCCCCTGTGGTCATCCCCCTGCAAAACAGATACGCTGCTTTGAGTACAGTTGTGGGGGATGACTCATCAGGGGAGGGCAGCAGCCAAGTTCATGGCACCGTGGCTGGCTCTGCTGCACAGGAGGGCAGGAAACAGAGTGGGAGCGCGATAGTGATAGGGGATTCAATGGTGAGGGGAATAGATAGGCGTTTCTGCGGCCGCAACTGAGACTCCAGGATGGTATGTTGCCTCCCTGGTGCAAGGGTCAAGGATGTCTCGGAGCGGGTGCAGGACATTCTGAAATGGGAGGGAGAACAGCCAGTTGTCGTGGTGCACGTTGGTACCAATGACATAGGTAAAAAAAGGGATGAGTTCCTACGAAATGAATTTAAGGAGCTAGGAGCTAAATTAAAAAGTAGGACCTCAAAAGTAGTAATCTCGGGATTGCTACCAGTGCCACGTGCTAGTCAGAGTAGGAATCGCAGGATAGCTCAGATGAATACGTGGCTTGAGCAATGGTGCAGCAGGGAGGGATTCAAATTCCTGGGGCATTGGAACCGGTTCTGGGGGAGGTGGGACCAGTACAATCCGGACGGTCTGCACCTGGGCAGAATCGGAACCAATGTCCTCGGGGGAGTGTTTGCTAGTGTTGTTGGGGAGGAGTTAAACTAATATGGCAGGGGGATGGGAACCAATGCAGGGAGATAGAGGGAAACAAAAAGGAGGCAAAAACAAAAGACAGAAAGGAGATGAGGAAAAGTGGAGGCCAGAGAAACCCAAGGCAAAGAACAAAAAGGGCCATTGTACAGCAAAATTCTAAAAGGACAGAGGGTGTTAAAAAAACAAGCCTAAAGGCTTTGTGTCTTAATGCAAGGAGTATCCGCAATAAGGTGGATGAATTAACTGTGCAAATAGATGTTAACAAATATGATGTGATTGGGATTACGGAGACGTGGCTCCAGGATGAGCAGGGCTGGGAACTCAACATCCAGGGGTATTCAACATTCAGGAAGGATAGAATAAAAGGAAAAGGAGGTGGGGTAGCATTGCTGGTTAAGGAGGAGATTAAGGCAATAGTTAGGAAGGACATTAGCTTGGATGATGTGGAATCTATATGGGTAGAGCTGCAGAACACCAAAGGGCAAAAAACGTTAGTGGGAGTTGTGTACAGACGTCCAAACAGTAGTAGTGATGTTGGGGAGGGCATCAAACAGGAAATTAGGGGTGCGTGCAATAAAGGTGCAGCAGTTATAATGGGTGACTTTAATATGCACATAGATTGGGCTAACCAAACTGGAAGCAATACGGTGGAGGAGGATTTTCTGGAGTGCATAAGGGATGGTTTTTTAGACCAATATGTCGAGGAACCAACTAGGGGGGAGGCCATCTTAGACTGGGTGTTATGTAATGAGAAAGGATTAATTAGCAATCTCGTTGTGCGAGGCCCCTTGGGGAAGAGTGACCATAATATGGTGGAATTCTGCATTAGGATGGAGAATGAAACAGTTAATTCAGAGACCATGGTCCAGAACTTAAAGAAGGCTAACTTTGAAGGTATGAGGCGTGAATTGGCTGAGATGGATTGGCGAATGATACTTAAGGGGTTGACTGTGGATGGGCAATGGCAGACATTTAGAGACCGCATGGATGAACTACAACAATTGTACATTCCTGTCTGGCATAGAAATAAAAAAGGGAAGGTGGCTCAACCGTGGCTATCAAGGGAAATCAGGGATAGTATTAAAGCCAAGGAAGTGGCATACAAATTGGCCAGAAATAGCAGCGAACCTGGGGACTGGGAGAAATTTAGAACTCAGCAGAGGAGGACAAAGGGTTTGATTAGGGCAGGGAAAATGGAGTATGAGAAGAAGCTTGCAGGGAACATTAAGACGGATTGCAAAAGTTTCTATAGATATGTAAAGAGAAAAAGGTTAGTAAAGACAAATGTAGGTCCCCTGCAGTCAGAATCAGGGGAAGTCATAACGGGGAACAAAGAAATGGCGGACCAATTGAACAAGTACTTTGGTTCGGTATTCACGAAGGAGGACACGAACAACTTTCCGGTTATAAAAGGGGTCGGGGGGTCTAGTAAGGAGGAGGAACTGAGGGAAATCCTTATTAGCCGGGAAATTGTGTTGGGGAAATTGATGGGATTGAAGGCCGATAAATCCCCAGGGCCTGATGGACTGCATCCCAGAGTACTTAAGGAGGTGGCCTTGGAAATAGTGGATGCGTTGACAGTCATTTTCCAACATTCCATTGACTCTGGATCAGTTCCTATCGAGTGGAGGGTAGCCAATGTAACCCCACTTTTTAAAAAAGGAGGGAGAGAGAAAACAGGGAATTATAGACCGGTCAGCCTGACATCGGTAGTGGGTAAAAAGATGGAATCAATTATTAAGGATGTCATAGCAGTGCATTTGGAAAGAGGTGACATGATAGGTCCAAGTCAGCATGGATTTGTGAAAGGGAAATCATGCTTGACAAATCTTCTGGAATTTTTTGAGGATGTTTCCAGTAGAGTGGATAAGGGAGAACCAGTTGATGTGGTATATTTGGACTTTCAGAAGGCGTTCGACAAGGTCCCACACAAGAGATTGATGTGCAAAGTTAGAGCACATGGGATTGGGGGTAGTGTACTGACATGGATTGAGAACTGGTTGTCAGACAGGAAGCAAAGAGTAGGAGTAAATGGGTACTTTTCAGAATGGCAGGCAGTGACTAGTGGGGTACCGCAAGGTTCTGTGCTGGGGCCCCAGCTGTTTACACTGTACATTAATGATTTAGATGAGGGGATTAAATGTAGTATCTCCAAATTTGCGGATGACACTAAGTTGGGTGGCAGTGTGAGCTGCGAGGAGGATGCTGTGAGGCTGCAGAGCGACTTGGATAGGTTAGGTGAGTGGGCAAATGCATGGCAGATGAAGTATAATGTGGATAAATGTGAGGTTATCCACTTTGGTGGTAAAAACAGAGAGACAGACTATTATCTGAATGGTGACAGATTAGGAAAAGGGGAGGTGCAAAGAGACCTGGGTGTCATGGTACATCAGTCATTGAAGGTTGGCATGCAGGTGCAGCAGGCGGTTAAGAAAGCAAATGGCATGTTGGCCTTCATAGCAAGGGGATTTGAGTACAGGGGCAGGGAGGTGTTGCTACAGTTGTACAGGGCATTGGTGAGGCCACACCTGGAGTATTGTGTACAGTTTTGGTCTCCTAACCTGAGGAAGGACATTCTTGCTATTGAGGGAGTGCAGCGAAGGTTCACCAGACTGATTCCCGGGATGGCGGGACTGACCTATCAAGAAAGACTGGATCAACTGGGCTTGTATTCACTGGAGTTCAGAAGAATGAGAGGGGACCTCATAGAAACATATAAAATTCTGACGGGGTTAGACAGGTTAGATGCAGGAAGAATGTTCCCAATGTTGGGGAAGTCCAGAACCAGGGGTCACAGTCTAAGGATAAGGGGTAAGCCATTTAGGACCGAGATGCGGAGGAACTTCTTCACCCAGAGAGTGGTGAACCTGTGGAATTCTCTACCACAGAAAGTTGTTGAGGCCAATTCACTAAATATATTCAAAAAGGAGTTAGATGAGGTCCTTACTGCTAGGGGGATCAAGGGGTATGGCGAGAAAGCAGGAATGGGGTACTGAAGTTGAATGTTCAGCCATGAACTCATTGAATGGCGGTGCAGGCTAGAAGGGCCGAATGGCCTACTCCTGCACCTATTTTCTATGTTTCTATGTTTCTATGTTTAAAAGGAAAAGGAGGTGGGGTAGCATTGCTGGTTAAAGAGGAGATTAATGCAATAGTTAGGAAAGACATTAGCTTGGATGATGTGGAATCTATATGGGTAAAGCTGCAGAACACCAAAGGGCAAAAAACGTTAGTGGGAGTTGTGGTACAGACCTCCAAACAGTAGTAGTGATGTTGGGGAGGGCATCAAACAAGAAATTAGGGGTGCATGCAATAAAGGTGCAACAGTTATAATGGGTGACTTTAATATGCACCTAGATTGGGCTAGCCAAACTGGAAGCAATATGGTGGAGGAGGATTTCCTGGAGTGCATAAGGGATGGTTTTCTAGACCAATATGTCGAGGAACCAACTAGGGGGGAGGCCATCTTAGACTGGGTGTTGTGTAATGAGAGAGGATTAATTAGCAATCTCATTGTGCGAGGTCCCTTATGGAAGAGTGACCATAATATGGTGGAATTCTGCATTAGGATGGAGAATGAAACAGTTAATTCAGAGACCATGGTCCAGAACTTAAAGATGGGTAACTTTGAAGGTATGAGGCGTGAATTGGCTAGGATAGATTGGCGAATGATACTTAAGGGGTTGACTGTGGATGGGCAATGGCAGACATTTAGAGACCGCATGGATGAATTACAACAATTGTACATTCCTGTCTGACGTAAAAATAAAAAAGGGAAGGTGGCTCAACCGTGGAAATCAGGGATAGTATTAAAGCCAAGGAAGTGGCATACAAATTGGCCAGAAATAGCAGCGAACCCGGGGACTGGGAGAAATTTAGAACTCAGCAGAGGAGGACAAAGGGTTTTATTAGGGCAGGGAAAATGGAGTACGAGAAGAAGCTTGCAGGGAACATTAAGGCAGATTGCAAAAGTTTCTATAGGTATGTAAAGAGAAAAAGGTTAGTAAAGACAGACGTAGGTCCCCTGCAGTCAGAATCAGGGGAAGTCATAACGGGGAACAAAGAAATGGCAGACCAATTGAACAAGTACTTTGGTTCAGTATTCACTAAGGAGGACACAAACAACCTTCCGGATATAAAAAGGGTCAGAGGGTCTAGTAAGGAGGAGGAACTGAGGGAAATCTTTATTAGTCGGGAAATTGTGTTGAGGAAATTGATGGGATTGAAGGCCGATAAATCCCCAGGGCCTGATGGACTGTATCCCAGAGTACTTAAGGAGGTGGCCTTGGAAATAGCGGATGCATTGACAGTCATTTTCCAACATTCCATTGACTCTGGATCAGTTCCTATCAAGTGGAGGGTAGCCAATGTAACCCCACTTTTTAAAAAAGGAGGGAGAGAGAAAACACGGAATTATAGACCGGTCAGCCTGACCTCAGTAGTGGGTAAAATGATGGAATCAATTATTAAGGATGTCATAGCAGCGCATTTGGAAAATGGTGACATGATAGGTCTAAGTCAGCATGGATTTGTGAAAGGGAAATCATGCTTGACAAATCTTCTGGAATTTTTTGAGGATGTTTCCAGTAAAGTGGACAAAGGAGAACCAGTTGATGTGGTATATTTGGACTTTCAGAAGGTTTTCGACAAGGTCCCACACAAGAGATTAATGTGCAAATTTAAAGCACATGGGATTGGGGGTAGTGTGCTGACGTGGATTGAGAACTGGTTGTCAGACAGGAAGCAAAGAGTAGGAGTAAATGGGTACTTTTCAGAATGGCAGCCAGTGACTAGTGGGGTACCGCAAGGTTCTGTGCTGGGGTCCCAGCTGTTTACATTGTACATTAATGATTTAGACGAGGGGATTAAATGTAATATCTCCAAATTTGCGGATGACACTAAGTTGGGTGGCAGTGTGAGCTGCGAGGAGGATGCCATGAGGCTGCAGAGTGACTTGGATAGGTTAGGTGAGTGGGCAAATGCATGGCAGATGAAGTATAATGTGGATAAATGTGAGGTTATCCACTTTGGTGGTAAAAACAGAGACAGACTATTATCTGAATGGTGACAGATTAGGAAAAGGGAAGGTGCAACGAGACTTGGGTGTCATGGTACATCAGTCATTGAAGGTTGGCATGCAGGTACAGCAGGCGGTTAAGAAAGCAAATGGCATGTTGGCCTTCATTGCGAGGGGATTTGAGTACAGGGGCAGGGAGGTGTTGCTACAGTTTTACATGGCCTTGGTGAGGCCACACCTGGAGTATTGTGTACAGTTTTGGTCTCCTAACTTGAGGAAGGACATTCTTGCTATTGAGGGAGTGCAGCGAAGATTCACCAGACTGATTCCCGGGATGGTGGGACTGATCTATCAAGAAAGACTGGATCAACTGGGCTTGTATTCACTGGCGTTCAGAAGAATGAGAGGGGACCTCATTGAAACGTTTAAAATTCTGACGGGTTTAGACAGGTTAGATGCAGGAAGAATGTTCCCAATGTTGGGGAAGTCCAGAACCAGGGGTCACAGTCTAAGGATAAGGGGTAAGCCATTTAGGACCGAGATGAGGAGAAACTTCTTCACCCAGAGAGTGGTGAACCTGTGGAATTCTCTACCACAGAAAGTAGTTGAGGCCAATTCACTAAATATATTCAAAAGGGAGTTAGATGAAGTCCTTACTACTCGGGGGATCAAGGGGTATGGCGAGAAAGCAGGAAGGTGGTACTGAAGTTTCATGTTCAGCCAAGAACTCATTGAATGGCGTTGCAGGCTGGAAGGGCTGAATGGCCTGCTCCTGCACCTATTTTCTGTGTTTCTATGTCAGAGGTTGTAGGTTCATGTCCCACTCCAGACTTGAGCACATAATCTAAGCTGACACTCCAGTGCAATGCTGAGGGAGTGCTGCATTGTCAGAGGTGCCGTCGTTCGGATGAGACATTAAACCTTGGCCCCGTCTGCCCTCTCAGGTGCTGTTCAAAGAAGAGCAGGGGAATTGTCCCCAATGTCCTGTCCAATATTATTCCTCAACCAACATCACTAAATTGGATTACCTCATTGCTATTTCGATAAAAGAACCTCATTGGCTGTGAAACACTTTAGGATGCCCTCAGGTTATATAGAAATGTACATTCTTTTACTTCCTCTATAAACATGGGGGGTTGGGGGGGAATGGAGGAGGAGGGGAGAGGAGAGGAGGGGTGCTGGTGACACTTATCTCCCACATTCTGATCCAAACAAGCACCAGTGTACAAGCTCTGTCACTCTGACTATTCCCACTACAAGCCCCGGTCCCAGGAGGCTCATAGATTGGGCCTTGCTTTTTCACTTCCAGTTTTCTGCCCTTGTAACGGCCATCATTGGACAGACTGGGGATGGTCTCCCTGAAGGTGAAAGCTGCTTGCTTGTTGGGGTACAGCTCGACAGGTGCTGACTGCCTGGCCTCCCCCAGAACCTCACTGAACCAACCAGTCTTCACGTGTGCAACGAGGCAGTGAGCATTGGCAGAGACAGACTTCACGGCCATGCCTGGTCCTTTCCTCACCTGATATCCACACACTTTCCAGCATGAAAGTAAAATACTCACAGTGGGACTCAGCTAGTGAATTCCACCTTACAACATCAGAAACTACCTCTGCATTAGCTCTTTCCCCACTTCCCACCATTTGTCGGACTCGACCCCACGGCCTGAAGCTGGTTAATGTTTCACAGTCATGCACACGGCTGCATTTCCCTACAAGTGGTTTTACACACTAGCCCGTGTATAGAAGAGCATTGTCCAAACACTGGCTCTCCAGTGACTAAATTGCAGATGCAAAATGGGCCTAATGTTGCTGTTTATGGGAGCTTGCTGTGTGCAATTTGGCTGCCGTGTTTCCTACAACAGCGGCTACACTTCAAAAGTACTTTATTGGCTGTAAAACGCTTTGAGGTGTCCTGAGGTCGTGAACAGTGCTATAAAAATGCTAGCCTTCCTTTACAATTGTTTAGATAGTGATTAACTGGGGGATCCTAGCTGATTCCCCTCTCCCACCACACACCATTCTAGCTGAGGGTTACTGAGACCTGCACCCCAACTGAGACCAGCTTATCCAGGACAGAATGCCGGTCAGGCCTTCCAGTCTGGCTCAGTTCCACAGTGAGCAATCTCGCCAACTGAGCTATGAGGGAGCCACCTTGTGCCTGTTTGCTTGTGAGTGAATGAAGGAGGTGACTGCAGCAAGTGGCCTCACCTCAGTTCTGGGCAGCGAGCGGTCAACTTGAGCCGCAAACCTTGACTAGGATAGGAGAGTTCTGTAATGTATGCACCTGTGAGTATGCTCGCAGGTTTGTGGAGCTGTCGCATTGTGAGTGGCTTAGCCAGTCACGTGATGTTCACAAGACTCAATAAAACCCCAGCCTGTTGGGTCTAGGTCATCCACGATCAGGTATGCAGTTGTGAGCCTAGTGGATGAACTGGTACTGTGTAGTGTGATTGTTACACCATTGTTCATAAACCAACTGGTTATTACTAGCAATGTGTTGCTATGAATTCGTAAGCAAAGAACCCATGAAGCAAATACACTACAATGTTCCAGTAAACTGACCTCTGGGGTTTATAGCTTGGCTTTTCCAATTGGAATGGCAAAGTAATCCACTTAAAATAAATAGCATTAAGATTTAGCCTTAGGTGCCAGCCGTGACTTAGTTGGTATCACTCTCACCTCTGAGTCAGCAGGTCGTGGGGGTCAAGCTGCACTCCAGGGACTTGAGGACATAATCCAGGCTGACACTGCAGTGCAGAACTGAGAGAGTCCTGCACTGTCGGAGGTGCTGTCTTTTTCATGATCTATCAAACTGGGACCCCCGTCTGCCTGTTCAGGTGGACGTAAAAGATCCCTTGGTACTATTCGAAGATAGGCAGGAGAGTTCTCGGCCAACATTCACCCCTCAACTAACACCACCGTAGACCGATTAACTAGCCATTGCTGTGTGTAAAATGGCTGCCAGGTTTCTCCACATAGTAACTGTGACTGGAATTCACAGTAAATCATTGAAGTAAAGTGCCTTGGGTTGGTTGATTCATGCAATGTGTTCTTCCATTCAGCAGCTGTGAGTCGGAAGCCCGGAGATCCACTGATCATATCTGATATTAAAAAGGGGAGTGTAGCACACCGGTAGGTACCTGTTCATGATTTGATGTATGTATTGAATGAAGCAATGAGCGAGAGCAGGCAGTCATCCTGGCACACTATTAATGTTGAGCTTTCACCATAGTGCCAGGAGTATGTGGGCAACGTTGCTAAGGGTGTAAAGCCATGCTGTTTCTACGCAGGACATGTGACTCACAGACCCTTCACATCGCTGGTTCACTAATGCCCTTCAGGAGATGGATACGTGCCATCCTTACCCGGTCTGGGCCGACATGTGACTCCAGTCTCACACTAATGTGGTTGGCTCTTAACCGCCCCTGTAGTGGTCCTAGCAACGTACTCGTTGTATCAAAACGCTACAATGTGGTCCAAGAAGATGGCTCATCACCACCTTCTCAGGGCAACGAGAGATGGGCAATAAATGCCAGCCCTTGCCAGCGACGCTCACATCCCGGGAATGATTTTTTTTACACTTGGTGCTACTTCATGCTGAGGTTGAGCTCTGTAATGTGAATGCAATGCCCAAACACTACCAGATCCTGTTGCCACTCACCCTCCTCCCACTGCCCTCCAGGTTCTCTGTGTGCCAGACCTGAGCCATGCACACTCTATTCACATCACATTCAGTCATCCCTTGTGTATCTTTTTTCTCTTCAGATATCTTTCCCTGATCTTCACCCCTTTCACACCCCTTTCCCTCTCCCCACCTCCCACCCCCACACACCCCGGAGTTTCTCATCTCATGAAGGCTGTTGCTATTCGGTGGTGGCCACCCTCCCATAGCTCTCCCAAGTGAGCATATTTAAGCCTAGACAGCCAGGGTCAGTAGGCTATTTGGCTGTTGAAGACATCACAGCATCATGCATCCAATCCTGCAATCGACCAACATCCACCCACATGTACTTTCCAGCAAGAGTCTCTGGACGATGATCGGGAGCAGGAATCCTGGTGTACTTCCCCTCCCTGGCACAGTGAGCACTGAGATCAGCTATAGCTCCTCTTCCTCCCTGTCTGGCAGTAGTTAACTCAGCACTGACTGGAAATAGAACATGAGACCTTGTGGTCAGTTACCTGCTGGGTGATGCATTGAGCCAATGAGAGACTGATCTAGTGTTCTTGACTAGGCTGTGCAACTTATCAATGAAATTCCAGTCAACACACAAGCTAGATGAACTGGGCGGAGGGTCACTGGGCGGGAGGGATGTGGGAGTAACCAGTAAAGGCATTATAGCGTGTGACTTTCAGAGTAAACTCATGAGCAGAGGAATGTGCAGGACTAGTAAAGACCACTGCAATGTATTTGGGCAGGTCCAATGTTCCAAGCATCCCATAATGTACCCTGTCTCCGAAATTCTTTCAATAAAACCTCATCCCATTGTTCAGTGAATTTGCATCCAAAACTTATCATGCCTCCGGGACCACTAGGTAAATTTGCAAAAATTCTCTGGTCGGAGGCGTTCATTTGAAAGAAGCTTCCGGCTGGAATTTCAGGGCCATTATTCCACCTTCGCTGTCTATCTGGACAGTCCATTCAATAGATTCAGTTCTCTATGTGTGACGTAGCTACATTTAAACTGTCTTTTGCCCTGCCCTGTTCTGAGCTTGAGCCCGTGCTGCCCAGTTGAAGAGTTTGTGGCTTGTTTTTATTAGGGTTTGATTAATCTGTGCTCCTTAGAATCTAAAATTGAACAAAAAAGAAAGAAACAGACATTCAACTGAAGCCCCAACTTCCTACTCATGACCTAAAACAAATTATCTGGACATTATCACATTTCTGTTTGTGGGACCTTGCTGTGCGCAAATTGGTTACTGTGTTCCCCACATTGCAACAGTGACTATACTTTAAAAGTACTTCATTGGTTGTAAAGTTATTTTGGACTTCCTGAGATAGTGAAGGCGCTACATAAATGCAAGTTCTTTCTTTCCAAAATTGATAAGGTCCCTCATGAACCTTCTCCTAACCAGTGTAAATAATTCCCAGCTTCCTTTACTGACTGATCGTCAGTACAAAGTAAAGGAGCATTAATGATGATTCCCTCACCAGTTTACACTGACCTGAACCCTGCCCTCAGAGTGGCTTGAGTCTAAGCCAATACCATATTCCCATCCCATAATGAAAGCATTTTTATTTCTATTGGTTGTTGCTGTGACAATCTGGTCATTCCAAATAGACAAACGAACCTGTATATTGGTAGTGTGTTCAAGATTCATAATTTGGATGACTAAAAAAAGCAAGCCAAGCACTAGAGTTTATTTCTTGAGGGATAGAATTGAAAAGTAGTGAAGTTTTGCTAAACTTGTATCGAACCTTGGCTAGACCACACTTTGGAGTACTGTGTAAAATTCTGGTTGCCATATCATAAAAAGGATATAAACGCACTGGAGAGGTTTCAGAGAAGATTTACAAAGATGATACCAGAAATGTGAGGGTATTCCTATCAGGAAATGATGAGCAGGCTGGGTCTCTTTTCGCTTGAAAAAAGAAGGCTGAGGGGTGACCTAATTGAGGTCTTTAAAATTATGAAAGGTTTTGATAGAGTAGTCAGAGGGAGAGAATGTTTCCACTTGTGGAGAAGTGCATAACTAGAGGCCATGAATATAAGATAGTCACCAAGAAATCCAATAGGGAATTCAGAAGAAACTTTTTTACTCAGAGAATAGTGAGATTGTGGAACTCGCTACCACAGGGAGTGGTTGAAGCAAATAGTATAGATGTATTTAAGGGGAGGCTAAACAAGCATATGAGGGAGAAGGGAATAGAGGGTTATGCTGATAGATTTAGATGAGGAAAGACGGGAGGAGACTCGAGTGGAGCATAAACCCGGCCTGGACTGGTTGGGCTGAATATCCTGTTTTTGTGCTGTATATCTTATGTAATCCTTTCAAACTTTGTTCTCGCAGGTTATGGCATCGCTGATAGTGCTAGTTTTCTTGTTCTATTGAGAAACCGCGGTGAAGGATCAAAGGCCAGAGTGCAGGGACAATATCGAGATTTTAAAAAAATACGAAAGGAGATAAATCCAAGAAGCAACAATTTTGTGGCATCAAGTTTGGGTTTTAAATGGCTGTAGATTGTAAATATAAGGGAACTCTTGGGGAGGGTAGGAGCACCATTGTTATAAGGCCTTTGGAAAGAATGAGATAGAGTAGGAGATGTTGAGATGAGTCTTAATTTCAGCACAGTGAGGATGTAGGAAGGAGGAGGGACACACCGTTCGGTTTACTTGGACCTTAGCAGTAGAATCCCAGCCATTGCTCATGGCCCTTGGACTCTGGAAGATGTCCCCTTTGGGTTACTGGTGTTCTCAGCCTCTTTATATAAGAATTGGGAGCAGGAGTAGGCCATTCGGCCCCTCGAGCCTGCTCTGCCATTCAATGAGATCATGGCTGATCTTCTACCTCAACTCCACTTTCCTGCACTATCCCCATATCCCTTGATTCCCTTAATATCCAAAAATCTAGCGATCTCTGCCTTGATTAAACTCAAAGACTGAGCCTCCACAGTCCTCTGGGGTAGAGAATTCCAAAGATTCACCACCCTCTGAGTGAAGAAATTTCTCCTCATCTCAGTCCTAAATGGCCGACCCTTTATTCTGTGACCTCTGGTTTTAGACTCCTCAGCCAGAGGACACATCCTCCCTGCATCTACCCTGTCAAGCCCTGTAAACTTTATTCCTTTCTCCAATAGGACTGGGACTCTGGAACCTGGAGACAAACTCTTAGCCATTGACAACATCCGACTGGAGAACTGCTCGATGGAGGATGCGGTGCAGATCTTGCAGCAGTGTGACGAACTGGTCAAACTGAAGATCAGAAAAGATGAGGATAACTCAGGTACTCGGTGCGAAGAAAGGACGGGTGATTCAGCCTCGACCAGCTTTCCATTCTCTAGGGGTTTATTTTCTAAAAGCAGATCGTCAGGAGGGTTAAAGGTACCTGTGTGTTGACTGAGCTGAGAGATGTCTATCACGGGCAACAAAATACTTTGAGCACCGATATCTATCCCATCAATTGCACCTATCTAAGATCTAGCATGGTTTAGATACAGAGTAAAGCTCCCTCTACACTATCCCATCAAACAGTCCCAGGGCAGGTACAGCATGGGTTAGATACAGAGTAAAGCTCCCTCTACATTGTCCCATCAAACACTCCCAGGGCAGGTACAGCACGGGTTAGCTACAGAGTAAAGCTCCCTACTCTACCCCAACAACTATTCCAAGTTTTTCAAAAGTATGACCTGGAGCTGAGAATCAAGCCGAGCAAGATTAAAGTTACAATGCCCAAGTAAATATAACCGCCTTGTTTGATCCTCTAATCATGGTCCGACTGGAACTGATTATCCCATAACGCTGAGATTTGCAGTGAAGTACTGTTTTGTGTGCTCGGTTCTCCTGTGGTCCAACCGCATTCCAATAACAAGTGTTGTGCTGTTCTGTCTAGTTATGTTCTAAATCCTCTGTCTTCACCAGATGAACAGGAAAGCACTGGTGCCATAATATACACTGTGGAACTCAAGAGGTACGGTGGACCATTGGGAATCACCATCTCTGGGACTGAGGAACCTTTTGATCCCATTGTGATCAGTGGGCTCACCAAGAAAGGACTGGCCGAAAGGTAGAACATCCATAGTGAACCTCTGCATGTGCTTTTTGTGGCTATTGAGTCAGAGCCAGAGAACGGAATGATTCCAGCTGTTTGCGTCAAACGTACAAATCTGAGCACTCGGGAGTCAGTTACTGCGCAGGTTAGCTGAAGAGTAAATTTCAGGGGAGTGGGCGGAGGCGGTGGGGCGGGGTGGGAAGTGGTGGGCAGAGAACTGAGGACGGGGATTTTTGGCAGGGTGAGGGGATGATGGATTTTGACATGGACTCTGGGTTGAATTTTTGTTCTGTTTGTAGGACCGGGGCCATTCACATCGGGGACAGGATATTAGCCATTAATACTGTGAGCCTTAAGGGCAAACCGCTGAGCGAAGCCATCCACCTGCTCCAGATGGCCGGGGAAACGGTAACCCTGAAAATCAAGAAGCAAGCAGACCGTGAGTACTAACTGTGGATGTGTTGTGGGGAACGATGCCGGGGCTCGGAGCGCTAGATTATGAGTGCAGGATGAATAAACTTGACGTATTCTCTTGACTTTAGAAGATTGAGGGGTGATCGTATTGAGGTGTTTAAAATGTTGAATGGATTTGATGGGGCAGGAACTAATTGCTCTGGTGAGGTCATCAAGAACGAGGGGACATCATCTTAACATGAGAGCGAGGCTGATCCGGAGGGAAATCACACGAGGTAGTACAAGTCTGGAACTCTCTCCCCCAAAAAGCTGATGATATCTGGGACAATTGAGATTGATTGATCTTTATTGGGTAAGGGTATCAATGGGAATGAAGCAAAGGCGAGTAGATGGGGTTAAAAAACAAATCAGCCATGATCTAATTGAATGGGGAGGCAGACTCGAGGGATAAATAGTCTACTCCCGTTCCTAATGTTCCCAACGCTGTATATAATACTGGGACCAACGTGTAAAACCTGACGGAGTAGCTCCCCCCAGTGGCTCAGTGGGGCTGTTGTACCATCCTGTAAGTTGCTGAGCCACTCAGCCTACATCTGAGCACCTATGTTGGGCCAGCGGATCCAAGTCAGGGCTGTTGGCCTCAGTATCCCTGAGCTAGATTGGGGGTGTAGGGTTGGGGGAACCCATCCAGGATTTCCTGCTCCTGCTCCTGATTGCTGTGCAGCAATCCCTGCTGGACAGTGGGCACGTGTGTGTGCGTGGACGACAAATAACATCAAGTCGGGCTTTGCCACATTGCCATCTGCAGTCCAATATCCTGTCAGCGTTCATTGTTTGAATTGGTGCTTCAAGAAAGATCAGTGGGGTGAGCACCTACCAGAAAGGAGGGGAGTGAAGGGCAAAATGTTGGCTAATTCTTTCCTGGTCCTTTCAATAGGTTCGTACAATTAGAGACAGTGATATGCTTGATAATTTCCTTCATTTATTATCAAGAAAACATTAATCTTAAACACCCTAACCAACTATACAGAATAGCGCATCCCAGCCCTGCATCCAAAACTTACTGTGCGTAAATTTAATGAGAAATGGTGACGCTGGCTTCTCCAAACCTGATCACACCCCAGGGACTTGAATCAGCTGTCTTCCCTTCTCTCTAAATGTGGCCTCTGTCTTTTACCCTTTGGTTTTATGGTTCTCTTCCTGCCAAATGCAACCCGATCTCACATTTTACAACCACCCATTTGTTCAAAATAGTTTGCCAAACAGAGATGAGATCCCTCATACCTTTTCACACCAGACTCTTCTTATTACTGCTCTCCTGAACCAAGAGAAGGAAAGACTTGCATTTATATAGCGCCTTTCACGACCACTGGACGTCCCAAAGCAGCCAATGAAGTACTTTTTGAAGTGTAGCCACTGTTGTAATGTAGGGAACGTGGCCCTGTTGCAAACAGTCCTCTGATGTATGCACTCATACTACACCCTGCTGCAATAAAAGCCTGTGCTTCAAAAGCTTTGCTTAATATCAGTATCAAGAAGGGTTTCTGAGGGCATGATTTAAACCAATCCTTCCTACATTAGTTTTGTCTCCATTAAAACCAAAAGCAATGTAAAAACATATTGATATTCCTACAGAAAACATTGGTACAATGAAGCTGACTAATGGTGGGGTACACATACTCCAACCTGTAACTATCCTTGAGGAGGCCCAAGCCTTGAGCGCACTGATATCCCAGATGCAACTGCAACAGCACTCAAGAAGCTCAACACCATCCAGGACAAAGCAGTCGACATGATCGGGAGCCCCTCCACCACGTTAAACATTCACTCCCTCCACCACCGACTCACCTCGGCTGCAGTGTTTATTATCCACAGGATGCATTGCAATAGCTCGCCAAGGCTTCTTCGGCAACACCCCCCAAACCTGCAACCTCTACCACCTAGAAGGACAAGGGAGCACCATCACCTGCAAGTTCCCATCCGAGTCGCACACCATCCTGACTTGGAAATATATCGTCATTCCTTCATTGTCATTGGGTCCAAATCCTGGAACTGCCTCCCTAACAGCACTGTGGGAGCACCTTCACCACACAGACTGCAGCGGTTCAAGGAGTAAACATAGAAACATAGAAAATAGGTGCAGGAGTAGGCCATTTGGCCCTTCGAGCCTACACCGCCAATCAATGAGTTCATGGCTGAACATGAAACTTCAGTACCCCATTCCTGCTTTCTCGCCATACCCCTTGATCCCCCGAGTAGTAAGGACTACATCTAACTTTTTTTTAAATATATTTAGTGAATTGGCCTCAACTACTTTCTGTGGTAGAGAATTCCACAGGTTCACCACTCTCTGGGTGAAGAAGTTTCTCCTCATCTCGGTCCTAAATGGCTTGCCCCTTATCCTTAGACTGTGACCCCTGGTTCTGGACTTCCCCAACATTGGGAACATTCTTCCTGCATCTAACCTGTCTAAACCCGTCAGAATTTTAAACGTTTCGATGAGATCCCCTCTCATTCTTCTGAACTCCAGTGAATACAAGTCCAGTTGATCCAGTCTTTCTTGATATGTCAGTCCCGCCATCCCGGGAATCAGTTGGATAAGAACCTTCGCTGCACTCCCTCAATAGCAAGAATGTCCTCCCTCAAGTTAGGAGACCAAAACTGTACACAATACTCACCAAGGCCCCGTACAACGGTAGTAACACCTCCCTGCCCCTGTACTCAAATCCCCTCGCTATGAAGGCCAACATGCCATTTGCTTTCTTAACCGCATGCTGTACCTGCCTGCCAACCTTCAGTGACCGATGTACCATGACACCCAGGTCTCGTTGCACCTCCCCTTTTCCTAATCTGTCACCATTCAGATAATAGTCTGTCTCTCTGTTTTTACCACCAAAGTGGATAACCTCACATTTATCCACATTTATACTTCATCTGCCATGCATTTGCCCACTCACCTAACCTATCCAAGTCACTCTGCAGCCTCATAGCATCCTCCTCGCAGCTCACACTGCCACCCAACTTAGTGTCATCTGCAAATTTGGAGATACTACATTTAATCCCCTCGTCTAAATCATTAATGTACAATGTAAACAGCTGGGGCCCCAGCACAGAACCTTGCGGTAACCCACTTGTCACTGCCTGCCATTCTGAAAAGTACCCATTTACTCCTACTCTTTGCTTCCTGTTTGCCAACCAGTTCTCAATCCACGTCAGCACACTACCCCCAATCCCATGTGCTTTAACTTTGCACATTAATCTCTTGTGTGGGATCTTGTCGAAAGCCTTCTGAAAGTCCAAATACACCACATCAACTGGTTCTCCCTTGTCCACTCTACTGGAAACATCCTCAAAAAATTCCAGAAGATTTGTCAAGCATGATTTCCCTTTCACAAATCCATGCTGACTTGGACCTATCATGTCCTCTTTTCAAATGCGCTGCTATGACATCCTTAATAATTGATTCAATCATTTTACCCACTACCGATGTCAGGCTGACCCACTACCGATGTGTGGGTCAGCCTGACATCGGTAGTGGGTAAAATGATGGAATCAATTATTAAGGATGTCATAGGGCCACCACCACATCTCAAGGGCAATTAGGGATCGACAATAATCGCCGTTCTGGGCAGCGACGCACACATCCTCAGAATGAATAATTTTAAAAATCTATGTTTAATTTAAATTGCAAACTCTCTTCCAGGTTCTTTTTCAAAGAAGCCCAGTGCAGTGGGTGAGCTGAGTGACCCTGAAGATGAGCTCCCTGACTCACAGATGACCAGGAAACTCTCCAAAATCTACTCAAACACCATTCCAAGCATGGGCGGTGCGCTGGAATCATGGGATGGCTCAGGGATTGAAGGGGCTTTTGGAAGCCACAGTGAGTTTTGTGGATAGGCTGTTGTGTTTGACTGGAATGTGCCCATTTCAACATTCAGTTCCTAGTCGTGAGCAGGGGGTTGGGTGAAGCATTTTGGTGCAGCAGTGCACTCTGCCATGGAGAGGTAGGGCATGGTTTTGTACCCACTGTTCCTCATGTGAGTTCCTTGTCTCAGCCATGCAGTCAAGGCAAGGAGCCCAGATTTTTCCTTCAGGGAGGTGAAACCAGAGGAAGAGAGCCAGAAGCGCTGTTTGCCTGGGTGGTGATTGGTTGCTAGGCAGGGGCACAGTTTGACCTAGGTGGCGATTGGCCACTGGGCAGGGGCATAGTTTGACTTGGGTGGTGATTGGCTGCTGGGCAGGGGCACAGTTCGATCTTTTAGGTGATTGGCTGCCGGGCAGGGGGCACAGTCTGACTTGGGTGGTGATTCGCTGCTGGGCAGGGAGCACAGTCTGATCTGGGTGGTGATTCGCTGCTGGGCAGGGGGCACAGTCTCACCTGGGTGTTGATTAGCTGCTGGGCAAGGGGCACAGATTGACCTGAGTGGTGATTGGCTGCTGGGCAGGGGCACAATTTGACCTGGGTGGTGATTGGCTGTTAGGCAGGGGCACAGTTTGACCTAGGTGGCGATTGGCCACTGGGCAGGGGCATAGTTTGACTTGGGTGGTGATTGGCTGCTGGGCAGGGGCACAGTTCGATCTTTTAGGTGATTGGCTGCCGGGCAGGGGGCACAGTCTGACCTGGGTGGTGATTCGCTGCTGGGCAGGGGGCACAGTCTGATCTGGGTGGTGATTCGCTGCTGGGCAGGGGGCACAGTCTCACCTGGGTGTTGATTAGCTGCTGGGAAAGGGGCACAGATTGACCTGGGTGGTGATTGGCTGCTGGGCAGGGGCACAGTTTGACCTGGGTGGTGATTGGCTGTTAGGCAGGGGCACAGTTTGACCTAGGTGGCGATTGGCCACTGGGCAGGGGCACAGTTTGACTTGGGTGGTGATTGACTGCTGGGCAGGGGGCACAGTTCGTTCTTTTAGGTGATTGGCTGCCGGGCAGGGGGCACAGTCTGATCTGGATGGTGATTGGCTGCTGGCAGGGGGCAGTCTGATCTGGGTGGTGATTCGCTGCTGGGCAGGGGGCACAGTCTGACCTGGGTGTTGATTAGCTGCTGGGCAAGGGGCACACATTGACCTGGGTGGTGGTTGGCTGCTGGGCAGGGGGCACAGTTTGACCTGGGTGGTGGTTGGCTGCTGGGCAGGGGGCACAGTCTGACCTGGTTGGTGATTGGCTGCTGGGCAGGGAGCACAGTCTGACCTGGGTGGTGATTGGCTGCTGGCAGGGGGCACAGTCTGACCTGGGTGGTGATTCGCTGCTGGGCAGGGGGCACAGTCTGATCTGGGTGGTGATTGGCTGCTGGGCAGGGGGCACAGTCTCACCTGGGTGGTGATTGGCTGCTGGGCAGGGGGCACAATTTAACCTGGCAGCCAACGAGATTTAAACTGACTTCACTGTATTTTCAACTCTTCTTTGCATCTCGCTGCACTAGAGGTAGCGTGGCCAAGGTGAAAGACTATTTAAATGATGCTGATATTGGATGGCACCTGTTACATTTGGAATAACTCCACAAGACTGCGCATCTTAAGCTCAAGCTGTTGTGACCTGCTGGCAAGTCTTACACATTGGTAATGTTTACATACATAACATCATTCCCCGCAAAGTTTTATGTACAAGTTATTTACAAGTTGAGATGATCGGGGCTCTGCATTCCCGGGTTGATCACCTAAGTTGAAGTCCTGGCATGGGTGAGTCGGTTGGATCATTGCTGCAGGGCCGTGCGGCTGGTCTGATTGGACTCTCGAGCATGGTCGTGGTTGACAGCGGGGTCGATTGCGTTATTGCGTTGCTGGGGGCTAAGTCCTTTCCAGTAGTTCCTGGTTATCTGTAGTTCGCAGTTTAGTTTGGTCTGGTCCAAATGTATTCTGCGTTTGCCCATTGCATGGTTTCACAACAAACACTCCATTCCCCTCTTTGGCTAATACAGTGCTAGCAGCCCATCTGGGGCCATGATCATGGTCTACTGGATCATTTATTCTGATGGCGCGTGGAGGGGCCATACGATCATGGTACATTCTCTGCTGATAGCATACGGAAGGCCCGGTTCTGAGTGATTCAGCCCGGTGACTGCGTAGCACCCGGGATAGCCGGGTCTGTGGGGAGTCTACCCTGGCACGTGTGGTGCTTGGCTTTATGATTTAGGCTGTCCGCTCTGGACTACTGTCGCTGACCCTAAGGTCCAGCAAGCCAGGATGGCCGATATAGCCTTGAGACTTTCAATAGTGGCGGGAGGCCGCGAGGTCCCCGTGGATCCTGGGCCATGGTATGGAGGTCCAGGACCACCAACTGTATGTAGTCTCCCTGCCTTTCTCTGCAACATTGCAGGGTTGCCCCTTAGGTCCAATCTGATGGGATGAGTATTACGTCTTTGAGACGGATAAGCTGAAACATCCCGTCTCGTGGTTTGGCGTTAGCAGGCAATAACATGGCATCCTGGCTGGTCCAGGTCCTAGTCTGGGGAGCATTTACGATTGGTCCCTCACTTTCTAGCACTTCCATTACAACGAGCAGGTCTGCGGGCTGTGCTGTTTCCACCCCAGTGGTGGGCAACGGTAGCCGACTGAGGGCATCAGCGCCATTCTCCGTGCCTGGCCCGTGGCGGATCATGTTACAGTGCACAGACAGTGTTAGACATATATTCGAAACAAAGCATTGATAATAATGCCTCTGCTCTCCAAAAACTGAGAGATTGGCAACTTGTCTGACTCGAGCAAATATTGGGACACACTTTGATACGTCTCTTTTGTCCCGTGAATGTAGGCTACAGCCTTGGGTAACTTATTGGATACATGTACAATCAGTTGGGGTTCACCCACTACTTTGGCTTGCTGTACAACATGCCCGACCCCGTGTGATAACACATCACTTGCTACAAGTACTTTGTTAGATACATATACGGCCAGTTGGTGTTCGCCCGCTACTTTGGCTTGTTGTAAGGTACCCCCGACGCCATATGATGATACATCATTTGCCACAAATGGGCACTCATATGGGTTACACAGTGCAAACAACTTATTGGAACGTGGTGGGTTCCTGGCCTTCTCAGCGGCCATCCCTTTACCTTTGCCCCAAGCCCAGTCGTCTTCCTTGCTGGGCAACACATGCCTCTGTTTCGTTGCGGCAACATCCGTGGTCTGGACGCACTCTCGTTCCGTGGTCTGGACGCACTTTCGTCAGTGTCCGTGATGTCGACTGCCGCGATCTTCCTCCCCAGGGATTTCGCCTCTGGTGTCAGGAAGACACATTCGGATCCTTTCGGCCGGAGTCCCACTCTGCTTGGTCGACCTGGAGCCTCTTCCATCGTCGCGAAGAGGTCGTTGGCTTTGGGTGGTGGGTGCCGCGCCTGTACCGCTGCTCGGTTGATCTTTACCTCCTCGTGGTCGTGATGAGCGGCCTGTGCCTCAGGGATCTGCAAATGGATCTGCACTTCGATGCCTGGTTCACTGAGGGTGGGGGCTTGCTCAGCCTTTGAGCAAGGGAGACGTCGTTCGCTGGAGAAGGTACACAGAGGTCTTCCCAGTTCCATCGAATCTTCCCCATCCACCTTCTATCAAGCAGCATTGGCCCATCACCTGAAACAAACCACAGAGGTAAATCGTGCACTGCTCCCTCATGGGATACACTTATGTCCGCACGACCAATCAGTTCCTTGGTGTAGGTGCGCAGCTTTGCCTGAATCGAGATCAGCTTGGGTCATTGTGCTCTGTTGCCTCACAGCCTCTTGAAAGCCTTCTGACTCATTATTGATTAGAAACATAGAAACATAGAAAATAGGTGCAGGAGTAGGCCATTCGGCCCTTCTAGCCTGCACCGCCATTCAATGAGTTCATGGCTGAACATGCAACTTCAGTACCCCATTCCTGCTTTCTCACCATACCCCTTGATTCCCCTAGTAGTAAGGACTTCATCTAACTCCTTTTTGAATATATTTAGTGAATTGGCCTCAACAACTTTCTGTGGTAGAGAATTCCACAGGTTCACCACTCTCTGGGTGAAGAAATTCCTCCTCATCTCAGTCCTAAATGGCTTCCCCCTTATCCTTAGACTGTGTCCCCTGGTTCTGGACTTCCCCAACATTGGGAACATTCTTCCTGCATCTAACCTGTCTAACCCCGTCAGAATTTTAAACGTTTCTATGAGGTCCCCTCTCATTCTTCTGAACTCCAGTGAATACAAGCCCAGTTGATCCAGTCTTTCTTGATAGGTCAGTCCCGCCATCCCGGGAATCAGTCTGGTGAACCTTCGCTGCACTCTCTCGATAGCAAGAATGACCTTCCTCAGGTTAGGAGACCAAAACTGTACACAATACTCCAGGTGTGGCCTCACCAAGGCCCTGTACAATTGTAGCAACACCTCCCTGCCCTTGTACTCAAATCCCCTCGCTATGAAGGCCAACATGCCATTTGCTTTCTTAACCGCCTGCTGTACCTGCATGCCAACCTTCAATGACTGATGTACCATGACACCCAGGTCTCGTTGCACCTCTCCTTTTCCTAATCTGTCACCATTCAGATAATAGTCTGTCTCTCTGTTTTTACCACCAAAGTGGATAACCTCACATTTATCCACATTATACTTCATCTGCCATGCATTTGCCCACTCACCTAACCTATCCAAGTCGCTCTGCAGCCTCATAGAATCCTCCTTGCAGCTCACACTGCCACCCAACTTAGTGTCATCCACAAATTTGGAGATACTACATTTAATCCCCTCGTCTAAATCATTAATGTACAGTGTAAACAGCTGGGGCCCCAGCACAGAACCTTGCGGTACCCCACTAGTCACTGTCTCCCATTCCATGGAGACTGGAGTATCATTAAGTTTAACTTTTTTAACATTATCGGAAGGCTTTTCCCATACACTTCCTCTTCATTCTCAGGTTGAGTCGCCTCTCCTGCTCGTTCAGTGTGGTCCGCGCAGGATTTGGCATCTTCTGTCGACTCTGCCACGTGGTGAGTCGCAGCTCGTCTGCACATTCGCTGGAGGTAGCTCATTGTTCCACAGCCCTGGCACACATGGTGCTTGAATCGACATTGATGGGCTCGATGATTACCCGCGCAGCGCCAACATGGTGCTAATGGATTCGCATTCACGCCCCACGGTGGGCTCTGAGTCATCCTAGGTCTGGCCTCTGCGGGCATGTAGGCCCTGCCATGTACAGTTCTGTCTGCTGAAGGCATTATTTTATGCACAGTACTTGAGTTCCGATGCTGCAATGACATCTTTTTAGTGTTATCGTTCATGGACATAAAAGCCTGGGCTATATTGTGATGGCCTTGCTCAGATCTAGGGATTCGGCAGACAGCAATTTGCGAAGAATGACCTCGTGGCCGATTCCATGCATGAAAAAGTCCCGCAAACTTCACCCAAAAATCCAGCAAATACGCACGTCCTGGTCCTCGGAGCGGTGGTGTGTATAGAAGCGATACCTGGCCATCAAGATGCTCTCCTTCGGCTTGAGGTGTTCCCAAACCAGTGTGCACAGCTCGTCATATGTCTTCTCCATTGGCTTTGTCGGTGCTAGCAGATTTTTGATGAGGCCATATATTGTGGACCCGCAAACGGTGAGGAGAATCGCCCTGCGCTTGACCGCGGTTTCTTCCTTTTCCAGCTCGTTGGCCACGAAGTACTGGTAAAGACGCTCAACGAAGGCTTCCTAATCATCACCCTCAACAAATCTCTCAAGAATACCAATGGCAGCCATACCTGCGTGAAAGTTGTGATCTGTTACTCATCGCCAATTGTTACGTTTAGAATAACTCCACAAGACTGCACAGCTTAAGCTCAAACTGTTATGACCTTGTTCTCTTTATTGTGACTCCAGATTGAAGAGGCAGCATGGTAGACTGCCTTTTATACCTGCTTGCCCAGGATATGCAGGTGGTCCTTGGATCTCCCACAGGTGCACCCCCTGGTGCCAAGTCTTAAACATTGGCACTGTTTACATACATAACAGCACCCATGGGCATGATCCAGGTGCAACTGCCAGGACCACTGCAGGTGGAAGTTCCGACCCTTTGGCTGGTTGGACACTGTAATATGGCTGAACTGTATTGAAAGTATTTGCTGCCATCCTGTGGTTATGTTTGTTATTGTACAAATCACAACTTCAGTTAAGGGAAAAGTGTCATGCTGCCAATCTGAGAGTGAAGTAGCCATTTTCTAATATGTCTGTGTGTATGTGACTGCAATTAAAAAAAGCCTTGCATTTATATAGTGCCTTTCATGACCTCAGGTCGACCTAACATGCTTTACAGCCAATGAACTACTTTGAGTGTGGTCACTGTTGAGATGTAGGAAACGCAGTAGCTAATTTGTGCACAGCAAGGTCCCACACACGGTAATGTGATGATAACCAGATATTCTGTTTTTCTGATTGTGATTGAAGGATTAATATTGGCCAGGACACTGGGGATAACTCTCCCGCTCTTCTTCAGAATCGTGCCACGGGTTCGTTATGTCCACCTGAGAGGTCAGACAAGGCCTCGGTTTAACATCTCAACTAAAAGGTGGCACTCCCACTGCACTGGAAGTGTCAGTTTGGAATTTGTGCTCAAGTTTCTAGAGTGAGGCTTGAACCCACAACCTTCTAACTCAGAGGCAAGAGTGCTACCATGGAGCTAGGAATGCCTTATGAGTTCTCAGTTCAAGCATGTAGCGGACTGATGCACACTAAGCAGGATATAGCGATCACGAGACACTATTAAAGGAACATTACCTGTGATTTGGACATTTCTGGGAAGCAGAGAGGGAGCGTGGGGGAAACCAGACAAGTTTGGAATAATATATGCACAGGCTTGTGGAACTGTTGCACTGTGAGTGGCTTAGCCAGTCACGTGATGTTCACAAGATTCAATAAAACCCCGGTTAATTGTGTTCAGGTTCTCCACGATGAGGTGTGGAGTTGTGAACCTGGCAGATGAACTGGTAGTTTTCAATTTCATTGTTAATCCTTTGCTAATAAACCAGCTAGGTTCTTTACAGAAAATGTGTAGCTGTGAATTCTTAAGCAAAGAACCCTTGAAGCAAATACACTACAAAAATGGTGACGAATTTGGGTTTTTCTTCATGAATACATTTTGGTGGAATTTCCATTTAAAAGAAGGCAACTGCAAGTGGAGCATGGTGAGAAGCTATACTGGCAATGTGGTTCCCGAATGAGAGTCTGGCAGTACCATTTTTTTGTGATTGACAGTGTTGAATTGATAAAAAGAGCTTGTGGAAAGCCATTTAGAGACATTGGCCAGCAATTCAGAATTACTAAGTGATTGATGGCTATTAAGCTAAGAACAACATAGATGTGATAATGAGTTATGTCAGTAATTTGGGACCGTTTGACAAGAATAAAGAATTGTTTAGATCTTACAATGAAAGATTGAAAATGTTTTTTTAAAGCTAATGACATTAATGATGTCCCAGCAGGCATAGCAGGTTCGCAATTAAGGAATCAAGCAGTTCGGGAGAAGATGAAAGCTATTTTGTTAGTTATGATTGGAGCAAAAAATTATAATATTTTAGTGAATCTGTTAACTCCAAGAAAGGTTAAGGATGCTTCATTCTCAGGCCTTCTACAGATATTGAAGAATAATTTTGATCCACATTCTTTAGAAATAGCAGAGAGCTGTAATTAGGGCTGGAGGAGATAGGAAGGGGCCAGGCCATGGAAGGATTTGAACAAAAGGATGAGAATTTTAAAATTGAGGCATTGCCAGATGGGAATTTCTGCTCATCCGGTACTGGTTGTCAGGCAAGCAGTGTGTGAAATTAGAGACAATGTTCAAGAAAGATGGTGGTGAGGAAGAGCTGAGTATCATTAGCGTACATGTGGATGTTGTGTTTTCGGATGATGTTGCCAAGGGACAGCATGTAGGTGAGAAGTAGGAGGGGTCCGAGGACAGATCCTTGGGGCACTCCAGAGGTAATGATGCAGGAGCGGGGAGAGAAGCCGTTGCAAGTGATTCTGTGGCTACAAGGAGTGCTGGCAAAGGCATTTACCTTGTGGAGCTGTGAGCTCCCGCCTCTCTCTCACTGCCGAGGCCTGGGAAACCCAGCTGGCAGCAGTGAATTTAGATCAGGCTCCAAATTGTACTGCGGGAGCCTGATTTAAATATGATCATGTGGTGCCCCACATCTTGTGTACTTGAAGTGCCATAACCTACAAGGATATGGACCAAGAGTTGGAAAGTGGGATTAGCTCTTTGTCGGCCCGTGCAGACACAACGGGCCAAAATGGCCTCCTTCCGTGCTGTAAATTTCTATGATCTCCAAGACTGGGCACTCGCATGCTTTGCAATCCGCCACCGTAAAAGCAACAAACACATACGCATCGTGTGATTTTGGGATGGGGGGGGATTTGGCAGTTAGTAGCCAGGCCTATCTGTCTGGAATTATTATTTTAAATCTGAGCTGGACTCCAAAAAAAGTATTTATTTTTGAAATACAGATCTATTATTTGCCCCTCTCTCTCTCTCTCTCTCTCTCTCTCTCTCTCTCTCTCTCTCTCTCTCTCTCTCTCTCACTAACTTCTATGAGGCAGAGGATTGTGGGTTCAAGTCCCACTCCAGAGACTTGAGCACAAAATCTAGGCTGACCTTCCAGTGCAGTGCTGAGGGAATGCTGCACTATCAGAGGTGCCGTCTTTCGGATGAGACGTTAAACCGAGAGCCCATCTGCTCTCTCAGGTTGATGCAAAAGATCCCACGGCACTATTCGAAGAAGAGCAGGGAAGTTCGCCCTGGTGTCCTGGCTCAACCAACATCACCGAAGATCTGACTATTGGTCTCATTGCTGCTGGTGGTAGCTTGCTGTGCTCAAATTGGTTCTCGCGTTTCCCTCTTTACAATAACAAACCTTCAAAATACTTAATCAGCTGAAAAGTGCTTTGGAATGTCCTGAGGTTGTGAAAGGTGCTATTTAAATGCAAGTCTTTCTTTTCTTTTTGTTGCAAGAGTGCGGACTGTCAAGCTGGAAAAGGTTTGGAGAGGATTATCTGAACATCACTGTAGGGCCTCAGAGTAATTTATTATAAATTTGCATGTTCTGTTTCCAGTTACTATGAACCAAAGCAGATGCAAGACCACAGAGATAATGTTGATTGAGATGGAAGAGTGACCTTGTTATCAGAGGTCAGTCATTGTATCACTTATGTCCCAGCAGGAAGACTGGCTGCTGGGATTAGGAACTCTCACATCCCAGTAAACACAGCAGCCCTGCAAATCTGGGAATCTGCTGGCAGTGCCCTCTGGGACTGACTCCGTTAGTTGACGAGGTCAGTGGGAGGGGACCACACTTGCATGATGCCAGTGGGTGCCTGTGCCACTTCAAGCTCCTCTCATGCCCGCCTACTCCATGGGCCAGAAGTCTGGCATCTGCCCATCGTTACGGGGACTGCCAGACTCCACCTCAAGACCCAAGAATGCCCCCTCTCAGCCCCTGTGCAAGGGAGAGCACATGTGTCTCTGTCTGGAGGCTGGTACATCTCATGTCACTCAGAACACCGGTGTCCAGTAATGGTCCAAGTCCTGAATCAGCCGCAAAATGGAAACTCGCAGCGCAGGGAGTCTCCACCCCACAGCCGGGGACTACCCCCTGCTTCATTGGCCAATTAATGGCCGGGCAGAGCTTCTGGCCCTTACAGGGTTGACCAGGAAAGCCTGGAGTCATCGGGGACCCAGTGCAGACCGAGTCTGTGTCCCTTTTCGGGCGGAGTCCGATAGACCACCTGAGCAAGCACAGGACCACTATTCCGCGAGGTCTTCAGAACCTTTTAGTCAGTACCTTGGAATCAGAGCGAATCCTATCGGATCCTTCACGGGAACTCCCTTCTAGATTTGCCTCTGCCGTATTCAGTCATGGAATTTATCTATTTAATTTTGTATTCATTCTCGTGGCTGTGGGCATTGCTGCCAAAAATTGCCCATCCCTAGTTGCCCTAAACAACGGTTTGAGAGAACTGAGTAGCTCACAAGATCACTTACATAGAAGTTACAATCACAAAAACCAGCCTTTGGCTCAACTGTGCCGATGTTTATGCTCCACACGAGCCTCCTCCTATCCTCTTCATCTAACTCCATTAACATATCCTTCTATTCCTTTCTCTTTCATGTGTTTATCTAGCTTCCCCTTAAATGCATCTGTACTATTGGCCACAACCACTCCTTGTGGTGGTACGCTCCACATCATTATCACTCTTTGGGTAAAAAAGTTTCTCCAAACTTTCTTCTTCAATTTAATAGTGACTATCTTATATTTATGCACCCTAGATTTGGACTCTCCACGTGTAAATATCTTCCTTATAGAACCCCTTCATAATTTTAATGCCCTTAATCAGGTCATTCTCAGTCTTCTGTTTTCTAGCCTGTTCAATATTTCTTGATAGTTGTCACATTTCAGTTCTGGTTTCAGCCTTGTAAATCTTTGTACACCTTCTCAATGCCTGCATATCCTTTTTGGAATATAGAGACCAGAACGATACGCAGTATGTGAAGTGTGGTCTAACCAAGATTCTATAAATGTTTAACATAACTGCTCTGCTTTTCAATCCTATTCCTCTAGAAATTAACCCCAGTGCCTGGATTGCTTTTTTATGGCCTTATTAACCTATGATGCTACTTTTAGAAACATAGAAACATAGAAAATAGGTGCAGGAGTAGGCCATTCGACCCTTCGAGCCTGCACCACCATTCAATATGGTCATGGCTGATCATTCACCTCAGTACCCCTTTCCTGCTTTCTCTCCATACCCCTTGATCCCTTTAGCCATAAGGGCCATAATAGAATCGTGATTTGTGAATCTAATCCCAGATCCCTCTGCTCCTAAACCCTATTTCAACTCTTGCTTTCCAAGCAATATGTGGCTTCCTTATCTCTCCGACTAAAGTGCACCACCTCGCACTGATCTATATTGAAATTTATTTGCCATTTACATGCCCATTGTGCATGTTTATTATCTCTTTATATTTTGTTGCAGTCTTTCTCAGTATTAAATGCATGGCAGATGAAGTATAATGTGGATAAATGTGAGGTTATCCACTTTGGTGGTAAAAACAGAGAGACAGACTATTATCTGAATGGTGACAGATTAGGAAAAGGGGAGGTGCAATGAGACCTGGGTGTAATGGTACATCAGTCATTGAAGGTTGGCATGCAGGTACAGCAGGCGGTTAAGAAAGCAAATGGCACGTTGGTCTTCATAGCGATGGGATTTGAGTACAGGGGCAGAGAGGTGTTGCTACAGTTGTACAGGGCCTTGGTGAGGCCACATCTGGAGTATTGTGTGCAGTTTTGGTCTCCTAACTTGAGGAGGGACATTCTTGCTATTGAGGGAGTGCAGCGAAGGTTCACCAGACTGATTCCTGGGATGGCGGGACTTGCATATCAAGAAAGACTGGATCAACTGGGCTTGTATTCACTGGAGTTCAGAAGAATGAGAGGGGATCTCATAGAAACGTTAAAAATTCTGACGGGTTTAGACAGGTTAGATGCAGGAAGAATGTTCCCAATGTTGGAGAAGTCCAGAACCAGGGGTCACAGTCTAAGGATAAGGGGTAAGCCATTTAGGACCGAGATGAGGAGAAACTTCTTCACCCAGAGAGTGGTGAACCTGTGGAATTCTCTACCACAGAAAGTTGTTGAGGCCAATTCACTAAATATATTCAAAAAGGAGTTAGATGTAGTCCTTACTACTAGGGGGATCAAGGGGTATGGCGAGAAAGCAGGAAGGGGGTACTGAAGTTGCATGTTGAGCCATGAACTCATTGATTGGCGGTGCAGGCTCGAAGGGCCGAATGGCCTACTCCTGCATCAATCTTCTATGTTTCTAACTAAACCCCTCAATTTGGTGTCATCTGCAAATTTTAAATTTGTACTTCCAATTCCTGAATCCAAATCATTTTATGTAAATGTTGAACAACAGTGGTCCTAGCACCTAGCAACAGTGGAACACCACTGCACACCTTCACATGACAGTTAAGAGTCAAGCACATTGGGTGTGGGACTGGAGTCACATATAGCCGGACCGGGTAAGGACAGGTTTCCTTCCCTAAAGGACATTAGTTGGGTTGTAACGACAAATCAACAGTTACATGGTCACTTTTGCTGTTAATTTAAAAAAATATTTGTCTTTTTTTTTTAATAAATTGAATTAAAATTCTCAATCTTCCATGTTGAGATTTGAGCTCATGTTCTCTAGATTATTAGTCCAGCAACATAATCACCAGACCACCATGCCATCTGAGTTGGGCTTCAGATCAAGGCAAAGGCCTCGGACTCTCGTGGTGGAAGTGGGCCAGGCAGGGGTTTGAGACCGAGGTAGAGGAAGGATTTGAGGTCACACTCTCTATCTATCTTTCAAAAATATCTCAGCCCTGCTCACAGTGCGGAATGGGGTTGTACAAACTCGGAGGAGGCCAGGTCCAGTCCCTTTTCCAACCTGAGTTGCTGATCCCAGCTCAGATGCCGGCTGGGACCAGCTATAGCAGTTTCGGGGTGAGGTGAAAGCTGCTCCCACTGCCAGTCACCAACCCATGACCCTCGCTGGCAATTATTTGTGAGGGCAGGATCAGGCTCGGCTGCGTCTCCAACACGATCAATCCGCCTGCAGGACGCTCGTTAGGGGCAATTCTGAGATCGACCCGCTGGCAGGGAACGTGGGTTGGAGAATCGGAGCTAACTCTATCTCCAGCCCACGCTCCCAGGAGCGCCAGACTCGGAATTAACTCCCAATCCTCTAGATTGGCACCTGAAGAATGGGCTGCTTGGGCAAGGTAGAATGTTGAACTGTGTGCTTTTCTAATCTCCAGAATAAATGATTCCAATGCTCTCCTGGCTGGCCTCCCACCTTACACCCTCCTTAAACTTCAGCTCATCCAAAACTCTGCCTGCATCTTAACTCACACCAAGTCCCTTTCACCCACCACCTCTGTGCTCGCTGACCTACTGGTCCGGCAACACCTTGGTTTTAAAATTCTCATCCTTGTGCTCAAATCACTCCATGGCCTCACCCCTCCCTATCTCTGTAACCTCCTCCAGCCCTACAACCCCCCAAGATATTTGTGCTCCTCCAATTCTGGCCTCTTACACATCCCCCATTTCCTTTACCCCACCAATAATGGCCGTGCCTTCAGCAGCCTAGGCCCTAAGCTCAGGAATTCCCTCCCTAAACCTCTTCACCTCTCGACCTCTCTCTCCTCCTTTAAGACATTTCTCAAAACCTACCTTTTTGACCAAGCTTTTGACCACCTACCCTAATATCTCTTTGTGCGGCTCGGTGTCAAATTTGGTTTGATAATGCTCCTCTGAAGCGCCTTGGGATATTTACTGTGTTAAAGGCGCTATATAAATACACGTGTTTGTTGTTTCAGGCAAGGTTAGCGACTCCATCCCACCATGTAATGTCTACATTATTATAACGCTGGCTCCTCTCTCCATTAACCCTTTCAGGTCCCTATCATCAGCAGGCGACAGGGAATGTGCTGCATCCTCACAAGTGGCAGGACACGAGTCAAAGAAGCAGCCCACCGCCACGAGCCAATCGTCGGAAGAGCTACCCCTGTACAGACGGTGGTTTCACTGAGGAGGAGTGGGACAAGGCAGCTGGGTAAGAGATGGAGCTCCTTTGCCCTCCGTGTTTAGCTCCCTCTGTCGTCGCCTCCCCCCAACCCACCAAATCGAGTATGTTTCAGCTCAATGGATTGTGGGTGATGTTGACCCAAATTTTGTCTCCTTTGCTCCGTTCCTCTCCAGAAGGCAGTGACTCTTCTCCTTGGGTGTGGGTCCTTGGGCATTGTATGTCCTCGGGTTACTCACTCACGTGCCCACTCTTCGCCCATCAGTCTAGACCGTGCCCGCCCCAGAAAGAGTAAGGACTGCGCACCTAGCACAAGGCCTTGCTTGACTGACACGGAGATTGGAGAGCTGAGGTCGGTGCCTCCCTCCCCTGCCTTGGCAATCTAGTTGACCATGGCAAGCATCATGGTTGAGCCCATCCCTGTCCTCACCTGATACACACACACATGCCCAAGCAAGTCCGGCCCGGGCCGTTGGATCCCGCATGGATAAAGACCTGGCTGATTTTTATCGCCTCTCCAATCCCAGGGTGCTGAGCCGTTTTGTAAAACCACTAACCCTGTTCCACAACTCGGCACACTTAAGGGACTGAAGCTCGGGCCTGTAGGGAAGGGGCTTTAAGGTTGTTAATTGTGTAGCCTAAAGATTGGGGGCAGAGAGAGAAAAAACAGTTACCCTTGGAGATGTTTTTAAAGATCAAAGGTGAGACTTTCTGTCTGTGGCTCAACTATATCCAGCAGGAGTTCTTCAGCGCTCCAGTTATTGGGAGGATCTGTTCCGATGTCCTGTACATCGTGAGGCATTCCCTCTGTTTCATGGGATTCTCCCCCCCACCCCCCTATTTTTATTTGAACACGCAAGTGAAGACATGGGAAGAAGAGACAGGGATGTGTCGATATTTTGATCTACTTGTGAAAACTGAGGGAATGCCGAGGATGGCAAGAAAAGTGTGGGAAAAACCTCAAAGGCCAAAGAAAGTTCAAATATACCTACAGATAAGTCCTGTGTGAGACTGTAGGAATGGAGTACTGCTTTAAACAGAGACTGAGGACCTATCAGGGGACCTGGCTTGGAGGAGTAGCCAATAGAGACGGCGGTAAAGACCCCCCCGCCCTGCCACCCCCACAACCAAGTTAGTGATCATCTTTCAGTACAGTCACACTGTTGGCTCAATTTCTCCTCTCTACCCCCCCCCCAACCCAATCTCACCATTCTTCTTCACTGAAGTATTTGCACAGTCCATAGGCTTTGATGTCCTGTGGGGCTGCACCATTGTACCAGTCTGCTCTTCTCCACTGAACAGGTTGTGGATTGTCTGATCCCTGCATCGCACCTATGAATTGAGATAAGCATTCGGTCTCTCCGCAGCTTAGATTACATAGTTCTTGTATTTATACGAGTTCTAGTTATGTTCCCAAACTGCCACTCTTAAAGGCTTTCATCTCAATGTCGGCACTACCCAGCGCTAGTTGATTCAGTCCTAGTATGTATTGGCACAAGCGACGGAGCCTGGTCTCCAGTCGTCTTGGATCCCCTTGCCACTGGAACAAGACCTTGCTCCGTCAAGCCCGTCTGGTGGCTGGTGTGCAACGGGCACGCCACGTTAAAATAATTTACGAACAGGCATCTTCCACCATTTAAAATGAGTTCATCAGTCACCTGAGTACTCATTTTTAGTGTGGATGCAAGTCATCCTCGACCTCGAGGGACTGCCTATGATGATGATGAGTATACGGTGATGGCTAATACAGCTCTAGAGTACAGTGCTCTTGTATTCGGTGCTGGCCTTACTAGGACAGGCATAGAAACAGCGCAGAAAGAAACCAAAGCTATAGTTAGTTTGTTGTAGGCCTTGGTACCTACAAAGCAAGGTAAATGGGAGCCTGAATGGAGGAAAAGAATCCGCTACAAGGCCTTCTCCCTCCAGGGGTGGACCTCGGCACATTACTGCAGCCTACTACCCTTGTGGCGGCCTCAGTAAGCAGTGGTAACACAGGCAGGTGGCAAGGCGATCCACCAGGGCCATGGCCCTGTAGAAGTCGAATAGCCAGGTGGTGAAGGATAGAATACTAGAGCCTAGACTTCAGTCACTTACCAGCTTTTATTTACAGAGACACACATTATATACCGTGCACCCCCGGTAAGATAAACTCTTCCATTTCCAGAGTGTGCTCCCATATGTATGAACATAAGAGAGTTCCCAATTAATACCCACCACTTGAATACAATGAACAAGCCCTACTCTGCCACCTCCTTGCAGTGGGCAGGGCAAGAGTGGTTCTGACAGTTCCAGCGCTGAAGCAAGTACAGATAGGGTGGTGAGATGGCTGGAGGCCTCACCGCCCAAATTTACCATTATTGCCAACCTGCCTGATTTGGGGCAGGATCGCAGAGGAGGGCGCAAACCCCCAATTTTGGATGTTTGGTGGAGGATTCCATCCATTACTAGACTGCAGGCTATTGAACCAGTCATTTGAAAAGGGAACATTCAAGATGATGGTATGGTCTCAGATCATTTGGGCAACGCACCCATGGGATTAGACAAAACCACAACATGTCTCTTTTCCATTGATGTATGGAAGTGGCGTTAATAGTTCCTTGGGTTGAGGCTTTCCTCAATACCCAGGATTTATATAAATAAACCAGCAAGGCGTTACTAAGATAACCTCTCCTTGTATGGATTGTAACAGTGCCGGTGTTTAGGGGATAATGGAGGAAACAGGGACAGAAACCTGCCTATCTAAGTCAAATAAACCATCCAATTTCCAGACTGACATGACCTCCATTCTTCTTCCACATTTCCCACCAAAAGAGCCTTCATTTTTCCGTTGGATCCAAGAAATGTCCCCCGCCCACCCACACTTGGAATGAAGCATTGTACAGGTTGAACCTTCCTTATCCAGAACTCCCTTGTCCAGAACCGTTCCGGCCACCGGGTGGCGCATGCGCAGAACTCCGACATGAACAAATTGAAGTCCTTCCTCGCTGCCGACTCCCGCAATCGCTGACCTCACCCCCCATGATCTCTGCCGCACTCCCAGCCCCAAGCAAGTCAGCCCCAATATCCCCTTGCTCAGTTACCGGTACCATCCAATTTAACGTGATCACTCCGCGTCCGGAAAAATCCCTTATCCAGAACAGACCAGGTCCCGAGGGTTCCGGATAAGGGAGGTTCAACTTGTATTCACTATTTCTCGCAAACTATTGCTCGTACTTACCGAGGAGTAGATATTTGTTCTGCAGCATCTGGGCAAAGCCGCTGGAGGATTGGATGCTACTAACAGAGTCCGTCCAATCCTTCTTCCATTCAATATAAGTGGAAGGAGAGTCGGACACACTCCATTATGGGCATGTTCTGCTCCAAAGGGGCTTCACGCCCAGGCGGTACAGATTGAAATCTTATGACACAAAGCATTTTCTATAGGTTTCCACAGTTACTTGTTTCTGCAGTTCAATCACACAAGGCAAATTATTTGCCAGATGGTAGCTGCCTGATTGGAAAGTAGAGTGCACCCCGAACCACTGCTGTCTTACAGGGGAAAGGTTAGCCCTGATTAAGAGATGCCCGTTCTATGGCCTGCTTCCTGGGCACCCCTCAATAAGAAACCAATTGATAGTATGCACCAGGATGCTACAAGAAGTAATGCTCACATATTCACAAAACATTACTGTCCACACTTGACTGTAACACGTCTCTCCCAGCGTCACCTGCTATATTGGCTCCCGTAACGATTCTGAATTTGCAGATACTTGGTATATTCCTACAACGTGTGGACGGTGCTTACTAACAAAGCATTTACCTACCTTGTGTGGTCTTCCTCATTCTTCAAATGATATGCAGCTTCCTCACACCATCAGCTCATCCCATCAAGCCCTAAGGTTGAATGTGTTTTGGGGGTTAGGCACTTGGTACTAAATCACAGTTTTCGGTGAAAATGAGCCGGTACAATATTATGGGTCGCGGTTCGTGGGAGCAGGGCACCACTTATAGCGCCCCCTATCTGTAATCTCCCAATGGAATTTTATAAGTGAGCCAATGGCGTGCTTTTCCCAGAACCCAGCAGGCTAGAACTAGTGTGTGTGGAGGATGCAAGTCATTTGAAGAGTGAAGACCCTGCAGGGTAAGTAGTCGATCTTTTGCTGTGAGGGTCAACGTCATTCAGGGCAAAGGATGCAGAAGCTAATGATCCTTTTCAGTGCTCTGAATCTGGTTCATGGCTGGTGATGATGGACACCAGTCTGCTGTTCCATACACCAATGGGATCTAAGCCTTTGAATCCTTAATCTTAAATACTATGATAGAAGAAAGTGCCAGAGGAGGCCAGATCCACCCCCACAAGCCAGGGATGGAGTGTTGGAAGGCGAGTCTCCCTTCTTCCCTTCGTTGACAAGATCTCATACTTTACAAACTTCACTGCCAATTTCCTCCTCCTCTCTTCCCCTGATGGCCATGACACACACCAGTGGATATTCTTCATGTTGAGCCTTGAACATAAGAATATAAGAAATAGGAGCAGGAATAGGCCATTTGGCTTTTTGAGACTGCTCCGCATTCAGTAAGATCATGGCTGATCTTCGACCTCAACTCCACTTTGCCACACTATCCCCATGCCTCTTGATTCCTTTAATATCCAAACTGACAATCCATTTCAGCGCTTCGAATCTGTGCCCTGGCTTGAGATGATCGTCAACGATCCGTTGTTCCATAGACCAGTGGGATCTAAGCCTCAGAATTCTTGATCTTAAATCCGATCATTAAATAAGGTGCCGGAGGAGGCCAGATCCTTCCCCCACAAGGCAGGGAGGGAGTGGTCGGTCTGCTCGACCACAGAAGGCTTCACGGCCCACTCCTGTCCTCACATTGCTGATTTCTCCCTCCGTAGCCCAGGGTGGGAGTGGGGATGGGACGCTGATAGAGGTCGTAGTGTCTCCTTACCGCCGGCCGATCAGGACAAGTTGTGAGGTGGAATCTGGAAACCTTCCGATCTCCAGGGTTGAAGGTTTCACTGAGGGAAAGGACACGGCTGGTCGAGTAGGGTCTGCAGAGGCATAGGAGCAGGTGCCACTTCCTGGGCCCTCAGTTGGTCATTGCACACGGGTTGCGGGGGTGGAGAGAAGGGCCGAGGCTCCACTGGATCCAGGACAAGAAGAGGGTGCAGATGAGGGGAGAGGGGGTGGGGTCTGTAACTGTGGCTTGAGCTCGGTGGTTTCCTGCTGGTGGAAGCGTTATCAAAAGAGCATTAGTAACCGACACAATACAAGATGGCCGCCGGGTTGGCAGCTCCCGAGGAAGCTCCCCTGCCAAAACAACTTCACCCTCGTCATCTCCCGCCTTCCGACAACTTTTCACCCTTACCCTCCCCCCTCCCACTGTCTAAACTTCCCCTAGTCCTAATAGACCCTAATAGGGGGTCCATTTTCTTCATACTTCACTTTAAACCCTAATCCTACAAATCCCACAAATTCGGGCTTACCTCAGGCACGAACCTCCCTTCCAAACATCCACGCATCTCACCGGCGACGACGACCAGAATATCGGCGACTGAACCTCCTATGATATGAGTAACTGACAGTGACATCACGAGAATCAAAAGCAAAGTGATGGGGTGGTGGGGGCGAGGGTGGGGGCGAGAACAAGTACAGAGTTTGGTCTTTAAAACAAAAATTGCAGACGGTTGTGTCTGATTTCCATGTTTGAAATTTCCACATATCTCCGGTCACTCAATAAAAGAAAACCGATTGGCTGGTTCACAATCCCTGATCCAAGGGCTGACAAGAACGATGGTGAGGGAAGCAAAGATGCTTAATAGTATTGAGGAGGCAGAAGGTAAAAATCATCGCAAACCCGGAGTACTGGAGAGTTCTAAAGCTTAGAGGGAAAACTGTGTGCCTGTCTCTTTTAAAAAATAAAAGAGGACAATTGTGTCTAGTATTGACCCAGCAATGTCCCCACCTGCCACATTGCTGGAACGTTTCCCTGGCCCCTCGTGAATGGATCTGAACGTTGATCACACAGTTTGTTGCGTACGTCGCTCCCCACCTTTAGGTCTGTGTGTGCATGTGGGAACATGATAGCTCACAGTTTCTTACTGTCTTCATTGTTTCCCCATCCCTTCACCCTGTTGTCTGTCACATTGTCTTTGTTCTTTTTCTCTTCCCAGGTTGTCTGTGCCTCAGCTCTGAGCTCTTTTCCCATCAGTCTTCTTTAACTAACCGTCTGGGAGACCCCTGGCTTCTCCCACATTCTGCACACCCTCTCGCTTCTTCTGTGTTTCACCAGTGCAAACCAAACCCAAACCCAGCGTATTTCCCTCAAGATGTCTTGTTGTTTATTTTTTTTTCCCGAACTCTTGGCTTTTCTTGTTTGTATCCCGAGTGGCTCCCTCCTTGCCGGAAGCCTGGGTCTCGCCTTTGGGGCCCGAACTGCATGTGCTTGTATCCAGAACCCTGGGACCACTGCAACTGTGCTTTCCCCAACCCTTCCCTTCGCCTTCCTTTGACGATTCACTTCATCATGTGTACAAAATGAGAAGACTGGCAGAAATAGGGTTCTCGCTCCCCCATCCCCCTATCCCCCCCCCCCCCCCCCCCAATCTTTCCATCCACCCATCCATCGCCTCCTCTCTCCCGGTTCAGTTCAGACAGTAAGAGAATCGTGACCTTTGCCCCATGGTACTGAGGGCGTAGAGTTGAAGATACTGACACTTTGGTTCGTACGTTAAACAGATACGTTAGCAACCACAACGGACCCGACCAAGACCAAGAAGACAATTTTTGGTCTCAGGCTCTGGAAGATTTAGAAACTTGCGGACAATCGGAACTGTTGAGAGAAATTGAGGTAACTTTACTCTTGTTTTGTCGTTGTTGTTACACTTGTGTACAATCGTGCGGGCCTTTGGAGGCCCCGGCCTGTGTGAGGCTGCGGCCTAGCTCTTGTGGGTGCCATCATTGTGTTGGGGGCGAGGGGGGGGGTTTCTAGGCATGCTCAGTTCGCTACCCTGGGCAGCGGATAGTATATTCGGGGGGTGGGAGGGGAATGGGCGGGGGGGTGGTGGTCTCCTCTTCATGATTCGCTGTCTGCGGACACCAGCTGGAAGGTGCCCGCGTGTGTGGCCAGTGCGTAGATGATGACAAGCTCAGACACAAAGAATGGGTGCTTGTGCCAGGGGCCAGCGTGAAGCCATTGCCCGAGCAAGAGGACAGGGGGCAGACTAGCGGGGCAGAAAGACTGCGAAGTGAGGCCAACTTACTCAGCGCAGAATGCAGAAATACAAGGAGTTAAAGGATGTGCCTCTATCCAGAATCCTGGGGCTAATGGAACTCCACCCCTCCCCTTTCCCTGGTGCTTTTCATTGCAGTCTGACAACAAATGTGAAAGTTCCGGCTACTGGCAGATGAAAGAAAAGACTCTCTCATTTATATAGTGCCTTTCACCACCTCAGGAGGTCCCAAAGCACTTTGCAGCCAACAATGAAGTACTTTTGAAGAGTAGTCACAGTTGGCACGTAGGGAAACGTGACAGCCAATTTGCGCACAGCAATGAGATAAATGACTAGATAATGTTTTAGTGATGTTGGTTCAGGGATAAATATTAGCCACACACCGTGGAGAACTCCTCTGCTCCTATTCTCTGCAATGCAGTACTCCCTCAGCAGGAGCAGGAGGAGGCCATTCAGTCCCTCAAACCTGCTCCATCATTCAGTTAGATCATGGCTGATCTGTACCTCTACTCCACTTACCCGCCTTGGCTCCATATCCCTTGGTGTGAACATTACAGGAACATTGAAACTCTTAGAGGAACATTGACACACTTGTACAATCATACGAACAATGACGGACAGGTAAAGACCACCTGGTCCATTGAGCGTGTCGCACATAATTGCGATACCTTGTGTATCACAACATATATTCTCTACCGCACCCCAAACCATGTGATCTCCTGAGAGAGGCAAAAAAACAGATTAAAAAACTCAGGCCAAAATCTGGGAAATGCCTCTCTGACTCCTCTAGGCAATCAAAACTAGTTCAGGAGATCACTCTGGCCCTGAATTCCTTGCAGTACCTAGAGGTGATCTCCGGCCCAGCTAGAAACAGGTCCAGCTCTTGCTTGAAGGACTTCAGCGAGTCCACGTCCACCACACAAGATGGCAACCTGTTCCAGAGGTCCACTATTCTCTGGGAAAAGAACCACCTCCTGACATCTAACCTGGTACAACTTAAATTTGTGACCCCTGGTTCTGCCTAACCTAGCTAATTGAAATAAACTGTCAGCTGGAACAGAATATATTTCCTTCATTATCTTATAAACCTCAATCAGACCCCCCCCAAGATCTACGCTGCACTAAGGTAGTAAAGAGTCCCAATTCTTTTAGCCTATTTTGATAACTAAGATGCTTTAGACTGAGAATTCATCTGGTGGCCCTCCTCTGCACCCTCTCCAAAGCCTCAACATCACCCACCATGTGAGGAGACCAAAACTGGACACAGTATTCCAAATGCGGTCTGATTAAGGTCTTCTGTACAAGGACAAAACAATACGTCTTGTCTTATACTCACTTGTCCTATGGATACACCCCAACACCCTATTTGCTCTATTTATCGCTATATGATATTGCTCATGTACCTTTCAGGATGTATGCACTAGAATGCCCAAATCTCTTTCTATCTCCAGCATCTTTAACGACTTTCCCTGGAGGATGTATGAATGTTGAGCATTTGTCCTGCCCACATGCATAACAATGCACTTATCTAAGTTATTCATCATTTTCCAGTCTTGAGCCCAATTTCCCAACACATTAAGATCTGCCTGAAGCAGACGAGCATCTTCTACAGTTTCAACACTCGCACAGATCTTGATATCATCTGCAAATTTGCAGATTGTGCCTCCAACACCTAAATCCATATCATTAATAAAAATAGTGAAAAGCAACGATCTCAGCACTGATCCCTGAGGGACACCACTGGTGACCAGTCTCCAAACAGATCCGAATCTATCTATAACTACTCTTTGCCTGCGTCCTGCCAGCCAGTTCTGAATCCAACTCCATATAGTTCCACTAATACCAGAGGCTTTGATCTTATAGAGAAGCCTATTATGCGGTACCTTGTCAAAAGCTTTTTGGAAATCTAAGTAGACAATGTCTACTAGACTTCCCTCATCCACCAACTTTGTAATTTCAAAAAATACAATTAGATTTGTAAGACAAGATCTTTTTATGAAGCCATGATGGGTGTCCCTAATATGTCCCTCTCTATCCAAGTATCATATATTGCATTCATAATGATTCCTTCCAGCATCTTCCCTATTACGATGTTAAACTAACGGGCCTATAACCTGCGTCTGTCTTGTCAATTTTTTTTTAAAGATGGGGACCACATTAGCCTCCTTTCAGTCTATAGGTACCATTCCAGAGTGCAGTTATCTATTAGACATACAGACTTGCACACCCCATCTCCCTGAGGACCCTCGGGTGGATATCATCTGGCCCGGCTGCTCTATGTTCAAGCTTTTAAACAATATGTTTATTGTTAAACATATTGTTCATTCTTCCTAAAACAATATGTTCATCTATGTTAATACGAGTTTTGTTAGTAACATTAAATTCTAATAGTTGAGCATCATCTTCAAGGGTGAAGACCGATGCAAATTACTGATTTAATATTTCTGCGATACCCAGTGAGTCCTTTTAACCTGTCTTTGAACACCCTTCAATAGCCCAATTGACAGTTCTGAACTCTTCACATAACTGAAAATGCTTTCCCCATTACTTCCACAGTTGCCTATGACCCTTTTTTCCATTAGCCTTTCAGCTAATCTAACAGCAGCTTTTGTTTTCTTTAATTGTTCCTTGTACCCAGCTCTGTTTAGTTGAGTATTACATGTCTTTAATTTATAGAAACATTTCTGTTTATATCTTATTTGTCTTTGTACATAACCAGTCAACCACCTTGGCTTTTTCTTACCGCATTTCCTTCTTTTGACTTTGGGTGCATATTTGCTTGCCACATTTTTTATCTTGTTCTTAAAAGCTTTCCATTTATATTCTCATCACCACCCAGTAGGGTTAGCCAATCTACCTGTTCCAAATCATCTGCCATTTTGGTGAAGGTTTAATCTTCTGGAATCCAGTATGAGTTGCGGGTTCTCAGTACCTTTAGTTCTATTAGCCAATTGGAACCGTATAATGTTGTGATCACTCTTGCCCAGATGTTCCCCCACATGGAGGCCCGATACGAATTCAGGCTCCCCACTAAACACTAAATTCACTATATGATTATCCCAAGTTACTTTATTAACATGTTGAGTCAGGAAACGGTCTTGTATATTTTTGACACATTTTTCAGCTGCACTTCCCACCACAACAGTGGGTAAACCAAGAATGGCAAGAAAATTAAAATCACCCATCAGACAAAAGTAGGATTTTAGATGAAAAGCATTTGCAATCTGTTTCCACAATAGCTCATCATGTTCAGGTCTGAACCGCGGGCCGATAATCATTACCGATAATTAATTCCTGCCTGTGAGCTTGGTCCACTTGAGCCCAGATAGCTTCAGCTGTACCTGATGAGGCAACATCAAGTCTCTCTCTCCAGCTCTTAGATTCTTTCTGATAAAAATAGCAACCCCACCTGCCCTTTGACCTACTCGATCCTTTCTGAAACCTTTGTAGCCCTTTAGGTGAATTTCTGCCCCATCGCTTCCATCCAGCCATGACTCAGAAATACAGAATGGGGCTGAAATTGCGACTGGTGTGAAGATGCAGTAACGCATGGGCGCGGTTGCCAGAGCGCTCAACCCTAGCATTGCCCCTGGGGCTCAGAGCGTTAAAAGTGGTTTGTGCCGGGCACCGCTATTAGCACCAGCGTGGCGCACGCGAGGTCAGCGTGGGGCGATGCCACCGACAGCTTCTCAGGCGAGAAGCTGAGGTGGCTGGGGCACCCCGACTACCTTTAAAGGGGAGGTGGTATTGCCCGCGGCCACCATCTTTTTTCTGTCGGCCGACTTTTCATTCGGCCCGACAATGGCAGCCCAGCACCCCCTCTTGGATGCCAGGCCACTGGCCTGGCCAATGCCCTCCCTAGTGGCCCAGTGGGCGCCACTAAAGCGGGTGCAGAGCTTGCAGTGGCCCTCCCCTTTAAAAGAAAGTAAGGGATGTTGTGACGCGGTACGTCAGCGTGACGCGGTATGTCAGCGCCGCACTGATGTGCTCAGCACAGCACTGAGAGTCGTGTCCCGCACCGGCCCGTGAATGCCTGGTTACCTCCCCACACATTTCTTTGCCTCTACGAGTCCAATTCTGGGCCGAAGGCAGCACTTCCCGTCCATGCGCTAATTCAAATAGTGTACCTCAAACCGGGTGCGGGTCAACTTCACTCCCAATATGTTTCATTTCTCCCAACACAGCAGAGGATTGTAATTCTAATAATTTGCTTCTAACACTCCTTGCATTTACATAAAAGCAATTTAAAGGTCTCCCAGCTAATTTTTTTTGAGTTATTTAATCTTGTATGCTTCCTTCCTGGGTTATCTGTATGTAATGATCAAGTTCCGTGAGAACTTATCTGCACTATCCTCTTCCTGAATTAGATTAAATGCTTTCTGAAAGCATGCTCAACACCTTCTGCCCGCCCGTGTGCTCCCAGGAAGTTCAGATGGAGGCCGTCACACCTAAACAACTCCAGCGAACACCTCCCAATTATTGAAGTGTAGCTTCTTTTTACAAAGGTCCCGAAGCCAGATGTTGAACCCATGATTCAGCTATTCCCCTCCATCGATCCAGACATGGCTGGTAATAGCCCACAGACTACTACCCTTGCACCCCTTTGCTGAAGGTTTGATTAGGCTTTTGTCAAAATCATGCAAAACAAATGGATTTCTAGCCATTATCGCATTAGTACCAATATGTAAACCTGTTACAGTAACCTTTCATCCGATCATCCACACGATCCCGGAGATCAGCTACCTTAGCTCCTGGGAAACAGAAGACTGCTCTTGACAGAGCCTTATCCATCGGGGACTCTATCATCAGGCACCCTATGAGAATTGCACGCTGCCTGTTGCTCGTCTTTGGCTGTTCATCCATCGATTCCCTCTTGGACTTTGCATGCTTTCTCTTTCCTTTTCCAATATGTTGATATGATCATTGAGGTTGATCAGTGTCACAGGTACTGACCTCGCTACCTCTTGTGTCCTCCAAATCGCAAAGCAGGACCTATCTATCTGGGGCAACAAATGAGTACAAGGTAGTGATCGATCCAATCATATCAATAACAATGATGATTTATGTTTCGTCCCAGTCAGGAAGAGTGTTAATTGGTCAATCTTCTCTTTCAAGCAAACTATCTCCTGCTGCAGAGACAAAACCTGAACACGTATTGCAAGTGAAAGCCTGACAAAGCTTCACTTCAACCCCATCTCTTTCCAACGTTACCTTAAAGGTCTACATGGAGCAGTGACACCCTTGTATGAGCAGTGGCACCCTTGCATCAACATTGATACAATTATATAAACTTAGACACCCTTATTTTTTTAAAATTCGTTCCTGAGATGTGGGCGTCACTGGCGAGGCCAGCATTTATTGCCCATCCCTAATTGCTCTTCAGAAGGTAGGTGTGTGGCCAGGGTACGGTAGCGTAGTGGTTATGTTACTGGACTAGTAATCCAGTCGCTTGGACTAATAATCCGTAGACGTGAGTTCAAATCCACGGCATCTGGGAGAATCTGAATTCAGTTAATTAAATAAATCTGGAATAAAAAGCTAGTATCAGTGATGGTGAACATGAAATACTAGATTGTCATTAAAAACCCATGTGGTTCACTAACAGCCTTTAGGGAGGGAACTCTGCTGTCCTTGCCCAGTCTGGCCTATATGCGACTCCAGGCCCATAGCAATATGATTGACTCTCTTAACTGTCCTCTGAAATGGCCTAGCAAGCCACTCAGTTGTACCAAACCACTGCGACAAATTCAGCACTGTGGGAGTACACAAAGACTGCAGTGATTCAAGAAGTGGCTCACCACCACCTTCTCTTGGGTAATAAATGCAAAGCCTTGCCATCCACATCCCATGAACCAATACATTTTTTTAAAGTTGTATCAGGGGACGGAGCAGTTGGACGTCGCCAGTTATTTGATGGGAATGAAGGATTCAGAATCGGAAGCCCAGGGGGCTTTTGAACAAACTGACCGAGGTGGGGCACCAGCAGAAGATGATGGGCCAGATAGAGCGGAAGGTGGAGATAGAAAGGGAGCTGTGGGATAGTTCTTCCCCACCCCCTGCCAAGGATGGAGAGTGAAGGATATCCTATAGATAAGCAATGAATCACTGAATTAGATTTCAGCCTGTAACTCACTTCCAGGTCTCTTCTATATATAACCCCACCCCCGCCCCCGAACCCCTCGATTAGATTCCAGCCTGTAACTCACTCCCAGGTATCCATTATTCTAAACATATATATATAAATCATACAAAATGGTATTTGTTTGTGCAGATGATGTACATACTTTTTGTTACCTGCAGAGGGTGCTGCAGCTTACTAAGTGTCCCAGTCCCATGGGCTGTTGTTGATCACCATACCAAAGTGTTTGGGACTGAATACAGCAGTGCTGCCCTGCAGTGTTGTGCTTGTTTCTAATCTATCAGTTCTTTTGGTCTTAAATGAAGATTAATGTTATTTGTTTCCCTGCCTCCCAGCACTGCAGGAAGACATTCACTGCCTCCACTTCTTCCTCAGTTCATTGCTAAGCTCCAAATTGAGTTTTCCAGCTAACATATCTTTTTAAACATCTTCAAGTCTACTTGTCTTTTTTTTTTGAGTTTTTTCCCCTTCTGTCACAGTTATCCCCTTTGCTCCTATCCTGCTGGTGTGTTACAGTGCAATCGACAGCAGCTCTCCTCCAGTACCTCAATGAGTAGACTAGGCCTATATTCCCAGAGTTCAGAAGAATGAGAGGTGATCTCATTGAAACATATAAAATTCTTAAGGGGCTTGACACGGTTAATGATGAGAAAATGTTTTCCCTGGCTGGGGAATTTAGAACATGGGGTGACATTCTCAGGATAAGGGGTCGGCCATTTCGGACTGAGGAGGAGACATTTCTTCACTCAGAGGGTGGTGAATCTTTAGAAGTCTCTACCCCAGAGAGGTGTGGATGCTCAGTTGTTGAGTATATTTAAAACAGAGGTTGATACATTTTTGGGAATTAAGGGATATGGGGATTGTACGGGAAGGTGGAGTTGAGGTAGAGGATCAGCCCTGATCTTGTTGCATGGCGGAGCGGGCTCGAAGGGCTAATGGTCACCCCTCATGTGGGAGTCTGGTTCACTATTGCACTGTAGGAAGCAGACATGCAGCAACAGTTCCCTTCCCGGGCTCATTAGAACCGAGGCCCCTTACTGCCCCAAGCCCAGCTTGGACAACCTCAGCACAGGGCAGCAATCACACCTGGGATTCTCATCGTTTAAAAGGCTCTGCTATGCTCTGGGATTTTTACTCTGGATATTTCACTTGCGTTCAGTGTCATTGGCCACTTCCGTAGTGGGCCTCATGTCCCCTGAGAACCAGATGTGCTCCTATCGGCCCAGTATCTATCCCAGCTGTGGCTGTGTGGGTAGCATCTTCACCTCTGAGTCAGAAGGCCGCGGGTTCAGGTCCCACTCCAGGGACTTGAGCACAAGGTCTAGGCTGATACTCTAGTGCAGTGCTGAGGGAGTGCTGCACTGTCGGAGGAGCCATCTTTCGGATGAGACATTAAACCGAGGTCCCATCTGCCCTCTCATGGTGGATGTAAAGGATCAGATGGCACTATCTCAAAGACGCAGTTATCCTTGGTGTCCTGTCCAACCTTTATCCCTCAACCAACATTACTGAAAAACAGATGATCTTTTCATTTATCACATTACTATTTATGAGAGCTTGCTGTTTCCTATGTTATAACAGTGACTGCACTTCAAAGAAAAGGAGTTAATGTGCTATAAAGCACTTTGGGATGTCCCAAGGTCGGCCTATATAAATGCAAATTATTTCAACAGCAGCAACAACTTTATTTATGTAGCACCAAGTACTAAACCGTCCCAAGGCACTTCACAGGAGTATTATGAGACAAAACATTTGACACCGAGTCACATAAAGAGATATTAGGACAGGTGAGTGACCAAAAGCTTGGTCAAAGAGGTAGGTTTTAAGGAACATCTTAAAGGAGGAAAGAGAGGTAGCGAGGCGGAGAGGTTTAGGCAGGGACTTCCAGAGCTTAGGGCCCAGGCAAAAGAAGGCACGGCCGCCAATGGTTGAGCGATTAAAATCAGGGATGCTCAAGAGGAACGAAGATATCTCGGGGGGGATTGTGGGGCTGGAGGAGATTAGAGATGGGGAGGGGTGAGGCTACAGAGGAATTTGAAAACGAGGATGAGAATTTTGAAATCGAGGCATTGCTTAACCGGGAACCAATGTAGGTCAGCGAGCACAGGGGTGATGGCTGAGCGGGGCTTGATGCGAGTTAGGACACGGGCAGCTGAGTTTTGAATGACTGCAAGTGTACGTAGGGTAGAATGTGGGAGGCCAGCCAGGAGTGCGTTGGAATAGTCAAGTCTAGAGGTAACATAGGCATGGATGAAGGCTTCAGCAGCGAAGGAGCTGAGACAAGGGCGGAGACGGGCAAAATAGGCTTTTTAAATGTAGGTGGTTGAACAGAGATTCCTTGTCGCAGCACTCCAATGTACTGGAATATATTGCACGCTATACTATACATGGTATCATCTGCGGTGGGTGGGGAAATATTAACTCAAAACCCCATCTCAGATGATAGACCACCAGGCAATGTTATTGAACAGTTGACCTGCTAAATGAGCGGTTTTGAACGCAAGGTATAGATTTTTCTATCAGGAAAGACGAAACAGAATGGAGCTCTTTTCTCTAGAAACGAAGACTGTGGGCTGGAAATTCATCAAAAACCGCTACCACCAGTTTGCTGCCAAACAAACCGCCATGATTCCGTTATGATTTCGAGCCGGAAGATTCATGAAAAAAATGGGGGAAATCCACCTGGTGGGAAAAATCGGCATTGCACAAGGATTCGCAGCGGAAACTGCGATTCTCGTCAACTTTAGTCCGAGGCTGATTACCGATTACCACTTACCGCTGCGAGTTGGGCCGAGGAAGGGCGGAAAACACCCCAAAAAAATTCCAAAAATAAAAAATCACGAAACATTCACAAAACCCTTTTCTAGCGAACTGCTACAAAAGAATTAAAAAGTAAAAACTTTAACTTACCTTTTTGCAAGGTTTCATACCGACCGCTGTTCCAAGGGCTCCTCCAACAGGTTTTCCCATCTACGGGTCACCACTGTGACCAAACTTGGATGGGAGCAGTTTTTCCAGTCTTGCACGCCGGCGATCCGCTCCCTGGCGGTATTTCAAAACCACCGGCAGAAGACTGTAGTGAATTTTCTGCCGCAACGTTTTCCATCCAAAAAGACGAAATCCCCCCGAAAAACACGGCGGAAGGCTGATGAACTTCCAGCCCTGAGAGGTGACCCAATAGATTACTTTAAGATTATGAAAAAGTTCGATAAGGTGGATGTACAGGACGCCCCAAAGCATTTTAAAGTCACCTGTACTTGTGGAGGAGACCAAAACTAGGGATCATAAATATAAGTTAGTCACTAATATATCCAATAAGGAATTCAGGAGAAACATACTTACTCAGAGCGTGGTTAGAATGTGCAACTCGCTCCCACGTGGAGTAGTTGAGGCAAACAGCATAGATGCATTTAAAGGGAATCTAGATAAACACATGAGGGAAAAAGGAATAGAAGGACATGTTGATGGGGTGAGATGTAGTAGGGAGGGAGGAAGCTCGTGTGGAGCATAATTACCAGCACAGACCAGTTGGGCCGAATGGCCTGTTTCTGTGCTGTAAATCCTATGTAATTTTGTGTAATTTATCAACAACAACAAATTGTATTTATATAGAGCCTTTAACATAGTGAAACATCCCAAGGTGCTTCACAGGAGTATTATGAAATTTTAAAAATTTGACACCGAGTCGCATAAATAGAAATTAGTGCAAAAGAACAAGAGGTATCTTTTAAGGAGAGTCTTGAAAGAGGAAAGAGAGGCAGAGAGGTTTAGGCAGCGAGTTCCAGAGCTTGAGGCCCAGGCAATAGAAGGCACGGCCACCAATGGTTGAGCGATTATAATGAGGGATGCTCAAGAGGGCAGAATTAGAGGAGCGCAGACATCTCGGAGGATTGTGGGGATGGAGGAGATTACAGAGATAGGGAGGGGCGAGGCCATGGAGGGATTTGAAAACAAGGATGAGAATTTTGAAATCCAGGCGTTGCTTAACCGGAAGCCAATGTAGGTCAGCGAGCCCAGGGGATGATGGGTGAGCGAGACTTGGTGCGAGTTCGGACACAGGGAGCCGAGTTTTGGATCACCTTTAGTTTACGTAGGGTAGAAGGTGGGAGGCCAGCGAGGAGTGAGTTAGAGTAGTCAAGTCTTGAGGAAACAAAGGCATGGATGAGGGTTTCACCAGTGGATGAGCTAAGGCAAGGGCGGAGACGGGCGATGTTACAGAGGTGGAAATAGGCAGTTTTAGTTATGTCGCATTATACTGAGTTATTGGGTTCACTATTCTTCTCAGAATCAAATCAGTGACGGCACTTTCCCTCTTCACTATATTTCAAATTAAAGCTGAACCTGGGAGACATCGGACCAGAGTTTCACCTTACCACCCGGGCCTAACACTGGCTGTGCAGACAGGCAAAATAGAAACCTCCCAATTTCGATATCAGCGGTTAATTTTCATTGGCAGATTTACGCCCCGATGGCAAGTTAAAAATCTACCCCACTGGGCCTTATTTTTTGGCACAGTTATCCATTACTGTGGAGTTGTCTCACTGGCCTTATACCCCTGATAGCTTTGGACTGACTGCAATCTGCGTGTCACACTGACCATGATACAGCTCCCAATTCTTTGAGATCCCTCAGTGCAAAGGGCAATAAAGCTTTACACTAACAATTGCCCCCACAAATACAGCCCCCACAAATACAGTACCATAAATAGCCCCACTGGGTGCTTGTCATTGAATGGAATGGATTGACCCATTGACCTGTACCAAGCACTGTGAATGATCTGTGAGCAGGACCCCATTCACAGATAATGGCAGCAATTCATTCACGTATCTCAATAGCATATCAGCATGCAAGACCATAATACATAGTTTGTGCAGCATACTGACACAGCTAACAACAACCAATTTCAACCCAGTAGTGTGAAGCAACCAGCAAGGACGAAGCCGATAAGTGCTGCAGCATGGACAAAAATGCTTCCTGGTACATTTTCTCATTGACCCATCGAGGGCCTGAGGAGTTTGTAGATTAGCAATGTTCATCAATCAGAGATTCATTGATTGTGCCACCGTCAGAACTGAATGTCAACATCCTCAAAGTAGATATTGTTAGTGTTACAATCCCCTTGCCTCTGTCTTTTTGTCAATGTAGAATTCAGATTTAAGTTTTAAAAAGGAAGCACTCTTTGTACCTGGAGAGAAACACTTTACACTGTCTCTCTCTCTCTGCTCACACGTGTTGGTGTTGGGCTACCCGTTGAGAGCCCTCTCGCCCAGGGGTGAATGCTGGGTCAACTGAAAATTTCAAAACTGAAATGGATAGATTTTTGTTGGGTAAGGGTATTAAGGCATATGGAGCAACGGCGGGTAAATGGAGTTAAGATACAGATCAGCCATCAGGCCTATACCCATTGGAGTTCAGAAGAATGAGAGGTGATCTTATCAAAACATATAAGATAAATGAGGATATTTCCACTTATGGGGGAAATTAAAACTAGGGACCTAGTCTCACAATAAGGGGCCGCCCATTTAAAACTGAGATGAGGAGGAATTTCTTCTCTGAGAATTGTAAATCAGAGAGCTGTGTAGGCTGGATCATTGAATATATTTAAGGCGAAGATAAGACAGATTTTTGAGCGACAAGGGAGTAAAGGGTTATGGGGAGTGGGCAGGGAAGTGGAGCTGAGTCCATGATCAGATCAGCCATGATCTTATTAAATGGCGGAGCAGGCTCGAGGGGCCAAATGGCCTACACCTGCTCCTATTTCTTATGAAAGGAGGAATGGGCTTGAGGGGCTGAATGGCTTGCTCCTGTTTCCGTGTTTCCTATGTTGTCATACAGTGCTCTAAATCTCTGTCCATGCCATCTCTCTGCAGGCTTCCATAATGTCTGGAAGTGAGCTGACTTTGGGAATCGAAGGCCATCCATTGCAATCCGTAAACCACTCGGGATCAGGAAATCTGCCGGCTGAGGGGTCAGCGGAGTGCAGCGAGAGCCCGAGTGAGTGTCCAGTGGCATCTGCGCTGGGGAAGGACCAACGGTTGGAACTGAAGCAGATTAAAGAGGAGATTAAGGAAATAACATCACCCACTCCCGTTGAATTGCATAAGGTGAGTTTCTATAACCAGTACCATCCAACACTTTAGGATTTAATCTGAGGGACTCAGGGTGACTGATTGTGGCTCGGTTTGGAGAGAGAAAGAGAGTGAGATGTCAGTGAAACTCACTTCCATAATTTTCACCAAGGATCGTGATGTCGGTGCAGAGTAAGCCCATTGACTCCATCCAGCGAAGACGCCTCAACCCCCGAGCCACTCACAGGCCCCCGAGCCACTCACCCGAGCCGCTCACCGGCCCCCGAGCCACTCACCGGCCCCCGAACCACTCACCAGCCCCCAAGCCGCGCTCTGTGAGTGAAGAGGGCACCAACCCAATAGAGGTTGCTGTGTGCACTCCGCTCAGTGCCGTCATCAATGGGCACAAATTCACAGGAGGAGAAGGGGGAGACTTTGTCTGATGAGGGGAAGAATGGTTGTGTCAGGGTTGAGCAATCTGGGCTGGTGAAACGGGACAGAAACACGGGAAGCTAAGAAAGATGAATCGAGGTGGAGGGATCTGATTGCTGCTCTTTCTGTCAGCATGAAGAAGATGGTTGAGTGTGTGTACGTACTTGTGTGTGTATTTTGTTTTTCTATTCATTCTGGGGATGTGGGCGTCACTGGCAAGACCGGCATTTATTGCCCACCTTAATTGCCCTCGAGAAGGTGGTGGTGAGCCACCTTCTTGAACCGCTGCAGTCCGTGTGGTGAAGGTACTCCTACAGTGCTGTTAGGAAGGGAGTTCAGGATTTTGACCCAGCAACGATGAAGGAACGCCGATATACTTTCAAGTCAGGATGGTGTGTGACTTGTTGGGGAATTTGCAGGTGGTGTTCCCATACGCCTGCTGCCGTTGACATTTTAGGTGGTTAAGGTCACCTGTTTGGGAGGTGCTGCTGAAGAAGCCTTGGTGAGATGCTGCAGTGAATCTTGTAGATGGTACACACTGCAGCCACGGTACGTCGGTGGTGGAGGGAGTAAATGTTTAACGTGGTGGATGGGGTGCCAATCAAGCGGACTGTTTTGTCCTGGATGGTGTTGAGCTTCTTGAGTCTCTGTTGTGTGTGTCTGAATGAGTGTGTGGTGTGTGTGTGTTTTATGACTGTGTATGTGTGTGTAATAAAAACAGATAATGCTGGAAACACCCAGTAGGTCAGGCAACTTCTGGTTGATGACCTTTCATCAGAACTCTGTGTGGTTGTGTTTGAATGTGTATGTGAATAAGTGTGTGTATTAGTGAATAATGTGTAGCAGTGTATATAAGTCTGTGTGTGCATATGTGTGGAATGTGTTTGTATGTTGTGTTTTGAGTGTATATTGTGTGTATGTTGTGAGTGTATTGTGTGTTTGTGTGTGTTGTGTGGTGTGTTGTGTTAAGTATGTATTGTGTGTGCATGTATTGTGTGCGTGTGTGTGTTGTAAGTCTTCTGTACATCGTCCATGCCTCTGATCCATACAGGAGGGTGGGTATTACTACAGCCCTCTAGAGCATGAGCTTTGTGGTAGATTTGAGGGCCTGGTCTTCGAATACTCTTTACCTCAGGCGGCTGAAGGCATCACTGGCACACTGGAGGCAGTGTTGAATCTGCGCATCAATGTCTGCTCTTGTTGATGAGACTCCCAAGGTATGGGAAATGGTCCACGTTGTCGAGGGCCGCGCTGTGGGTCTTGATGACTGGGGGACAGTGCTGTGCGGCGAGGACAGGCTAGTGGAGGACCTTTGTCTTACAGCTGTTAAGCGTAAGGCCCATGCTTTCATATGCCTTGGTGAATACATCGATTATATCTTGGAGTTCAGCCTCAGAATGTGCCCAGTCGCAGGCGTACTGTAGCTCAATGCCAGAGCCTGCAAGATCCTGCAAATCCCCTGGAAGGGACAGGCGCACTAACATCAGTGTCCTCGTCCAGGCTAACATCCCCAGCATTGAAGCACTGACCACACTCGATCAGCTCCGCTGGGCAGGCCATGTAGTTCGCATGCTAGACACGAGACTCCCTAAGCAAATGCTCTATGCAGAGGTCCTTCACGGCAAATGAGCCAAAGGTGGGCAGAGGAAACGTTACAAGGACACCCTCAAAGCCTCCCTGATAAAGTGCGACATCACCACTGACACCTGGGAGTCCTTGGCCGAAGACCACCCTAGGTGGAGAAAGTGCATCCAGGAGGGCGCTGAGCTCTTCGAATCTCAACGCCGACAGCGTGAAGAGGTCAAGTGCAGGTAGCAGAAGGAGAGTGCGGTAAACCAGTCCCACCCAACCCTTCCCTCGGTGAATATCTATCCCACGTGTGAGAGAGTCTGTGGCTCTCGTATTGGATTGTTCAGCCACCAAAGAAGTCACTTCAGGAGTGGAAGTAAGTCTTCCTCGATTCCGAGGACTGCCTATGATGATGTGTTGTAGGTGTGTGTGTGAATGTATATTGTGTGTGTTGTGTTAAGTTTGTATATTGTGTGTGTGTTGTGTGACTGTGTATTGTGTGCGTGTGTGTTGTGTTGTGTGTGTATATGCACACACAACAAGTGATCAGGAAGGCCAATGGTATCTTGGCGTTTATTGCAAAGGGGATGGAGTATAAAAGCAGGGAAGTATTGCTACAGCTGTACAGGGTATTGGTGAGGCCACACTTGGAATACAGCATGGAGTTTTGGTTTCCATATTTACGAAAGGATATACTTGCTTTGGAGGCAGTTCAGAGAAGGTTCACTACATTGATTCCAGGGATGAGTGGGTTGACTTATGAGGAAAGGTTGAGTGGTTGGGCCTCTACTCATTGGAATTCAGAAGAATGAGAGGTGATCTTATCGAAATGTATAAGATTATGAGGGGGCTTGACAAGGTGGATGCAGAGGGGATGGTGAAGACTACAACTAGAGAGCATGATCTTAGAATAAGAGGCCGCCCATTTAAAACAGAGATGAGAAGGAATTTCTTCTCTCTGAGAGTTGCAAATCTGTGGAATTCGCTGCCTCAGAGAGTTGTGGAAGCTGGGACATTGAATAAATTTAGGACAGAAATAGACAGTTTTTTAAACGACAAGGGGATAAGGGGTTATGGGGAGCAGGCAGGGAAGTGGAGCTGAGTCCATGATCAGATCAGCCGTGATCTTATTGAATGGCGGAGCAGGCTCGAGGGGCCGTATGGCCTACTCCTGTTCCTATTTCTTATGGTGTGTGAGTGTGTATTGTTTGTGTGTATGTGTGTGTGTGTGTTGTGACTGTGTGTTAGTAAGAGTATGTTGTGAGTGTGTATTGTATGTATTGTGTGTGTTGCGAGTGTGTGTTGTGAATGTGTATTGTGTGTGTATGTGTAGGAGGTACAGTATTTTGACCCTGAGAGTCAGCATGCACTTCCAGCCTAGTGACACTGGGTGGCAGCACAGGAAGGTGTAAGCTCAAATAACAGGGATTCAGCGCAAGGTTGCACTTGACATTGTGATAATTTAAAGGAAAAATTAAAACTTGAATGTAATGATTGTATTTGACATAGAAGATTGTGTTGATGATCATATCGATATTGACACAATTGGACCCTGACTGGCTGAAAAGTGAGTTTTCAGACAACAAAGGCCTTTTTAAAATGTATTTATCGTCTCCAAAATGTAGAATGGCAGATAATGCAGGCAAGCAACATTGAAAGATCACAAGATGGATGAAGGCCACTCAATCCATTTAATTCATTTAAAACAACCCTACACTCGCCCCATTGCCTCATCAAGCTGTTTCTAAAATGATTCCAGGGTTTTTCACTTCCTCGAATCGAGGTCCATTGCAGGTGTTGAGGTCTCCCAGTGTGATGATGAACATCCCGATACTAGTCCTAAACTACCTGGGGCCAAATTGCCCCTTCCGATGAGGCCTCTGCCACGTTGGCCCAACAATTACACCCCCTGGGTTCGGCCGGGACACCAACATGCAGCCCAGCACTCCCTCTTGGGTGTCAAGCCGCTGGCCCAGCCGAAACCCTCCGTGATGGCCCAGTGTTTGCCACTAAAGTGGCTGCAGAGTTCGCAGTGGCCCTCCCCTGAAAGGGAGAGATGTTGTGACGCGACAATGCAATGACATCATCAGCGCAGCGCTGACGACTGACATCATTGGCTACTCCGCCCTGCCCCCACTCACGCCCGCTAGTGACGGCCACTCCACGCTGTGATATATTCACAGAGCACAAGCACACACAGCTTCCAACATGGCATGCAGCTCTCTCGGAAGCCTCCGGAAATCTGCCTGGTTCACTTTATTACTAACTATGCAATTGCAGTACACAATACGTCCACATCCACAGTGTGGAGCTACAAACATTACAAGCTTCCAGACATTACACACGCCACCCCACTTCCACCCCCATGATGAGGTCACTTCTGCTCTACTCAAAAAAAAACCCCGAAGTGCTGAATTTCGATGGTTAGGCCGCCCCAATGCAAAGGCCGACCAGCACACATTGAAACCGGTAGGTGCGCCTCGTTTCGGGCAATGGGCAATTTCGGCCCCCCTGACTCTAGTTTGAGCCAGTGTCCCCTTGCCTTACTCCCTACTGTTTAAATTAAAGTGGAAATCCGGGTTAACCATTTCAGCAGCGTTTGCTATCCTACACACGGAAAGGAATACTGTACAATCAATTAGGTTTGTCTTTTAAAACATTTGTTTCCTTCAAATGACGGCATTCTTTTCTCAGATCACAATCCACAAGCTCTCCGAGAATGAAGACTTTGGTTTCAGTATCTCCGATGGCCTTTTGGAGAAAGGGGTTTATGTCAACTTGATCCTGCCAAATGGCCCTGCTGATGGCAGTGGACTCCTGCCCTATGACCGGATATTACAGGTAAGAAGGAAAGGCTTGCAATTCTATAGATCCTTTCAGGACATCTCAAAGTGTTTTATGGATAATGAAGTACTTGTGAAGTGCAGTCACTGTTGTAATGTAGGAAACATTGAGCTTGATCTGCCATTCAGTTAGATCCTGGCTGCTCTGTATCTTAACTCCATTTACCCGTCTTGGTTCCATATCCTTAATTCCCTTATCCGGCAAAACCATTTTAATTTTCAGTTGACCCCCAGCCTCAACAGCTTTTTGGGGGAAGAGAGTTCCAGATTCCCTTTGTGTGAAGAAGTGTTTCCTGATTTCACTCCTGAACGGCCTATCACTAAATTTAAAGCTATGCCCCCTTGTTCTGGACTTGCCATCAGAGGAAATAGTTTCTCTCTATCTACCCTATCAGCTCCTTCATTCACCTTAAACACCTCAATGCGATCACCCCTTAATCTCCTATACTCAAGGGAAACAAGCCTAGTCTATGCAACCTGTCCTCATAATTTAGCCCGTCATAATGTTGTCTTCAAAATAGTGCCATGGGATCCTCTGAGAGGGCCTCAGAATAACGGCACCTCCGACACTGCAGCATTCCCCCAATATTGCACTGGAATATCAGGCAGGATTTTGTGCTCAAGTCTCTGGAGTGGGACTTGAACCCACTGAGCCATGGCTGACACCAAGGGAGAATCGATCTTGGGCAGAGAACATCCTTCTGATAATGGTGCAAGGGCAAATCGTTCGGTGGCGCAGTCGGCAAATGCATTGCCCTGCGTGATATCGTTGTGCGCGGACCAGTAAGGTCCCAGGATAGACTGGGTTCTGCAGGGACAGTGGTAGGGGTGCTACATTGGCCTAGCACTCGGGTTAAAATCACACAGGGGTTCCCGCTCCCAGTAACTACCAGTGACCTGAACTGGAAAGTTTGCATGTCTGGATGCCGGGATCAGGCAATGCCACTCATGGTAGAACAGCCTACCAACACCTATCTGCCTGGGCCCACGTATGAAGAATGTCAGTTTAGACAAGGTGCCAGTGCTCAGTTCCTATGGCTCCCTGACGAGGAGAGGGAAGAAAAGTGGAACTAAGGAAAATATTTCTCTAGATTTGTTCTGAGGCTGTGGGCGTCGCTGGGCATTTATTGCCCATCCCGAGTTGCCTGAGAAGGTGGTGGTGAGCCGCCGCCTTGAACCGCTATAGTCCGTGTGGTGACAGTGCTCCCATGATGGTGTTAGACAGGGAGTTCCAGGATTTAGACCCAGTAATGATGAAGGAATGGAGATGTATGCCCAAGTCAGGAAAGTGTGTGACTTGGAGGTGCTGCTGTTCCCATGATGTCGCTGCTCTTGCTCTACTTTGTGGTGGAGGTCACAGGGCTGGGAGGTGTACTCACAGTAAAGCTGGCCCATTGCTGCAGTGCCTCCTGGTGATACAACATACTGCATATACTGGAATGACGAGGCTGGATATTGAGTCCAGCAACTGGCGTGCATTGCCCTGGATGGTGCAAGAGGATTGAGATACTTTTGAGGGAACGGGAGCTAAGCATTTGAAGCATAGGGAGATAAAATGCTATGGTGAGAGAGCAAGGCAGTGGGATTAAAGATTTTGCTAGTTGCTGTACTGAGTGTAAAGGAATTATGCTGACATTTGTAACCATTGGAGTTTTAGCTTTCACAGTTTAAGTGTATATTAACTAACTGACTAATTTGTTTCATTCAGAAAATTAAATAGAGGTTAATATGTCCTTACTATACCGTATAAATGCAAACGAGGCTCATACTTGAGAAAAGATTACTTTGTGATCAGTTACCTTTATTACCAAGACCTCAAGAGGCAGACGGTGGGTGGAGCTTCCCCTTTTATACCGGAAAGTCCAGGTTAGGAGTGTCTCCCACAAGTTCGCCCCCTGTGGTCAATGTTCTCAAGGTATCCAACTTAGGTCAGCTTATACATGGGTTACAATGACAGTTGAATACATGACATCACCTCCCCCCCAAAGTCTTATTGGGATCACAGGTTAGGTCTCTCTGGTGGTTTACGCTCCTGAGTTGGGGCTCCGGTTGTTGGGCGCTGGCCTGAGTGTCTGCTGTTTGCGGTGCCTCAGGCCTGTCCAGACTGCCACAGTGACTGGGCTCTCCTCCACTTGGTTCCGGTGTTCGGTCACCTGTGGTGGAGTAAACTCTATGTCGTGTTCTTCCTCTGCTTCTTCTATGGGGTTGCTGAACCTCTTTTTAGTTTGATCCACGTGTTTGTGGCAGATTTGTCCATTGGTAAGTTTAACTACCAAAACCCTATTCCCTTCTTTGGCAATCACAGTGCCTGCAAGCCATTTGGGCCCTGCAGCGTAATTAAGGACAAAAACAGGGTCATTGACATCAATACATCGCGCCCTCGCATTCCTGTCATGGTAGTCACATTGTGACTGGCGCCTGGTCTCAACAATTTTTTTCATAGTAGGGTGTATAAGGCATAACCTGGTTTTGAGCGTCCTTTTCATTAGCAGCTCTGCGGGTGGAACCCCTGTGAGTGAGTGTGGTCGGGATCTATTGGCCAACAGGAGGCGTGATAAGCGGCTTTGTAGGGAACCCCCTTGGATTCTGAGCATCCCCTGTTTGATTATCTGCACTGCTCGTTCCGCCTGGCTGTTTGAGGCCAGCTTGAACGGTGCCATTCTGACATGGTTGATTACATTGCCTGCCATGAAGTCCTGGAATTCAGTGCTTGTGAAGCACGGGCCATTGTCGCTGACCAAGATATCCAGTAGACCATGGACGGCGAACATTGCCCGCAGACTTTCTCGCGTGAGAGAGGATGTGCTTGAATTTAAAATGGCACACTCAATCCATTTTGAGTAGGCGTCTACTACAACCAAAAACATTTTTCCCATGAAAGGATCTGCGTAGTCCACATGGATGCATGACCATGGCTTGGCGGGCCAGTATCAGGGTCTAAGGGGGGCTTCCCTGGGTGCGTTGCCCAGCTGCGCACACGTGTTGCACCTGCGAACATAAAGTTCCAGGTCTGCATCTATTCCTGGCCACCAAATGTGTGACCTGGCAATTGTCTTCATCATGACAATGCCCGAGTGCTCATTGTGAAGCTCTCTGATAAACACCTCTCTGCCCTTTTGGGGCATGACTATTTGGTTTCCTCATAGTAGGCAATCGGCCTGAATCGAGAGTTCATCCTTGCGTCTATGAAACGGTTTAAACTCCTCAGAGCATGCCCCGTATGTGGCTGCCCAGTCCCCATTCGGACACATTTCTTAACTAAAGACAGTAGCTCTTTATTTGTCCAGACTTTAATCTGACGGGCTGTCACAGTTGAGCCTTCGCTTCCGAATGCTTCAACAGCCATGACCACCTCAGCATCATGCTCAGCTGCCCCCTCAGTGGTGGCTAGTGGTAGCCTGCTGAGTGCATCGGCACAGTTTTCAGTGTCCGGTCTGTGCCGAATTGTATAGTCATAGGCGGCTAACGTAAGTGCCCACCTTTGTATGCGGGCTGATACATTCGCATTTATGGCCTTGTTGTAGGCCAAAAGGGACGTTAGGGGTTTGTGATCTGTCTCCAGCTCAAATTTCCTGCCAAACAGGTACCGGTGCATTTTTTTTACTGCATATACACATGCTAGCGCTTCCTTTTCTACCATCCCGTAGCCCCTTTCTTCCCGGGACAGACTTCTGGAGGCATAAGCTACCGGCTGTAACTGACCATTGGCATTCACATGCTACAACACACACCCGACCCCATAGGACGCGCATCACACGTTAAAACTAGTTTCTTACACGGGTCATATAACGTGAACAGTTTGTTAGAGTACGCAATTTGTTATGCTCCATCAAAAGCCCTTTCCTGGCTGTCCCTCCAGACCCAATCATGCCCTTTGTGTAGCAGCTCTAACAGCGTGCTCAATTTGGGAAGAAAGTTGCCAAAATAGTTCAGGAGCCCCAGGAACGAACGCAGCGTGTTACGGGGTCTGGATGGTCTCTGGATCGCTTCCATTTTGGACACAGTAGGTCTGATCCCGTCTGCTGCTACCCTCCTCCCCAGGAATTCTACCTCTGGAGCTAAGAAGACGCACTTTGCCTTTTTCAGTCGCAGCCCTACCCGGTCCAGTCTGCGTAGCACCTCCTCCAGGTTGTGGAGGTGTTCTTCAGTATCGCGACCTGTGATGAGGATGTCATCTTGAAAAACCAGCGTCCTTAGAATCGACTTGAGGACGCTTTCCATATTTCGCTGAAAGATTGCGGCGGCCGAACGAATCCCGAACGGACATCTGTTATACTCAAACAACCCCTTGTGTGTCGTGATGGTGGTCAGCTTCTTCGACTCACTCGCCAGCTCCTAGGTCATGTAAGCTGAGTTCAGATCCAATTTTGAAAAATGTTTGCCACCAGATAGCGTCGCAAAGAAATCCTCCGCTCTCGATATCGGGTACTGGTCTTGGAGTGACACTCGATTGATGGTGGCCTTGTAATCGCCACATATCCTGGCTGACCCATCCGCCTTGAGCACCAGCACGATCGGGCTCGCCCAGTCACTGAATTCGACTGGCGAGATGATGCCTTCCCTCAGCAGACGGTCCAATTCGCATCCTATCTTTTCCCACATCACGTACGGCACCGCTCTGGCCTTGTGGTGTACTGACCTGGTGTCCGGGTTTATGTGAATCACTACCTTGGTCCCCATGAAAGTGCCGATGCCGGGTTGAAATAATGAGTCAAATTTGTCCAGGACCTGTGAGCATGATACTCGCTCCACAGAAGAAATTGCATTGACATCGCCCCATTTCCAGTTCATGACAGCAAGCCAACTCCTCCCCAGTAGTGCAGGACTGTCCCCCGGGACAATCTGGAGTGGCAACCTGTTCTCCGAATCTTTGTGGGTCACGACTACCATGACGCTGCCTAGCACCGGAATGATCTCCTTTGTATATGTCCGTAGCAGTGCGTCAATCGGCAATAATTTTGGGCTCCTGGCCTTGGACATCCACAACCTTTCGAACTGTTTGATACTCATCAGGGACTGGCTGGCCCCCGTGTCTAGCTCCATTAATACTGGGATGCCATTGAGGAGCACTTTCATCATTACCGGTTTTACACGCACCGGCGGCGAGAAGGGCAAAGTGTTCCAGACATCATGGCAGATCTCAGGCGACTGGCGAGCCTATGTAAGTTCCCAGATGCATGCAGAGCGGAGATGCAGCGAGACCTTTTTATTGAGGGCATCGGGCACGCTGGGGTTTTCAGGAAACTGATTGAGACCAAAGACTTGACCTTGGAAGCGGCGGCTATGATAGCCCAGACAATTATCTCAGGGGAGAAAGAGACCAGAATCATTTATGGCAAAAATCTTGATTCAAATGCGGCAAACGACCAGGGAGTAAACATTATTAATGCAGCACACAGTTCTCTAGGCAGACAAGGGTAATCGGACATGCCCCAGCATGCAGTCGAATCCAAAGGGGGAATTCAACAGAGACATTGGCTTGCTGAACGGCGATTCATGCCATCGCAATGGACAATGCAGCCAGTAATGGGGCCATCAACACCTGTTAATGGTGTGCTTAAGGACAGTCAAAGACGATCGACTGGTAATGGACCTTTTGTTTCCAACAATGGGGCCTCCAGCTCATGCTGGAGGTGTAGAGGCAAACACCCAGCCACAGCAATATACCTGCAGAAACTGCAACGTCAGCGGTCACTTGGCGCGTATGTGCAGGAAGCAGGTTGATGTACGAGGGGGATGGGCCCGATGTAAGCCCTATGAGGCCAAATGAATACTGGGGGCTGAAGTTCAGCAAGTTCATGTGGAGCACATATACAGTTCATTTACCAGGAATCACATCCTCCTCGTCAATAATATGTCCTTACTGTACAGTATAAATGCACACGAGGCCCATACTTGAGAAAAGATCACTCTGTGACAGTTACCTTTATTACCAAGACCTCAAGAGACAGACGGTGGGTGGAGCTTCCCCTTTTATACCGGAAAATCCAGGTTAGCAGCATCTCCCACAAGTTCGCCCCCTGTGTTCAGTGTTCTCAAGGTATACAACTTAGGTCAGCTTATAAATGGGTTACAATGATAGTTGAATACATGACAGAGGTGTTCAAAAATATGAAGGGTTTGGATAGAATAGATAAGGAGAAACTTCCAGTGACAGGAGGGTCAGTAACCAGACGACACAGATTGAAGGTAAATGGCAAAAGAATCAGTGGGGAGATGATAATTTTTACCACAGCAAGTTATGACCTGGATTTCAAGCAGATTCAGTCAAAAGGGAATGGGATAAATAGTTGAAAAGTAAATACTTGCAGGGCTATGGGGAAAGAGTGAGGGAGATGGGAATAACTGGATAGCTCTACCAAAGAGCAGGGACCGACACGATGGGCCGAACAGTCTCCTGTGTCAGTTCCTCCCTTGCACCACTCGCTTGTAAAACACAGATTGAGGTTTTGGAACAGACCATCCAAGCTTTTTAATGGGGGAAGCGGGCCCGGTAAAATGTTAATGTTCTTCCGCCGACAGGTGAATCACATTCGGACGAGGGACTTTGACTGTTGCCTGACGGTGCCGCTCATCTCGGAGTCGGGGGACAGACTGGACTTGGTGGTCAGCCGGAATCCACTGGCGCTGACCACACGCACCAGGTCCGAAGACTACGACGGATCGCGGAATGGCCGCCATATCCCGCAGCGTGCGGAGGACAGAGACACCAGGAAGAACACGAGGACACTGTGAGCGGGACAGACGGAGCCACCCACAAGCTGTGAGACAATTTCCAATGGTGCTACCCTCCTCTCCAATTGCACAGTACCCGACTGCTGTCACTTAGCGCTTGGCAATCCCGGTCGCAGCTGAACTGCTCCGCACAGGAGGAGCTAAGCATCTCCAGTCCCACCATCGATTGTCCGCACTCCCCCCACCCACCCCCCCATTAGGGGTCGCCAACCCTGTAGGATTGTCATAGAGTCTCTAGGAATTCCAGGTTAATCTCCACCACTGCCAGCAAACCCGGGAGAACAGTGAGAGGAGCATTTAAAAAAAATATTTATGAAAATATTGGAAATGGAGAATGGTTTGACCGGGTGGGGCAGTTGGAGGCAGGAGGTCATGTGATTAAACCTCCAGGGATGTGACCAACCAGAGTTAGCGATCCTCACCCTCTCCTTCCCCTGCAGCTGCCCTAATTGGTTGCATAATAACAGGACGGTTTCACTTTATTTAAGTCCTTTCCTTCCAAAATATTTTTGTTCCCCTTTCACTCTTCATATATATATATTTTTTTTAAATACTCCGGGAAACCTTTTCTGGATATTTTAAGTACATCAGCTACAGGTTGAGGCTTTGTGGTAAGTGTGTAGGCCTCATGCCCTCAGACCAGGACCTTTCATCAGTTCTCAGGGAGGGTGGATAAGAAGGCCATATAGACAGTGGAGGAAAGTAAGCAAAGGACTTAATGGGGTCGATTTTAACTGAACGTAACTTTACCGCCCGACAAAGAGGCCAGTGACATTTTGAAAGGGGCCTTCCACTGGGCGGCCAAAGCATTTGTCTGAAACAAGCGATCAGTAGCTTTCCCGTTAAGATCAGGGTCCTAGTGACGTAGATTGGACCCAATTGTAATTTTACGAGTGCTCCGCCCGACTGTACTGATGCCCAATCAGGATTTTGTGTGTGGAGTGGGATCGAGCAGGAGTTCTCCTCCTGGCTCCACACAAACGCCGCAGGTCTCTGCCGTCCCAGCCTCAACCCCCCCATGTTGGTGTCGCCCCACCCCCTTCCAAGCACCTACCTCTGCCTGCGTCCCAGCACGCTGACATTTCTGAGGTCGAAGGGCAGCGAGCCACACTGGGACCTCTGCTTGGCGACCGTGCCTCACCCGCCAAATTTTAAATGAGGCCGGGGACCTCAAAATCGCGAGGGGCCTCTTCGGCATCGGAACTGGAGGTCAGCCAAAGGTCAAAATTGAGCCCGGTGACCCCTCCATTTACTCCCAAGGATTGGTGGGGAGTGTCGCCCTTCCCTGATACTGGGGATGTCTGGCAGGGCGGCGAATGCAATATTGATGCACCTCCCATTTTATTGCTGCTCTCGGGTAGGGAGGTAGGGGTGAGGGTAATCACAAGAGACAATCTGAGTGGGAACTCCCTTTTACTCTGAATGAAGTTGAAGCACAATTAATGTAACTCAGATAGGCCAAGCCTTGCACTGTGAGGCTGATGTGGTGTGTGTGTGTGTTTTTACATGTAAATTATGCATCATTTGTGTCCTAGGATGTCAAGTGTTTTAAAAAGAGAAAGAAATTGCACTTCAATAGTAAATTGAAAACCATTCACTGCTAAAATCATCTCGAAGACTTCCTGTCCGCCATTTTATTAAGGAAGCCTCAGACATTGTATCGTAGGAGGAGGTGACGGGGGTCCCGGTGCGTTCACTGTCCCTGCACAGTCTTCCTCTTGGGCCGGGTGTTCTCCCTTCATCTCCCGAAGGTGCTGACTCCCGCCGGGGCGCGGGTTCCATGGCAACCAGGTGCCCTCCAGTACATTGCCCGTTGTCCCCGCCTGAGCCCGGTGACTGCCCAATGTTTGCACCTGCACATGCTCAGTAGGGGGGAGCGGGGGGGATGGTGGGGGGGTGTCACCGGCTGATGTTCAGGAGGGGCCAAACCCCAGACGATTTCCTCTCCTGACCTAGGGCCACTGAAACCGATTGTCGCCCCCGTACCTTGGCCTTTTCTTTTATTCATTCACAGGATGTGGGCATTGCTGGCCATGCCAGCATTTATTGCCCATCCCTAATTGCCCGTGAGAAGGTGGTGTATACAGTTAAGAGTGAACCACATTGCTGTGGGTCTGGAGTCACATATAGACCCAGACCGGGTAAGGACAGCAAATTTCCCTCCCTCACAGACATTAATGGACCACATTAGCGAAGCAGTCCGGTCGTTGCATGGTCACCATTACTGATACTAGCTTTTTATTCCAGATTTATTTAATTGAATTTAAATTCCCCAGCTGCTGTGGTGGGATTTAAACTCACGTCTCCAGATCATTAGTCCAGGCCTCTGGATTACTATTCCAGCAACAGTACCCATACCAAAGTTAATGTTTGAAATTTGGCAATTCTGTTGTGAATCGATTCCAGGTGAGGTGACTTCAAACAGTACCCACTCCCCTCACCCTTGGGGCACCCACTCCCCTCACCCTTGGGGCACCCACTCCCTGCACCCTTGGCAGGGGTTCTGCAATTGGCCTCAGTGTCCTCTGAACTTATGAAACCACAATGGAAGCTGTTCCTGATCTCTATCCAGCCACTCCTGCTGGAAAGCGCAAGTGGGCTTGGCTGCGAAGGCCTCTGCATTGGAATAGCTTTCTGCTGTTCCCTGTCCCGGCTCACTTACAAAGAATGGCCACCAGAGAGTTTGTGAAATGCACTCCTGCAAGTTAGTGGCCTCAGAAGAGGAAAAGCTGGGTGGGGAGAGAGTGGGTGAATAGCTGAAAACCTGTCCATGTTCATCAACAGCCTCAGTCCGCCATTGTGTAACAGTATAGATTCCCCACCTGAAGTCTTGTTAGTCTAATAGCCATTTTGTCACACTGCCCCACTCAGTCTCCATGATGTCAGAATCTCTTTCTTTAATCAAAATGTCTTTTGATGCCATCTCTGCCCGATTGCAATGTGCTATACTTATGTAAGATATTGTTCAAAATCCAAACTATTGCCAGGGAGAGAAAAAGCTTCTCATGTTAATTGCCAGTAATTTGAAAAGTTATTGATGGAAACTAATTTCAAAAAAACAAAAAGGCTTGAAAATGTACCCTGTTCTGTTTGGAGCAACAGTACCTGTTAATGGCTTTTGAACTGATGCATCCTTAAACTTGTATTTTTAAATGTGTAATATTGAATGGTTTATGCTGTATGCCCTCGATATTATTTTTCTATAAATTTTTCTTAATCGCTTGTTATAGCACAATGTGACAGACTTAAATCTTTGGTCCCCAGTGGGATATATTGTTAATATATTTCTGTAAGAAAGGAATTGAAATGAACAGTTTTTTAAATGCAATAAAAAATGATGGAGGTTGTTCAGTTTAGAATGTGTAGTTTTTCATTCCAGGCACTCAATGTAGAATGCAGATTAAACCAGCTTCTGTGCCACACACAGGGTACAACTGGCAGTGTTTCTTGTATCCCAGTGCCGATCTTGTTTGTGTACATTACACACAAGGTAGAGTTGGCAAAATGTGTGTCATATCCCAGTGCCAATCCTGTGTGTGTACAGGGAGAGTTGGTACAGTGTTTCTCATATCCCAGTGCCGATCTTGTGTGTGTACATTACACACAGGGTAGAGTTGAACAGTCACTCCCACAGTATTGTCTCCTATCGCTCAATGCCAACTCCTGTATTACATGCAACATGCAACCAGCCAGTCGCTCCCAGCTGGCACAACCTGGGGCAAGGACCCTCGAATGAAAAATGACAAAATCGGAGTGAAACTCCTAACTCTGAGGGAGGGTTCTGTCTCATCAAACTGAACTGGATTCAAACTTGGGTCTATTTGAAGTTGGCTACTTTCCAGCATTGACGGGCTCTAATGGTGTCTTGATTAAAGGAGGCTGTTAAATTTAGCACAGCGCAGTGAATACACAATTTCCCTTCAACGAAGAGCAGCCTTCAGAATCCTGGTGGTAAATACCACCTTCCCTGCCAGGGTGCAAATCTGACAGAGAGGATCGACCGCCTGCTGTAGAACCTGCCAGAACTCCATCCCGTTGAATTAAGCCGAATTAAAATCCGGAAGGTTCTGCAATGACCGGGCGATCCACTGAGAGATTAGCAGTAGAGATGAAAATCTACGGCTGTGAATTTCACGGGACTTTTTTCAAAATGGAAACTTTAATATTCCTAGAAAATGAATAACCGATTTTTACAGGCATAATTGGTTTTCTTTTAATGAACAAAAAAATCCTGGCAATATTAAGAGATTGTAAAATATGCAGATAAATTTTTTTTTATTTCTGCAATCTTGCACCTTTTTCTTCATTTCTGATCATTTTCAAACTGCTGGCAGCTGTAGGAAGTTTGAAACTCTGGGTGAGTTGCAGAACTCGGATATATTCAGCTGTGAGTGAGTTAAAGAACGCTGCTAGGAAGCTGTGAATCAGTTACAAAACATGGATATAATCCGCTGTGTGACTTACAGAACCCGAATATAACCAGCTGTGAGTGAGTGACAGAACCCACATATAATCAACTGTGAGTGAGTTACAGAACTTGGGTATAATCCGCTGTGAGTGAGTTACAGCACCCGGATATAATCAATTGTGAGAGAGTTACAGAACCCAGATATAATCAGCTGTGAGTGAGTGACGGAACCCAGATATAATCAGCTGTGTGTGAATTACAGAACCCGGATATAATCAGCTGTGAGAGAGTTACAGAAACTGGATATAATCAGATGTGAGTAAGTTACAGAATGTGGCATTAATCAGCTGTGAGTGAGGTACAGAACCCAGATATAATCAGCTGTAAGTTATTTACAGAACCCAGATATAATCAGCTGTGAGTGAGTTACAGAACCTGAATATAATCAGCTGTGAGTGAGTTACAGAATGGGGATATAATCAGCTGTGAGTGAGTTACAGAATCCGGAGATATAATCAACTGTGGGTGAGTTACAGAGTCCGGATATAATCAGCTGTGAGTGAGTTATGGAACGGGGAGATAATCAGCGGTGAATGATTTACAGAACACGGATATAATCAGCTGGGAGTGAGTTAGAGAACCTGGATATAATCAGCTGTAAGTGAGTAACAGAACGGGGATATAATCAGCTGTGAGTGAGTAACAGAACCCGGATATAATCAGCTGTGAGTGAGTTACAGAACCCGGATATAATCAGCTGTGAGTGAGTTACAGAAACCGGATATAATCAGCTATGAGTGAGTTACAGAACACAGATATAATCAGCTGTGAGTGGGTTACAGAACCCAGATATATCAGCTATGAGTGAGTTACTGAATCAGGATATAATCAGCTGTGCGTGCGTTACAGAACCTGGATATAATCAGCTGTGAGTGAGTTACAGAACCTGGATATAATCAGCTGTGAGTGAATTACATAACCTGGATATAATCAGCTGTGAGTGAGTTACAGAACCCGGATATAATCAGCTGGTAATGAGTGACAGAACCCGGATATAATCAGCTGTGAGTGAGTTACAGAATGGGGATATAATCAGCTGTGAGTGAGTTACAGAACCTGGATAGAATCAGCTGTGAGTGAGTTACAAACCCGGATATAGTCAGCTGTGAGTGAGTTACAACACCCGGATATAATCAGCTGTGAGTGAGTTAGAGAACCTGGATATAATCAGCTGTCAGTGAGTTACAGAACAGGGATATAATCAGCTGTGAGTGAGTAACAGAATCTGGATATAATCAGCTGTGAGTGAGTAACAGAATCTGGATATAATCAGCTGTGAGTGAGTTACAGAAGCCGGATACAATCAGCTGTGAGTGAGTTACAGAACACAGATATAATCAGCTGTGAGTGAGTTACAGAACCCAGATATTTCAGCTATGAGTGAGTTACTGAATCAGGATATAATCAGCTGTGCGTGCGTTACAGAACCTGGATATAATCAGCTGTGAGTTACAGAACCTGGATATAATCAGCTGTGAGTGAATTACAGAACCATGATATAATCAGCTATTAGTGAGTTACAGAACCCGGATATAATCAGCTGGTAATGAGTGACAGAACCCGAATATAATCAGCTGTGAGTGAGTTACAGAACCTGGATATACTCAGCTGTGAGTGAGTTACAGAACCTGGATAGAATCAGCTGTGAGTGAGTTACAAACCCGGATATAGTCAGCAGTGAGTGATTTACAGAATGGGGATATAATCAGCTGAGAGTCAGATACAGAACCTGGATATAATCAGCTGTGAGTGAGTTGCAAAGCCTGATTAAAATCAGCTGTGAGTGAGTTACAGAACTCGGATGTAATCAGCTGTGAGTGAGTTAAAGAACCCGGCTATATAAGCTGTGAGTGAGTTACAAAACACAGATATAATCCGCTGTGAGTGAGTTACAACACCCGGATATAATCAGCTGTGAGTAAATTACAGAACCCGAATATAATCAGCTGTGAGTGAGTGACAGAACCCAGATATAATCAGCTGTGAGTGAGTTACAGAACCCGGATATAATCAGCTGTGAGTGAGTTGCAGAACCAGAATATAATAAGCTGTGAGTGAGTTACAGAATCAGGAGATATAATCAGCTCTGAGTGAGTTACAAACCCCGATAAAATCAGCTGTGAGTGAGTTATAGAACCTGGATATAATCAGCTGTGAGTGAGTTAAAGAACCCGGATATTATCAGCTGTGATGAGTGACAGAACCCAGATATAATAAGCTGTGTGAGAGTTACAGAACCCGGATATAATCAGCTGTGAGAGAGTTACAGAAACCGGATATAATCAGATGTGAGTGAGTTACAGAATGCAGCATTAATCAGCTGTGAGTGAGTTCCAGAACCCAGATATAATCAGCTGTGAGTAAGTTACAGAACCCGGATATAATCAGCTGTAAGTTATTTACAGAACCCAGATATAATCAGCTGTGAGTGAGTTACAGAACCCGAATATAATCAGCTGTGAGTGAGTTACAGAACCCGGATATAATCAGCTGTAAATGAGTTACAGAACGGGGATATAATCACTGTGAGTGAGTTACAGAATCTGGATATAATCAGCTGTGAGTGAGTTAGAGAACCCGAATATATGCAGCTGTGAGTGAGTTACAAAACTTAGATATAACCAGCTGTGAGTGAATTACAGAACCCAGATATAATCAGCTGTGAGTGAGTTACAGAAGCTGGATATAATCAGCTGTGAGTGAGTTACAGAACCCGGATATAATCTGCTGTGAGTGAGTTACAGAACCGGATATAATCAGCTCTGAGTAACAGATCCCAGATATAATGAGCTGTCAGTTAGTTACAAAACGCGGCTATAATCAGCTGTGAGTGAGTTAAAGACCGGGGATATAATCAGCTGTGAATGAGATACAGAACCCAGATATAATCAGCTGGTAATAAGTTACAGAACCCTGATATAATCAGCTGTGAGTGAGTTAAAGAACCCGGATATAATCAGCTGCGAGTGAGTTACAGAACCTGGATATAATCAGCTGTGAGTGATTTACAGATCCCGGATAGAATCAGCTGTGAGTGAGTTATAGAACCCGAATATATTCAGCTGTGATTGAGTTACAGAAACCGGATATAACCAGCTGTGAGTGAGTTACAGACCGGGAATATAATCAGCTGTGAGTGAGGTTCAGAACCCAGATATAATTAGCAAGTAATAAGTTACAGAACCCGGATATAATCAGCTGCGAGTGAGTTACAGAACCTGGATATAATCAGCTGTGAGTGATTTACAGATCCCTGATAGAATCAGCTGTGAGTGAGTTATAGAACCCGAATATATTCAGCTGTGATTGAGTTACAGAAACCGGATATAACCAGCTGTGAGTGAGTTACAGACCGGGAATATAATCAGCTGTGAGTGAGGTTCAGAACCCAGATATAATTAGCAAGTAATAAGTTACAGAACCCGGATATAATCAGCTGTGAGTGAGTTAAAGAACGGGGATATCATCAGCTGTGAGTCAGTTCCAGAATCCGGATATAATCAGCTGTGTGCGAGTTACATTACCCGGATATAATCAGCTGTGAGTGGGTTACAGAGCAGGATATAATCAGTTGTGAGTGAGTTACAGAACCCGGATAGAATCAGCTGTGAGTGAGTTAGAGAACCCGGATATAATCAGCTGTGAGTGAGTTACTGAACCGAATATAATCAGCTCTGAGTAAAAGAACCCAGATATAATGAGCTGTCAGTTAGTTACAGAACGCTGATATATTCAGATGAAGGTGAGTTACGGAACCCGAATTTATTCAGCTGTGCGTGAGTTACAGAGCCGGATATAATCCGCTGTGAGCGAGTTGCATTACCCGGATATAATCAGCTGTGACTGAGTTACAGAACCCGGATATAATCAGCAAGTAATAAGTTACAGAACCCGGATATAATCAGCTGTGAGTGAGTTAAAGAACGGGGATATCATCAGCTGTGAGTGAGTTACAGAACCCGGGTATTATCAGCTGTGAGTGAGTTACAGAACCCGGATACAATCAGCTGTGAGTGAGTTACAGAACCCAGATATAATCAGCAAGTAATAAGTTACAGAACCCGGATATAATCAGCTGTGAGTGAGTAAAAGAACGGGGATATCATCAGCTGTGAGTGAGTTACAGAACCCGGGTATTATCAGCTGTGAGTGAGTTACAGAACCCGGATATAATCAGCTGTGAGTGAGTTACAGAACCCGGATATAATCAGCTGGTAATAAGTTACAGAACCCGGATATAATCAGCTGTGAGTGAGTTACAGAACCCGGGTATTATCCGCTGTGAGTGACTTAGAGAACCCAGATATAATCAGCTGCGAGTAAGTTACAGAACCAGATATAATCAGCTGTGAGTGAGTTACAGAACCCGGATATAATCAGCTATGAGTGTGTTACAGAACACGGATATAATCAGCTCTGAGTAACAGAACCCAGATATAATGAGCTGTCAGTTAGTTACAGAACGCGGATATAATCAGATGAAGGTGAGTTACAGAACCCGGATAGAATCAGCTGTGAGTGAGTTACAGAACCCGGATATAATCAGCTGTCAGTGAGTTACAGAACCGAATATAATCAGCTCTGAGTAAAACAACCCAGATATAATGAGCTGCGAGTGAGTTACAGAACGGGGATATAATCAGCTGTGAGTGAGTTACAAAACCCGGATATAACCAGCTGTGAGTGAGTTACAGAACCCGGATATAATCCGCTGTGAGTGAGTAACAGAAACCGGATATAATCAGTTCTGAGTAACAGAACCCAGATATAATGAGCTGTCAGTTAGTTACAGAACTTGGATATAATCAGCTGTGAGTGAGTTACAGAAACCGGATATATTCAGCTGCGAGTGAGTAACAGAACCCGGATATAACCAGCTGTGAGTGAGTGACAGAACCCGGATATAATCCGCTGTGAGCGAGTTGCATTACCCGGATATAATGAGCTGTGACTGAGTTACAGAACCCGGATATAATCAGCTGTGAGTGAGTGACAGAACCCAGTTATAATCAGCTGTGAGTGAGTTAAAGACCGGGGATATAATCAGCTGTGAGTGAGTTACAGAACCCAATAATAATCAGCTGGTAATAAGTTACAGAACCCGGATATAATCAGCTGTGAGTGAGTTAAAGAACGGGGATATCATCAGCTGTGAGTCAGTTCCAGAATCCGGATATAATCAGCTGTGAGCGAGTTGCATTACCCGGATATAATCAGCTGTGAGTGAGTTACAGAGCCGGATATAATCAGCTGTGAGTGAGTTACAGAACCCGGATAGAATCAGCTGTGAGTGAATTAGAGAACCCGGATATAATCAGCTGTGAGTGAGTTACTGAACCGAATATAATCAGCTCTGAGTAAAAGAACCCAGATATAATGAGCTGTCAGTTAGTTACAGAACGCTGATATATTCAGATGAAGGTGAGTTACGGAACCCGAATTTATTCAGCTGTGAGTGAGTTACAGAGCCGGATATAATCCGCTGTGAGCGAGTTGCATTACCCAGGATATAATCAGCTGTGACTAAGTTACAGAACCCGGATATAATCAGCAAGTAATAAGTTACAGAACCCGGATATAATCAGCTGTGAGTGAGTTAAAGAACAGGGATATCATCAGCTGTGAGTGAGTTACAGAACCCGGGTATTATCAGCTGTGAGTGAGTTACAGAACCCGGATATAATCAGCAGTGAGTGAGTTGCAGAACCCAGATATAATCAGCAAGTAATAAGTTACAGAACCCGGATATAATCAGCTGTGAGTGAGTTAAAGAACGGGGATATCATCAGCTGTGAGTGAGTTACAGAACCCGGGTATTATCAGCTGTGAGTGAGTTACAGAACCCGGATATAATCAGCTGTGAGTGAGTTACAGAACCCGGATATAATCAGCTGTGAGTGAGTTACAGAACTGGATATAATCAGCTCTGAGTAACAGAACCCAGATATAATGAGCTGTCAGTTAGTTACAGAACGCGGCTATAATCAGATGAAGGTGAGTTACAGAACCCGAATATATTCAGCCGCGCGTGAGTTACAGAACCCGGATATAATCAGCTGAGTGATTTAAAAAAACTTGGATATAATCAGCTGTGAGTGTGTTACAGAACTCGGATATAATCAGCTGTGAGTGAGTTACAGAACCCGGGTATCATCAGCTGTGAGTGAGTTACAGAACCCGGATATAATCAGCTGTGAGTGTGTTACAGAACACGGATATAATCAGCTGTGAGTGAGTTACAGAACCCGGATATAATCAGCTGTGAGTGAATTACAGAACCCGGATAGAATCATAGAAACATAGAAACATAGAAAATAGGTGCAGGAGTAGGCCATTCGGCCCTTCTAGCCTGCACCGCCATTCAATGAGTTCATGGCTGAACATGCAACTTCAGTACCCCATTCCTGCTTTCTCACCATACCCCTTGATTCCCCTTGTACTAAGGATTTCATCTAACTCCTTTTTGAATATATTTAGTGAATTGGCCTCAACAACTTTCTGTGGTAGAGAATTCCACAGGTTCACCACTCTCTGGGTGAAGAAATTCCTCCTCATCTCGGTCCTAAATGGCTTCCACCTTATCCTTAGACTGTGTCCCCTGGTTCTGGACTTCCCCAACATTGGGAACATTCTTCCTGCATCTAACCTGTCTAACCCCGTCAGAATTTAAACGTTTCTATGAGGTCCCCTCTCATTCTTCTGAACTCCAGTGAATATAAGCCCAGTTGATCCAGTCTTTCTTGATAGGTCAGTCCCGCCATCCCGGGAATCAGTCTGGTGAACCTTCGCTGCACTCCCTCAATAGCAAGAATGTCCTTCCTCAGGTTAGGAGACCAAAACTGTACACAATACTCCAGGTGTGGCCTCACCAAGGCCCTGTACAATTGTAGCAACACCTCCCTGCCCCTGTACTCAAATCCCCTCGCTATGAAGGCCAACATGCCATTTGCTTTCTTAACCACCTGCTGTACCTGCATGCCAACCTTCAATGACTGATGTACCATGACACCCAGGTCTCTTTGCACCTCCCCTTTTCCTAATCTGTCACCATTCAGATAATAGTCTGTCTCTCTGTTTTTACCACCAAAGTGGATAACCTCACATTTATCCACATTATACTTCATCTGCCATGCATTTGCCCACTCACCTAACCTATCTAAGTTGCTCTGCAGCCTCATAGCATCCTCCTCGCAGCTCACACTGCCACCCAACTTAGTGTCATCCGCAAATTTGGAGATACTACATTTAATCCACTCGTCTAAATCATTAATATACAGTGTAAACAGCTGGGGCCCCAGCACAGAACCTTGCGGTACCCCACTAGTCACTGCCTGCCATTCTGAAAAGTACCCGTTTACTCCTACTCTTTGCTTCCTGTCTGACAACCAGTTCTCAATCCACGTCAGCACACTACCCCCAATCCCATGTGCTTTAACTTTGCACATTAATCTCTTGTGTGGGACCTTGTCGAAAGCCTTCTGAAAGTCCAAATATACCACATCAACTGGTTCTCCCTTGTCCACTCTACTGGAAACATCCTCAAAAAATTCCAGAAGATTTGTCAAGCATGATTTCCCTTTCACAAATCCATGCTGACTTGGACCTATCATATTACCTCTTTCCAAATGCACTGCTGTGACATCCTTAATAATTGATTCCATCATTTTACCCACTACCGATGTCAGGCTGACCGGTCGATAATTCCCTGTTTTCTCTCTCCCTCCTTTTTTAAAAAGTGGGGTTACATTGGCTACCCTCCGCTCCATAGGAACTGATCCAGAGTCAATGGAATTTTGGAAAATGACTGTCAATGCATCCACTATTTCCAAGGCCACCTCCTTAAGTACTCTGGGATGCAGTCCATCAGGCCCTGGGGATTTATCGGCCTTCAATCCCATCAATTTCCCCAACACAATTTCCCGACTAAAAAGGATTTCCCTCAGTTCCTCCTCCTTACTAGACCCTCCGACCCCTTTTATATCCGGAAAGTTGTTTGTGTCCTCCTCAGTGAATACCGAACCAAAGTACTTGTTCAATTGGTCCGCCATTTCTTTGTTCCCCGTTATGACTTCCCCTGATTCTGATGTAGGGGACCTACATTTGTCTTTACTATCCTTTTTCTCTTTACATATCTATAGAAACTTTTGCAATCCGTCTTAATGTTCCCTGCAAGCTTCTTCTCGTACTCTATTTTCCCTGCCCTAATCAAACCCTTTGTCCTCCTCTGCTGAGTTCTAAATTTCTCCCAGTCCCCGGGTTCGCTGCTATTTCTGGCCAATTTGTATGCCACTTCCTTGGCTTTAATGCTATCCCTGATTTCCCTTGATAGCCACGGTTGAGCCACCTTCCCTTTTTTATTTTTACGCCAGACAGGAATGTACAATTGTTGTAGTTCATCCATGCGGTCTCTAAATATCTGCCATTGCCCATCCACAGTCAACCCCTTCAGTATCATTCGCCAATCTATCCTAGCCAATTCACGCCTCATACCTTCAAAGTTACCCTTCTTTAAGTTCTGGACCATGGTCTCTGAATTAACTGTTTCATTCTCCATCCTAATGCAGAATTCCACCATATTATGGTCACTCTTCCCCAAGGGGCCTCGCACAATGAGATTGCTAATGAATCCTCTCTCATTACACAACACCCAGTCTAAGATGGCCTCCCCCCTAGTTGGTTCCTCGACATATTGGTCTAAAAAAACCATCCCTTATGCACTCCAGGAAATCCTCCTCCACCGTATTGCTTCCAGTTTGGTTAACCCAATCTATGTGCATATTAAAGTCACCCATTATAACTGCTGCACCTTTATTGCACGCACCCCTAATTTCATGTTTGATGCCCTCCCCAACATCACTACTACTGTTTGGAGGTCTGTACACAACTCCCACTAACGTTTTTTGCCCTTTGGTATTCTGCAGCTCTACCCATATAGATTCCACATCATCCAAGCTAATGTCCTTCTGAACTATTGCCTTAATTTTCTCCTTAACCAGCAATACTACCCCACCTCCTTTTCCTTTTATTCTATCTTTCCTGAATGTCGAATACCCCTGGATGTTGAGTTCCCAGCCCTGATCATCCTGGAGCCACGTCTCCGTAATCCCAATCACATCATATTTGTTAACATCTATTTGCACAGTTAATTCATCCACTTTATTGCGGATACTCCTTGCATTAAGACACAAAGCATTCAGGCTTGTTTTTTTAACACCCTTTGTCCTTTTAAAATTTTGCTGTACAGTGGCCCTTTTTGTTCTTTGCCTTGGGTTTCTCTGGCCTCCACTTTTCCTCATCTCCTTTCTGTCTTTTGCTTTTGCCTCCTTTTTGTTTCCCTCTGTCTCCCTGCATTGGTTCCCATCCCCCTGCTATATTAGTTTAAATCCTCCCCAACAGCACTAGCAAACACTCCCCCTAGGACATTGTTTCCGGTCCTGCCCAGGTGCAGACCATCCGCTTTGTACTGGTCCCACCTCCCCCAGAACCGGTTTCAATGCCCCAGGAATTTGAATCCCTCCCTGCTGCACCACTGCTCAAGCCATGTATTCATCTGCGCTATACTGCGATTCCTACTCTGACTATCACGTGGCACTGGTAGCAATCCCAAGATTACTACTTTTGAGGTCCTACTTTTTAATTTGGCTCCGAGCTCCTTAAATTCGTTTCATAGGACCTCATCCCTTTTTTTACCTATATCGTTGGTACCAATGTGCACCACGACAACTGGCTGTTCTCCCTCCCTTTTTAGAATGTCCTGCACCCGCTCCGAGACATCCTTGACCCTTGCACCAGGGAGGCAACATACCATCCTGGAGTCTCGGTTGCGGCCGCAGAAACGCCTATCTATTCCCCTCACCATTGAATCCCCAATCACTATTACTCTCCCACTCTTTTTCCTGCCCTCCTGTGCAGCAGAGCCAGCCATGGTGCCATGAACTTGGCTGCTGCTGCCCTCCCCTGATGAGTCATCCCCCTCAACAGCTGTGAGTGAGTTACAGAACCTGGATATAATCAGCTGTGAGTAAAAGAACCCAGATATAATGAGCTGTCAGTGAGGTACAGAATGCTGATATATTCAGATGAAGGTGCGTTACAGAACCCGAATTTATTCAGCTGTGAGTGAGTTACAAAGCCGGATATAATCCGCTGTGAGCGAGTTGCATTACCCGGATATAATCAGCTGTGACTGAGTTACAGAACCCGGATATAATCAGCTGTGAGTGAGTTACAGAACCAGGATATAATCAGCTGTGCGTGAGTGACAGAACCCAGTTATAATCAGCTGTGAGTCAGTAACAGAACCCGGATATAATCCGCAGTGAGTGTGTTACAGAACTTGGATATAAACAGCTGTGAGTGAGTTACAGAACCCGGATATAATCAGCTGTTCGTGTGTGACAGCACCCAGTTATAATCAGCTGTGAGTGAGTTACAGACCGGGGATATAATCAGCGGTGAGTGAGTTAGAGAACCCGGATATAATCAGCTGTGAGTGAGTTAGAGAACCCGGATATAATCAGCTCTGAGTGAGTTACAGAACCCGGATATAACAAGATGTGAGTGTGTTTCAGAACCCGGATATAATCAGCTGTGAGAGAGTTACAGAACCCGGATATAATCAGCTGTGAGTGAGTGACAGAACCCAGATATAATCAGCTGCAAGTGAGTTACAGAACCTGGATATAATCAGCTGTGAGTGAGTAAAAGAACCCAGCTATATCAGCTGTGAGTGAGTTACTGAATCAGGATATAATCAGCTGTGCGTGCTTACAGAACCTGGATATAATCAGCTGTGAGTGAGTTACAGAACCTGGATATAATCAGCTGTGAGTGAATTACAGAACCTGGATATAATCAGCTGTGAGTGAGTTACAGAAACACATGTAATCAAGTGTGGGTGAGTTACAGAATCCGGATATAATCAGCTGTGAATGATTTACAGAATACGGGTATAATCAGCTCTGAGTGAGTTACGGAAACCTGAAAAAATCAGCTGTAAGTGAGTTACAGAACCCGGATGTAATCAGCTGTGAGTGAGTTACAGAACCCGGATATAATCAGCTGTGAGTGAGATACAGAACCAGGATATAATCAGCTGTGAGTGAGTTACAGAACCGGATATAATCAGCTCTGAGCAACAGAACCCAGATATAATGAGCTGTCAGTGAGTTACAGAACGCGGATATAATCAGATGAAGGTGAGTTACAGAACCCGAATATATTCAGCTGTGAGTGAGTTACAGAACCGGATATAATCAGCTGTGAGTGAGTTACAGAACCCGGATATAATCAGCTGTGAGTGAGTTACAGAACCCTGATAGAATCAGCTGTGAGTGAGTTACAGAACCCGGATATAATCAGCTGTGAGTAACAGAACCCAGATATAATGAGCTTTCAGTTAGTTGCATTACCCGGATATAATCAGCTGTGACTGAGTTACAGAACCCGGATATAATCAGCTGTGAGTGATTTTAAAAATTTGGATATAATCAGCTGTGAGTGAGTTACAGAACCCAGATATAATCATCTGGTAATAAGTTACAGAACCCGGATATAATCAGCTGTGAGTGAGTTACAGAACCCGGGTATTATCAGCTGTGAGTGAGTTAGAGAACCCAGATATAATCAGCTGCGAGTAAGTTACAGAACCAGATATAATCAGCTGTGAGTGAGTTACAGAACCCGGATATAATCAGCTGTGAGTGTGTTACAGAACCACGGATATAATCAGCTCTGAGTAACAGAACCCAGATATAATGAGCTGTCAGTTAGTTACAGAACGCGGATATAATCAGATGAAGGTGAGTTATAGAACCCGGATAGAATCAGCTGTGAGTGAGTTACAGAACCCAGATATAATCAGCTGTGAGTGAGTTACAGAACCGAATATAATCAGCTCTGAGTAAAACAACCCAGATATAATGAGCTGTGAGTGAGTTACAGAACGGGGATATAATCAGCTGTGAGTGAGTTATAGAACCCGAATATATTCAGCTGTGAGTGAGTTACAAAACCCGGATATAACCAGCTGTGAGTGAGCTACAGAACCCGGATATAATCAGCTGTGAGTTAGTTACAGAGCGGATATAATCAGCTGTGACTGAGTTACAGAACCCGGATATATTCAGCTGTGAGTGATTTTTAAAAACTTGGATATAATCAGCTGTGAGTGAGTTACTGAACCCGGATATAATTAGCTGTGAGTTACAGAACCCGGATATAATCAGCTGTGAGTGAGTTACAGAACCGAACATAATCAGCTCTGAGTAAAACAACCCAGATATAATGAGCTGCGAGAGAGTTACAGAACGGGGATATAATCAGCTGTGAGTGAGTTATAGAACCCGAATATATTCAGCTGTGAGTGAGTTACAAAACCCGGATATAACCAGCTGTGAGTGAGTTACAGAACCCGGATATAATCCGCTGTGAGTGAGTAACAGAAACCGGATATAATCAGCTCTGAGTAACAGAACCCAGATATAATGAGCTGTCAGTTAGTTACAGAACGCGGATATAATCAGATGAAGGTGAGTTACAGAACCCGAATTTATTCAGCTGTGAGTGAGTTACAGAGCCGGATATAATCCGCTGTGAGTGAGTTACATTTCCCGGATATAATCAGCTGTGACTGAGTTACAGAACCCGGATATAATCAACTGTGAGTGATTACAGAACTTGGATATAATCAGCTGTGAGTGAGTTACAGAACCCGGATATAATCAGCTGTTCGTGTGTGACAGCACCCAGTTATAATCAGCTGTGAGTGAGTTACAGACCGGGGACATAATCAGCGGTGAGTGAGTTAGAGAACCCGGATATAATCAGCTCTGAGTGAGTTACAGAACCCGGATATAACAAGATGTGAGTGTGTTACAGAACCCGGATATAATCAGCTGTGAGAGAGTTACAGAGCCCGGATATAATCAGCTGTGAGTGAGTGACAGAACCCAGATATAATCAGCTGTAAGTGAGTTACAGAACCTGGATATAATCAGCTGTGAGTGAGTAAAAGAACACAGATATATCAGCTGTGAGTGAGTTACTGAATCAGGATATAATCAGCTGTGCGTGCGTTAAAGAACTTGGATATAATCAGCTGTGAGTGAGTTACAAAACCTGGATATAATCAGCTGTGAGTGAGTTACAGAACCTGGATATAATCAGCTGTGAGTGAGTTACAGAACCTGGATACAATCAGCTGGTAATGAGTGACAGAACCCGGATAGAATCAACTGTGAATGAGTTACAGAACCTGGATATACTCAGCTGTGAGTGAGTTACAGAACCTGGATATAATCAGCTGTGAGTGAGTTACAGAATCTGGATATAAACAACTGTGAGTAAGTTACAGAACGGGGATATAATCAGCTGTGAGTGAGTTACAGAAACAGATATAATCAACTGTGGGTGAGTTACAGAATCCGGATATAATCAGCTGTGAATGATTTACAGAACACGGATCTAATCAGCTCTGAGTGAGTTAGAGAACCGAAGATAATCAGCTCTGAGTAAAAGAACCCAGATATAATGACCTGTCAGTTAGTGACAGAACGCTGATATATTCAGATGAAGGTGAGTTACAGAGCCGGATATAATCTGCTGTGAGCGAGTTGCATTACCCGGATATAATCAGCTGTGACTGAGTTACAGAACCCGGATACAATCAGCTCTGAGTGAGTTACAGAACCCGGATATAATCAGCTGGTAATGAGTGACAGAACCCGGATATAATCAGCTATGAGTGAGTTGCAGAACCTGGATATAATCAGCTGTGAGTGAGTTACAGAATCTGGATATAAACAGCTGTGAGTAAGTTGCAGAACGGGGATATAATCAGCTGTGAGTGAGTTACAGAAACAGATATAATCAACTGTGGGTGAGTTGCAGAATGCGGATATAATCAGCTGTGAATGATTTATAGAACACGGATATAAACAGCTGTCAGTGGGTTACAGAACGCGGATATAATCAGATGAGCGTGAGTTACAGAGCCCGGATATAATCAGCTGTGAGTGATTTACAGAATCCGGCTATAATCAGCTGTGAGTGTGTTACAGAACACGGATATAATCAGCTGTGAGTGAGTTACAGAACCAGGATATAATCAGCTGTGAGTGAGTTACAGAACCGGATATAATCAGCTCTGAGTAACAGAACCCAGATATAATGAACTGTCAGTGAGTTACAGAACCCGAATATAATCAGCTGTGAGTGAGTTACAGAACGCGGATATAATCAGCTGTGAGTGAGTTACAGAGCCGGATATAATCCGCTGTGAGCGAGTTGCATTACCCGGATATAATCAGCTGTGACTGAGTTACAGAACCCGGATATAGTCAGCTGTGAGTGAGTTACAGAACCCGGATATAATCCACTGTCAGTGAGTTGCAGGACCCAGATATAATCAGCTGTGAGTGAGTAAAAGAACCTGAATAGAATCAGCTGTGAGTGAGTTACAAACCCGGATATAGTCAGCAGTGAGTGAGTTACAGAACGGGCATATAATCAGCTGTGAGTCAGTTACAGAACCTGGATATAATCAGCTGTGAGTGAGTTGCAGAAGCCTGAAAAAATCAGGTGTGAGCGAGTTACAGGAAGTGGATATAATCAGCTGTAAGTGAGTTATAGAACCTGGATATAATCAGCTGTGAGTGAGTTAAAGAACCCGGCTATATAAGCTGTGAGTGAGTTACAAACCCCGATAAAATCAGCTGTGAGTGAGTTACAGAACTCGGATATAATGAGCTGTGAGTGAGTTACAGAACCGGATATAATCAGCTCTGAGTAACAGAACCCAAATGTAATGAGCTGTCAGTTAGTTGCATTACCCGGATATAGTCAGCTGTGACTGAGTAACAGAACCCGGATATAATCAGCTGTGAGTGATTTAAAAAACTTGGATATAATCAGCTGTGAGTGAGTTACAGGACCCAGATATAATCAGCTGTGAGTGTGTTACTGAACCCGGATATAATCAGCCGTGCGTGAGTTACAGAACCCAGTTATAATCAGCTGTGAGTGAGTTAAAGACCGGAGATATAATCAGCTGTGAGTGAGTTACAGAACCCAGATATAATCAGCTGGTAATAAGTTAAAGAACCCGGATATAATGAGCTGTGAGTGAGTTAAAGAACGGGGATTTAATCAGCTGTGAGTGTGTTACAGAACCCGGATATAATCAGCTGTGAGTGAGTTACAGAACCCGGGTATAATCAGCTGTGAGTGAGTTACAGAACCCGAATATAATCAGCTGTGAGTGAGTTACAGATCCCGGATAGAATCAGCTGTGAGTGAGTTATAGAGCCCGAATATATTCAGCTGTGAGTGAGTTACAGAAACCGGATATAACCAGCTGTGAGTGAGTTACAGACCGGGAATATAATCAGCTGTGAGTGAGTTACAGAACCCAGATATAATCAGCTGGTAATAAGTTACAGAACCTGGATATAATCAGCTGTGAGTGAGTTAAAGAACGGGGATATCATCAGCTGTGAGTGAGTTAGAGAACCCGGATATAATCAGCTGTGAGTGAGTTACAGAACCCGGATATAATCAGCTGTGAGAGAGTTACAGAACCCGGATATAATCAGCTGTGAATGAGTGACAGAACCCAGATGAAATCAGCTGTGAGTGAGTGACAGAACCCAGATGTAATCAGCTGTGCGTGCGTTACAGAAACTGGATATAATCAGCTGTGAGTGAGTTACAGAACCCGGGTATAATCATCTGTGAGTGAGTTACAGAACCCGGATATAATCAGCTGTGAGTGTGTTACAGAACACGGATATAATCAGCTGCGAGTGAGTTACAGAACCCGGATATAATCAGCTGTGAGTGAGTTACAGATCCCGGATAGAATCAGCTGTGAGTGAGTTATAGAGCCCGAATATATTCAGCTGTGAGTGAGTTACAGAAACCGGATATAACCAGCTGTGAGTGAGTTGCAGACCGGGAATATAATCAGCTGTGAGTGAGTTACAGAACCCAGATATAATCAGCTGTGAGTGAGTTACAGAACCCGGATATAATCAGCTGTGAGTAACAGAACCCAGATATAATGAGCTTTCAGTTAGTTGCATTTCCCGGATATAATCAGCTGTGACTGAGTTACAGAAACCGGATATAATCAGCTGTGAGTGATTTAAAAAATTTGGATATAATCAGCTGCGAGTGAGTTACAGAAACCGGATATAATCAGCTGTGAGTGAGTTACAGAACCCGGGTATTATCAGCTGTGAGTGAGTTAGAGAACCCAGATATAATCAGCTGCGAGTAAGTTACAGAACCAGATATAATCAGCTGTGAGTGAGTTACAGAACCCGGATATAATCAGCTGTGAGTGTGTTACAGAACCACGGATATAATCAGCTCTGAGTAACAGAACCCAGATATAATGAGCTGTCAGTTAGTTACAGAACGCGGATATAATCAGATGAAGGTGAGTTATAGAACCCGGATAGAATCAGCTGTGAGTGAGTTACAGAACCCAGATATAATCAGCTGTGAGTGAGTTACAGAACCGAATATAATCAGCTCTGAGTAAAACAACCCAGATATAATGAGCTGTGAGTGAGTTACAGAACGGGGATATAATCAGCTGTGAGTGAGTTATAGAACCCGAATATATTCAGCTGTGAGTGAGTTACAAAACCCGGATATAACCAGCTGTGAGTGAGTTACAGAACCCGGATATAATCAGCTGTGAGTGAGTTACAGAGCCGGATATAATCAGCTGTGACTGAGTTACAGAACCCGGATATATTCAGCTGTGAGTGATTTTAAAAAACTTGGATATAATCAGCTGTGAGTGAGTTACAGAACCCGGATATAATTAGCTGTGAGTTACAGAACCCGGATATAATCAGCTGTGAGTGAGTTACAGAACCGAACATAATCAGCTCTGAGTAAAACAACCCAGATATAATGAGCTGCGAGTGAGTTACAGAACGGGGATATAATCAGCTGTGAGTGAGTTATAGAACCCGAATATATTCAGCTGTGAGTGAGTTACAAAACCCGGATATAACCAGCTGTGAGTGAGTTACAGAACCCGGATATAATCCGCTGTGAGTGAGTAACAGAAACCGGATATAATCAGCTCTGAGTAACAGAACCCAGATATAATGAGCTGTCAGTTAGTTACAGAACGCGGATATAATCAGATGAAGGTGAGTTACAGAACCCGGATAGAATCAGCTGTGAGTGAGTTACAGAACCCGGATATAATCAGCTGTGAGTGAGTTACAGAACCGAATATAATCAGCTCTGAGTAAAAGAACCCAGATATAATGAGCTGTCAGTTAGTTACAGAACGCTGATATATTCAGATGAAGGTGAGTTACAGAACCCGAATTTATTCAGCTGTGAGTGAGTTACAGAGCCGGATATAATCCGCTGTGAGTGAGTTACATTTCCCGGATATAATCAGCTGTGACTGAGTTACAGAACCCGGATATAATCAGCTGTGAGTGATTTACAGAACTTGGATATAATCAGCTGTGAGTGAGTTACAGAACCCGGATATAATCAGCTGTTCGTGTGTGACAGCACCCAGTTATAATCAGCTGTGAGTGAGTTACAGACCGGGGATATAATCAGCGGTGAGTGAGTTAGAGAACCCGGATATAATCAGCTCTGAGTGAGTTACAGAACCCGGATATAACAAGATGTGAGTGTGTTACAGAACCCGGATATAATCAGCTGTGAGAGAGTTACGGAGCCCGGATATAATCAGCTGTGAGTGAGTGACAGAACCCAGATATAATCAGCTGTAAGTGAGTTACAGAACCTGGATATAATCAGCTGTGAGTGAGTAAAAGAACACAGATATATCAGCTGTGAGTGAGTTACTGAATCAGGATATAATCAGCTGTGCGTGCGTTACAGAACTTGGATATAATCAGCTGTGAGTGAGTTACAAAACCTGGATATAATCAGCTGTGAGTGAGTTACAGAACCTGGATATAATCAGCTGTGAGTGAGTTACAGAACCTGGATACAATCAGCTGGTAATGAGTGACAGAACCCGGATAGAATCAACTGTGAATGAGTTACAGAACCTGGATATACTCAGCTGTGAGTGAGTTACAGAACCTGGATATAATCAGCTGTGAGTGAGTTACAGAATCTGGATATAAACAACTGTGAGTAAGTTACAGAACGGGGATATAATCAGCTGTGAGTGAGTTACAGAAACAGATATAATCAACTGTGGGTGAGTTACAGAATCCGGATATAATCAGCTGTGAATGATTTACAGAACACGGTTCTATCAGCTCTGAGTGAGTTAGAGAACCGAAGATAATCAGCTCTGAGTAAAAGAACCCAGATATAATGACCTGTCAGTTAGTGACAGAACGCTGATATATTCAGATGAAGGTGAGTTACAGAGCCGGATATAATCTGCTGTGAGCGAGTTGCATTACCCGGATATAATCAGCTGTGACTGAGTTACAGAACCCGGATACAATCAGCTCTGAGTGAGTTACAGAACCCGGATATAATCAGCTGGTAATGAGTGACAGAACCCGGATATAATCAGCTATGAGTGAGTTGCAGAACCTGGATATAATCAGCTGTGAGTGAGTTACAGAATCTGGATATAAACAGCTGTGAGTAAGTTGCAGAACGGGGATATAATCAGCTGTGAGTGAGTTACAGAAACAGATATAATCAACTGTGGGTGAGTTGCAGAATGCGGATATAATCAGCTGTGAATGATTTATAGAACACGGATATAAACAGCTGTCAGTGGGTTACAGAACGCGGATATAATCAGATGAGCGTGAGTTACAGAGCCCGGATATAATCAGCTGTGAGTGATTTACAGAATCCGGCTATAATCAGCTGTGAGTGTGTTACAGAACACGGATATAATCAGCTGTGAGTGAGTTACAGAACCAGGATATAATCAGCTGTGAGTGAGTTACAGAACCGGATATAATCAGCTCTGAGTAACAGAACCCAGATATAATGAACTGTCAGTGAGTTACAGAACCCGAATATAATCAGCTGTGAGTGAGTTACAGAACGCGGATATAATCAGCTGTGAGTGAGTTACAGAGCCGGATATAATCCGCTGTGAGCGAGTTGCATTACCCGGATATAATCAGCTGTGACTGAGTTACAGAACCCGGATATAGTCAGCTGTGAGTGAGTTACAGAACCCGGATATAATCCACTGTCAGTGAGTTGCAGGACCCAGATATAATCAGCTGTGAGTGAGTAAAAGAACCTGAATAGAATCAGCTGTGAGTGAGTTACAAACCCGGATATAGTCAGCAGTGAGTGAGTTACAGAATGGGCATATAATCAGCTGTGAGTCAGTTACAGAACCTGGATATAATCAGCTGTGAGTGAGTTGCAGAAGCCTGAAAAAATCAGGTGTGAGCGAGTTACAGGAAGTGGATATAATCAGCTGTAAGTGAGTTATAGAACCTGGATATAATCAGCTGTGAGTGAGTTAAAGAACCCGGCTATATAAGCTGTGAGTGAGTTACAAACCCCGATAAAATCAGCTGTGAGTGAGTTACAGAACTCGGATATAATGAGCTGTGAGTGAGTTACAGAACCGGATATAATCAGCTCTGAGTAACAGAACCCAAATGTAATGAGCTGTCAGTTAGTTGCATTACCCGGATATAATCAGCTGTGACTGAGTAACAGAACCCGGATATAATCAGCTGTGAGTGATTTAAAAAACTTGGATATAATCAGCTGTGAGTGAGTTACAGGACCCAGATATAATCAGCTGTGAGTGAGTTACTGAACCCGGATATAATCAGCCGTGCGTGAGTTACAGAACCCAGTTATAATCAGCTGTGAGTGAGTTAAAGACCGGGGATATAATCAGCTGTGAGTGAGTTACAGAACCCAGATATAATCAGCTGGTAATAAGTTACAGAACCCGGATATAATGAGCTGTGAGTGAGTTAAAGAACGGGGATATAATCAGCTGTGAGTGTGTTACAGAACCCGGATATAATCAGCTGTGAGTGAGTTACAGAACCCGGGTATAATCAGCTGTGAGTGAGTTACAGAACCCGAATATAATCAGCTGTGAGTGAGTTACAGATCCCGGATAGAATCAGCTGTGAGTGAGTTATAGAGCCCGAATGTATTCAGCTGTGAGTGAGTTACAGAAACCGGATATAACCAGCTGTGAGTGAGTTACAGACCGGGAATATAATCAGCTGTGAGTGAGTTACAGAACCCAGATATAATCAGCTGGTAATAAGTTACAGAACCCGGATATAATCAGCTGTGAGTGAGTTAAAGAACGGGGATATCATCAGCTGTGAGTGAGTTAGAGAACCCGGATATAATCAGCTCTGAGTGAGTTACAGAACCCGGATATAATAAGATGTGAGTGTGTTACAGAACCCGGATATAATCAGCTGTGAGAGAGTTACAGAACCCGGATATAATCAGCTGTGAATGAGTGACAGAACCCAGATGAAATCAGCTGTGAGTGAGTGACAGAACCCAGATGTAATCAGCTGTGCGTGCGTTACAGAAACTGGATATAATCAGCTGTGAGTGAGTTACAGAACCCGGATATAATCAGCTGTGAGTGAGTTACAGAACCCTGATAGAATCAGCTGTGAGTGAGTTACAGAACCCGGATATAATCAGCTGTGAGTAACAGAACCCAGATATAATGAGCTTTCAGTTAGTTGCATTACCCGGATATAATCAGCTGTGACTGAGTTACAGAAACCGGATATAATCAGCTGTGAGTGATTTAAAAAATTTGGATATAATCAGCTGTGAGTGAGTTACAGAACCCAGATATAATCATCTGGTAATAAGTTACAGAAACCGGATATAATCAGCTGTGAGTGAGTTACAGAACCCGGGTATTATCAGCTGTGAGTGAGTTAGAGAACCCAGATATAATCAGCTGCGAGTAAGTTACAGAACCAGATATAATCAGCTGTGAGTGAGTTACAGAACCCGGATATAATCAGATTTGAGTGTGTTACAGAACCACGGATATAATCAGCTCTGAGTAACAGAACCCAGATATAATGAGCTGTCAGTTAGTTACAGAACGCGGATATAATCAGATGAAGGTGAGTTATAGAACCCGGATAGAATCAGCTGTGAGTGAGTTACAGAACCCAGATATAATCAGCTGTGAGTGAGTTACAGAACCGAATATAATCAGCTCTGAGTAAAACAACCCAGATATAATGAGCTGTGAGTGAGTTACAGAACGGGGATATAATCAGCTGTGAGTGAGTTATAGAACCCGAATATATTCAGCTGTGAGTGAGTTACAAAACCCGGATATAACCAGCTGTGAGTGCGTTACAGAACCCGGATATAATCAGCTGTGAGTGAGTTACAGAGCCGGATATAATCAGCTGTGACTGAGTTACAGAACCCGGATATATTCAGCTGTGAGTGATTTTAAAAAACTTGGATATAATCAGCTGTGAGTGAGTTACAGAACCCGGATATAATTAGCTGTGAGTTACAGAACCCGGATATAATCAGCTGTGAGTGAGTTACAGAACCGAACATAATCAGCTCTGAGTAAAACAACCCAGATATAATGAGCTGCGAGTGAGTTACAGAACGGGGATATAATCAGCTGTGAGTGAGTTATAGAACCCGAATATATTCAGCTGTGAGTGAGTTACAAAACCCGGATATAACCAGCTGTGAGTGAGTTACAGAACCCGGATATAATCCGCTGTGAGTGAGTAACAGAAACCGGATATAATCAGCTCTGAGTAACAGAACCCAGATATAATGAGCTGTCAGTTAGTTACAGAACGCGGATATAATCAGATGAAGGTGAGTTACAGAACCCGGATAGAATCAGCTGTGAGTGAGTTACAGAACCCGGATATAATCAGCTGTGAGTGAGTTACAGAACCGAATATAATCAGCTCTGAGTAAAAGAACCCAGATATAATGAGCTGTCAGTTAGTTACAGAACGCTGATATATTCAGATGAAGGTGAGTTACAGAACCCGAATTTATTCAGCTGTGAGTGAGTTACAGAGCCGGATATAATCCGCTGTGAGTGAGTTACATTTCCCGGATATAATCAGCTGTGACTGAGTTACAGAACCCGGATATAATCAGCTGTGAGTGATTTACAGAACTTGGATATAATCAGCTGTGAGTGAGTTACAGAACCCGGATATAATCAGCTGTTCGTGTGTGACAGCACCCAGTTATAATCAGCTGTGAGTGAGTTACAGACCGGGGATATAATCAGCGGTGAGTGAGTTAGAGAACCCGGATATAATCAGCTCTGAGTGAGTTACAGAACCCGGATATAACAAGATGTGAGTGTGTTACAGAACCCGGATATAATCAGCTGTGAGAGAGTTACGGAGCCCGGATATAATCAGCTGTGAGTGAGTGACAGAACCCAGATATAATCAGCTGTAAGTGAGTTACAGAACCTGGATATAATCAGCTGTGAGTGAGTAAAAGAACACAGATATATCAGCTGTGAGTGAGTTACTGAATCAGGATATAATCAGCTGTGCGTGCGTTACAGAACTTGGATATAATCAGCTGTGAGTGAGTTACAAAACCTGGATATAATCAGCTGTGAGTGAGTTACAGAACCTGGATATAATCAGCTGTGAGTGAGTTACAGAACCTGGATACAATCAGCTGGTAATGAGTGACAGAACCCGGATAGAATCAACTGTGAATGAGTTACAGAACCTGGATATACTCAGCTGTGAGTGAGTTACAGAACCTGGATATAATCAGCTGTGAGTGAGTTACAGAATCTGGATATAAACAACTGTGAGTAAGTTACAGAACGGGGATATAATCAGCTGTGAGTGAGTTACAGAAACAGATATAATCAACTGTGGGTGAGTTACAGAATCCGGATATAATCAGCTGTGAATGATTTACAGAACACGGATCTAATCAGCTCTGAGTGAGTTAGAGAACCGAAGATAATCAGCTCTGAGTAAAAGAACCCAGATATAATGACCTGTCAGTTAGTGACAGAACGCTGATATATTCAGATGAAGGTGAGTTACAGAGCCGGATATAATCTGCTGTGAGCGAGTTGCATTACCCGGATATAATCAGCTGTGACTGAGTTACAGAACCCGGATACAATCAGCTCTGAGTGAGTTACAGAACCCGGATATAATCAGCTGGTAATGAGTGACAGAACCCGGATATAATCAGCTATGAGTGAGTTGCAGAACCTGGATATAATCAGCTGTGAGTGAGTTACAGAATCTGGATATAAACAGCTGTGAGTAAGTTGCAGAACGGGGATATAATCAGCTGTGAGTGAGTTACAGAAACAGATATAATCAACTGTGGGTGAGTTGCAGAATGCGGATATAATCAGCTGTGAATGATTTATAGAACACGGATATAAACAGCTGTCAGTGGGTTACAGAACGCGGATATAATCAGATGAGCGTGAGTTACAGAGCCCGGATATAATCAGCTGTGAGTGATTTACAGAATCCGGCTATAATCAGCTGTGAGTGTGTTACAGAACACGGATATAATCAGCTGTGAGTGAGTTACAGAACCAGGATATAATCAGCTGTGAGTGAGTTACAGAACCGGATATAATCAGCTCTGAGTAACAGAACCCAGATATAATGAACTGTCAGTGAGTTACAGAACCCGAATATAATCAGCTGTGAGTGAGTTACAGAACGCGGATATAATCAGCTGTGAGTGAGTTACAGAGCCGGATATAATCCGCTGTGAGCGAGTTGCATTACCCGGATATAATCAGCTGTGACTGAGTTACAGAACCCGGATATAGTCAGCTGTGAGTGAGTTACAGAACCCAGATATAATCCACTGTCAGTGAGTTGCAGGACCCAGATATAATCAGCTGTGAGTGAGTAAAAGAACCTGAATAGAATCAGCTGTGAGTGAGTTACAAACCCGGATATAGTCAGCAGTGAGTGAGTTACAGAACGGGCATATAATCAGCTGTGAGTCAGTTACAGAACCTGGATATAATCAGCTGTGAGTGAGTTGCAGAAGCCTGAAAAAATCAGGTGTGAGCGAGTTACAGGAAGTGGATATAATCAGCTGTAAGTGAGTTATAGAACCTGGATATAATCAGCTGTGAGTGAGTTAAAGAACCCGGCTATATAAGCTGTGAGTGAGTTACAAACCCCGATAAAATCAGCTGTGAGTGAGTTACAGAACTCGGATATAATGAGCTGTGAGTGAGTTACAGAACCGGATATAATCAGCTCTGAGTAACAGAACCCAAATGTAATGAGCTGTCAGTTAGTTGCATTACCCGGATATAATCAGCTGTGACTGAGTAACAGAACCCGGATATAATCAGCTGTGAGTGATTTAAAAAACTTGGATATAATCAGCTGTGAGTGAGTTACAGGACCCAGATATAATCAGCTGTGAGTGAGTTACTGAACCCGGATATAATCAGCCGTGCGTGAGTTACAGAACCCAGTTATAATCAGCTGTGAGTGAGTTAAAGACCGGGGATATAATCAGCTGTGAGTGAGTTACAGAACCCAGATATAATCAGCTGGTAATAAGTTACAGAACCCGGATATAATGAGCTGTGAGTGAGTTAAAGAACGGGGATATAATCAGCTGTGAGTGTGTTACAGAACCCGGATATAATCAGCTGTGAGTGAGTTACAGAACCCGGGTATAATCAGCTGTGAGTGAGTTACAGAACCCGAATATAATCAGCTGTGAGTGAGTTACAGATCCCGGATAGAATCAGCTGTGAGTGAGTTATAGAGCCCGAATGTATTCAGCTGTGAGTGAGTTACAGAAACCGGATATAACCAGCTGTGAGTGAGTTACAGACCGGGAATATAATCAGCTGTGAGTGAGTTACAGAACCCAGATATAATCAGCTGGTAATAAGTTACAGAACCCGGATATAATCAGCTGTGAGTGAGTTAAAGAACGGGGATATCATCAGCTGTGAGTGAGTTAGAGAACCCGGATATAATCAGCTCTGAGTGAGTTACAGAACCCGGATATAATAAGATGTGAGTGTGTTACAGAACCCGGATATAATCAGCTGTGAGAGAGTTACAGAACCCGGATATAATCAGCTGTGAATGAGTGACAGAACCCAGATGAAATCAGCTGTGAGTGAGTGACAGAACCCAGATGTAATCAGCTGTGCGTGCGTTACAGAAACTGGATATAATCAGCTGTGAGTGAGTTACAGAACCCGGGTATAATCATCTGTGAGTGAGTTACAGAACCCGGATATAATCAGCTGTGAGTGTGTTACAGAACCCGGATATAATCAGCTGTGAGTGAGTTACAGATCCCGGATAGAATCAGCTGTGAGTGAGTTATAGAGCCCGAATATATTCAGCTGTGAGTGATTTACAGAAACCGGATATAACCAGCTGTGAGTGAGTTACAGACCGGGAATATAATCAGCTGTGAGTGAGTTACAGAACCCAGATATAATCAGCTGGTAATAAGTTACAGAACCCGGATATAATCAGCTGTGAGTGAGTTAAAGAACGGGGATATCATCAGCTGTGAGTGAGTTAGAGAACCCGGATATAATCAGCTCTGAGTGAGTTACAGAACCCGGATATAATAAGATGTGAGTGTGTTACAGAACCCGGATATAATCAGCTGTGAGAGAGTTACAGAACCCGGATATAATCAGCTGTGAATGAGTGACAGAACCCAGATGAAATCAGCTGTGAGTGAGTGACAGAACCCAGATGTAATCAGCTGTGCGTGCGTTACAGAAACTGGATATAATCAGCTGTGAGTGAGTTACAGAACCCGGGTATAATCATCTGTGAGTGAGTTACAGAACCCGGATATAATCAGCTGCGAGTGAGTTACAGAACCCGGATATAATCAGCTGTGAGTGAGTTACAGATCCCGGATAGAATCAGCTGTGAGTGAGTTATAGAGCCCGAATATATTCAGCTGTGAGTGATTTACAGAAACCGGATATAACCAGCTGTGAGTGAGTTGCAGACCGGGAATATAATCAGCTGTGAGTGAGTTACAGAACCCAGATATAATCAGCTGGTAATAAGTTACAGAACCCGGATATAATCAGCTGTGAGTGAGTTAGAGAACCCGGATATAATCAGCTCTGAGTGAGTTACAGAACCCGGATATAATAAGATGTGAGTGTGTTACAGAACCCGGATATAATCAGCTGTGAGAGAGTTACAGAACCCGGATATAATCAGCTCTGAGTGAGTGACAGAACCCAGATGTAATCAGCTGTGCGTGCGTTACAGAAACTGGATATAATCAGCTGTGAGTGAGTTACAGAACCTGGATATAATCAGCTGTGAGTGAATTACAGAACCTGGATATAATCAGCTGTGAGTGAGTTACAGAATCCGGATATTATCAGCTGGTTATGAGTGACAGAACCCGGATATTATCAGCTGTGAGTGAGTTGCAGAACCTGGATATACTCAGCTGTGAGTGAGTTACAGAACCTGGATATAATCAGCTGTGAGTAAGTTACAGAACGGGGATATAATCAGTAGTGAGTGAGTAACAGAAACAGATATAATCAACTTTGGGTGAGTTGCGGAATGCGGATATAACCAGCTGTGAATGATTTACAGAACACGGATATAAACAGCTGTGAGTGAGTTACAGAACCGGATATAATAAGTTCTGAGTAACAGAACTCAGATATAATGAGCTGTCAGTGGGTTACAGAACGCGGATATAATCAGGTGAGCGTGAGTTACAGAGCCCGGATATAATCAGCTGTGAGTGAGTTACAGACCGGATATAATCAGGTGCGAGTGAGTTACAGAACCCGGATATAATCAGCTGTGAGTGAGTTACAGATCCCGGATAGAATCAGCTGTGAGTGAGTTACAGACCAGGAATATAATCAGCTGTGAGTGAGTTACAGAACCCAGATATAATCAGCTGGTAATAAGTTACAGAACCCGGATATAATCAGCTGTGAGTGAGTTAAAGAATGGGGATATCATCAGCTGTGAGTCAGTTCCAGAATCCGGATATAATCAGCTGTGAGCGTGTTACAGAACCCGGATATAATCAGCTGCGAGTAAGTTACAGAACCCGGATATAATCAGCTGTGAGTGAGTTACAGAACCGGATATAATCAGCTCTGAGTAAAAGAACCCAGATATAATGAGCTGTCAGTTACTTACAGAACGCTGATATATTCAGATGATGGTGAGTTACAGAACCCGAATTTATTCAGCTGTGAGTGAGTTCCAGAGCCGGATATAATCCGCTGTGAGCGAGTTGCATGACCCGGATATAATCAGCTGTGCGTGAGTGACAGAACCCAGTTATAATCAGCTGTGAGTGAGTAACAGAACCCGGATATAATCAGCTGTGAGTGATTTACAGAACCTGGATATAATCAGCTGTGAGTGAGTTACAGACCGGAGATATAATCAGCGGTGAGTGAGTTAGATAACCCGGATATAATCAGCTCTGAGTGAGTGAGAGAACCCGGATATAATCAGCTCTGAGTGAGTTACAGAACCCAGATATAATCAGCTGTAAGTGAGTTACAGAACCTGGATATAATCAGCTGTGAGTGAGTAAAAGAACCTGGATATAATCAGCTGTGTGTGAATTACAGAAACTGGATATAATCAGATGTGAGTGAGTTACAGAACCCGCATATAATCAGCTGTGAGTGAGTTACAGAACCCGGATATAATCAGCTGTGTGTGAATTACAGAAACTGGATATAATCAGATGTGAGTGAGTTACAGAACCCGCATATAATCAGCTGTGAGTGAGTTATAGAACCCGGATATAATCAGCTGTGAGTGAGTTACAGAACACGGATATAATCAGCTGTGAGTAAGTAACAGAACGGGGATATAATCAGCTGTGAGTGAGTTACAAAAATAGATATAATCAACTGTGGGTGAGTTACAGAATCCGGATATAATCAGCTGTGAATGATTTACAGAACACGGATATAATCCACTGTCAGTGAGTTGCAGGACCCGAATATAATCAGCTGTGAGTGAGTAAAAGAACCCAGATATATCAGCTGTGAGTGAGTTACAGAACCCGGATATAATCCACTGTCAGTGAGTTGCAGGACCCGGTTATAATCAGCTGTGAGTGAGTAAAAGAACCTGAATAGAATCAGCTGTGAGTGAGTTACAGAACCTGGATATCATCAGCTGTGAGTGAGTTACAGAATGCGTCATTAATCAGCTGTGAGTGAGTTACAGAACCCGGATATAATCAGCTGTGAGTGAGTTACAGAATGGGGATATAATCAGCTGTGAGTGAGTTACAGAATCCGGAGATAGAATCAGCTGTGAGTGAGTTACAGAACCCGGATATAATCAGCTGTGAGTGAGTTACAGAATCTGGATATAAACAGCTGTGAGTAAGATACAGAACGGGGATCTAATCAGCTGTGAGTGAGTTACAGAAACAGATATAATCAACTGTGGGTGAGTTACAGAATCCGGATATAATCAGCTGTGAGTGAGTTCAGAACTCGGATATAATCAGCTGTGAGTGAGTTCTAGAACGGGGACATAATCAGCTGAGAGTGAGTTACAGAACGGGGATATAATCAGCTGTGAATGAGTTACAGAACCCGGATATAATCAGCTGTGAATGATTTACAGAACACGGATATAATCAGTTGGTAATGAATTAGAGAACCTGGATATAATCAGCTGCAAGTGAGTTACAGAATCTGGATATAAACAGCTGTGAGTGAGTAAAAGAACCTGAATAGAATCAGCTGTGAGTGAGTTACAGAACCCGGATATAATCAGCTGTGAGTGAGTTACAGAATCTGGATATAAACAGCTGTGAGTGAGTAAAAGAACCTGAATAGAATCAGCTGTGAGTGAGTTACAGAACCTGGATATCATCAGCTGTGAGTGAGTTACAGAATGCGTCATTAATCAGCTGTGGGTGAGTTACAGAATCCGGATATAATCAGCTGTGAGTGAGTTCTAGAACGGGGACATAATCAGCTGAGAGTGAGTTACAGAACGGGGATATAATCAGCTGTGAATGAGTTACAGAACCCGGATATAATCAGCTGTGAATGATTTACAGAACACGGATATAATCAGTTGGTAATGAATTAGAGAACCTGGATATAATCAGCTGCAAGTGAGTTACAGAACGCGGTTATAATCAGCTGTGAGTGAGTTACAGAATCCGGATATAATCAGCTGTGAGTGAGTTACAGAACCCGGATAAAATCAGCTGTGAGCGAGTTACAGAACGGGGAAATAATCAGCTGTGAGTGAGTTACAGAACCTGGATATAGTCAGCAGTGAGTGAGTTACAGAACGGGGATATAATCAGCTGTGAGTCAGTTACAGAACCTGGATATAATCAGCTGTGAGTTCGTTACAGAATCCGGATATAATCAGCTGTGAGTGAGTTGCAGAACCTGGATATACTCAGCTGTGAGTGAGTTACAGAACCTGGATATAATCAGCTGTGAGTAAGTTACAGAACGGGGATATAATCAGTAGTGAGTGAGTAACAGAAACAGATATAATCAACTTTGGGTGAGTTGCGGAATGCGGATATAACCAGCTGTGAATGATTTACAGAACACTGATATAAACAGCTGTGAGTGAGTTACAGAACCGGATATAATAAGTTCTGAGTAACAGAACCCAGATATAATGAGCTGTCAGTGGGTTACAGAACGCGGATATAATCAGGTGAGCGTGAGTTACAGAGCCCGGATATAATCAGCTGTGAGTGAGTTACAGAGCCGGATATAATCAGCTGCGAGTGAGTTACAGAACCCGGATATAAACAGCTGTGAGTGAGTTTCAGAACCGGATATAATCAGCTCTGAGTAAAAGAACCCAGATATAATGAGCTGTCAGTGAGTTACAGAAACCGGATATAATCAGATGTGAGTGATTTACAGAACCCAGATATAATCAACTGTGAGTGAGTTACAAAACCCGGATATAATCAGCTGTGAATGAGTTACAGAATGGGGCTATAATCAGCTGTGGGTGAGTTGCAGAACCCGGATATAATCAGATCTGAGTGAGCTGCAGAACCCAGATATAATCAGCAGTGAGTGAGTTGCAGAACCCGGATATAATCAGCTATGACTGAGTTGCAGAACCAAGATATAATCCGCTGTGAGTGATTGACAGAACCCGGATATAATCAGCTGTGAGTGAGTTACAAAACCTGGATATAATCAGCTGTGAGGGAGTTACAGGACCCAGATATAATGAGCTGTCAGTGAGTTACAGAAACCGGATATAATCAGATGTGAGTGATTTACAGAACCCAGATATAATCAACTGTGAGTGAGTTATAAAACCCGGATATAATCAGCTGTGAATGAGTTACAGAATGGGGATATAATCAGCTGTGAGTGAGTTACAGAATCTGGAAATAAACAGCTGTGAGTAAGATACAGAACGGGGATCTAATCAGCTGTGAGTGAGTTACAGAAACAGATATAATCAACTGTGGGTGAGTTACAGAATCCGGATATAATCAGCTGTGAGTGAATTCAGAACTCGGATACAATCAGCTGTGAGTGAGTTCTAGAACGGGGACATAATCAGCTGAGAGTGAGTTACAGAACGGGGATATAATCAGCTGTGAATGAGTTACAGAACCCGGATATAATCAGCTGTGAATGATTTACAGAACACGGATATAATCAGTTGGTAATGAATTAGAGAACCTGGATATAATCAGCTGCAAGTGAGTTACAGAACGCGGTTATAATCAGCTGTGAGTGAGTTACAGAATCCGGATATAATCAGCTGTGAGTGAGTTACAGAACCCAGATATAATGAGCTGTCAGTGAGTTACAGAATCCGGATATAATCAGATCTGAGTGAGCTGCAGAACCCAGATATAATCAGCAGTGAGTGAGTTGCAGAACCCGGATATAATCAGCTGTGACTGAGTTGCAGAACCAAGATATAATCCGCTGTGAGTGATTGACAGAACCCGGATATAATCAGCTGTGAGTGAGTTACAAAACCTGGATATAATCAGCTGTGAGGGAGTTACAGGACCCAGATATAATCAGCTGTGAGTGAGTTACAGAACGGTGACACAATCAGCTGTGAGTGAGTTACGGAACCTAGATATAATCAGCTGGTCATGTGTTACAGAATCCGGATATAATCAGATGTGAGTTCGTTACAGAACGGGGATATAATCAGCTGTGAGTGAGTTGCAGAATCCGGATATAATCAGCTGTGAGTGAGTTACAGAACCTGGATATAGTCAGCAGTGAGTGAGTTACAGAACGGGGATATAATCAGCTGTGAGTCAGTTACAGAACCTGGATATAATCAGCTGTGAGTGAGTTAAAGAAGCCTGAAAAAATCAGCTGTGAGCGAGTAACAGGAGGAGGATATAATCAGCTGTGAGTTATAGAATCTGGATATAATCAGCTGTGAGTGAGTTAAAGAACCCGGATATAATCAGCTGTGAGTGAATTACAGAACTTGGATATAATCAGCTGTGAGTGAGTTACAGAATCCGGATATTATCAGCTGTTTATGAGTGACAGAACCCGGATATAATCAGCTGTGAGTGAGTTGCAGAACCTGGATATACTCAGCTGTGAGTGAGTTACAGAACCTGGATATAATCAGCTGTGAGTGAGTTACAGAATCTGGATATAAACAGTTGTGAGTAAGTTACAGAACGGGGATATAATCAGTAGTGAGTGAGTAAAAGAACCTGAATGGAATCAGCTGTGAGTAAGTTACAGAACCCAGATGTAATCAGCTGTGCGTGCGTTACAGAAACTGGATATAATCAGCTGTGAGTGAGTTACAGCACCTGGATATACTCAGCTGTGAGTGAATTACAGAACCTGGATATAATCAGCTGTGAGTGAGTTACAGAATCCGGATATTATCAGCTGGTTATGAGTGACAGAACCCGGATATAATCAGCTGTGAGTGAGTTGCAGAACCTGGATATACTCAGCTGTGAGTGAGTTACAGAACCTGGATATAATCAGCTGTGAGTAAGTTACAGAACGGGGATATAATCAGTAGTGAGTGAGTAACAGAAACAGATATAATCAACTTTGGGTGAGTTGCGGAATGCGGATATAACCAGCTGTGAATGATTTACAGAACACGGATATAAACAGCTGTGAGTGAGTTACAGAACCGGATATAATAAGTTCTGAGTAACAGAACCCCTTTATAATGAGCTGTCAGTGGGTTACAGAACGCGGATATAATCAGGTGAGCGTGAGTTACAGAGCCCGGATATAATCAGCTGTGAGTGAGTTACAGAGCCGGATATAATCAGCTGCGAGTGAGTTACAGTACCCGGATATAATCAGCTGTGAGTGAGTTACAGATCCCGGATAGAATCAGCTGTGAGTGAGTTACAGACCAGGAATATAATCAGCTGTGAGTGAGTTACAGAACCCAGATATAATCAGCTGTGAGTGAGTTACAGAAACGGATATAATCAGCTCTGAGTAAAAGAACCCAGATATAATGAGCTGTCAGTTAGTTACAGAACGCTGATATATTCAGATGATGGTGAGTTACAGAACCCGAATTTATTCAGCTGTGAGTGAGTTCCAGAGCCGGATATAATCCGCTGTGAGCGAGTTGCATGACCCGGATATAATCAGCTGTGCGTGAGTGACAGAACCCAGTTATAATCAGCTGTGAGTGAGTAACAGAACCCGGATATAATCCGCTGTGAGTGATTTACAGAACTTGGATATAATCAGCTGTGAGTGATTTACAGAACCTGGATATAATCAGCTGTGAGTGAGTTACAGACCGGGGATATAATCAGCGGTGAGTGAGTTAGATAACCCGGATATAATCAGCTCTGAGTGAGTGAGAGAACCCGGATATAATCAGCTCTGAGTGAGTTACAGAACCCAGATATAATCAGCTGTAAGTGAGTTACAGAACCTGGATATAATCAGCTGTGAGTGAGTAAAAGAACCTGGATATAATCAGCTGTGTGTGAATTATAGAAACTGGATATAATCAGATGTGAGTGAGTTACAGAACCCGCATATAATCAGCTGTGAGTGAGTTACAGAACCCGGATATAATCAGCTGTGAGTGAGTTACAGAACACGGATATAATCAGCTGTGAGTAAGTAACAGAACGGGGATATAATCAGCTGTGAGTGAGTTACAGAAACAGATATAATCAACTGTGGGTGAGATACAGAATCCGGATATAATCAGCTGTGAATGATTTACAGAACACGGATATAATCCACTGTCAGTGAGTTGCAGGACCCGAATATAATCCACTGTCAGTGAGTTGCAGGACCCGGTTATAATCAGCTGTGAGTGAGTAAAAGAACCTGAATAGAATCAGCTGTGAGTGAGTTACAGAACCTGGATATCATCAGCTGTGAGTGAGTTACAGAATGTGTCATTAATCAGCTGTGAGTGAGTTACAGAACGCAGATATAATCAGCTGTGAGTGAGTTACAGAACCCGGATATAATCAGCTGTAAGTTAATTACAGAACCAGGATATAATCAGCTGTGAGTGAGTTACAGAATCCGGATATAATCAGCTGTGAGTGAGTTACAGAATCTGGATATAAACAGCTGTGAGTAAGATACAGAACGGGGATCTAATCAGCTGTGAGTGAGTTACAGAAACAGATATAATCAACTGTGGGTGAGTTACAGAATCCGGATATAATCAGCTGTGAGTGAGTTCAGAACTCGGATATAATCAGCTGTGAGTGAGTTCTAGAACGGGGACATAATCAGCTGAGAGTGAGTTACAGAACGGGGATATAATCAGCTGTGAATGAGTTACAGAACCCGGATATAATCAGCTGTGAATGATTTACAGAACACGGATATAATCAGTTGGTAATGAATTAGAGAACCTGGATATAATCAGCTGCAAGTGAGTTACAGAACGCGGTTATAATCAGCTGTGAGTGAGTTACAGAATCCGGATATAATCAGCTGTGAGTGAGTTACAGAACCCGGATAAAATCAGCTGTGAGCGAGTTACAGAACGGGGAAATAATCAGCTGTGAGTGAGTTACAGAATTCGGATATAATCAGCTGTGAGCGAGTTGCATGACCCGGATATAATCAGCTGTGCGTGAGTGACAGAACCCAGTTATAATCAGCTGTGAGTGAGTAACAGAACCCGGATATAATCCGCTGTGAGTGATTTACAGAACTTGGATATAATCAGCTGTGAGTGATTTACAGAACCCGGATATAATCAGCTGTGAGTGAGTTACAGACCGGGGATATAATCAGCGGTGAGTGAGTTAGATAACCCGGATATAATCAGCTCTGAGTGAGTGAGAGAACCCGGATATAATCAGCTCTGAGTGAGTTACAGAACCCAGATATAATCAGCTGTAAGTGAGTTACAGAACCTGGATATAATCAGCTGTGAGTGAGTAAAAGAACCTGGATATAATCAGCTGTGTGTGAATTACAGAAACTGGATATAATCAGATGTGAGTAAGTTACAGAACCCGCATATAATCAGCTGTGAGTGAGTTACAGAACCCGGATATAATCAGCTGTGAGTGAGTTACAGAACACGGATATAATCAGCTGTGAGTAAGTAACAGAACGGGGATATAATCAGCTGTGAGTGAGTTACAGAAACAGATATAATCAACTGTGGGTGAGTGTTGTAGAGAGTCGAAAGATATATATAGACTTAGGCATTAGGCACCTGCTGGATATTTAGAACTCACATAAGCTTAAATGGACACACACATAAAATGGCTGCCCAGGCATTATGGGAAATCAGGTAGTCAAACTGTGAACTGTTGAACGTTCACTGACCGAGCAATAACCCTGTGAGGCCCACTGTAGGAATGCTTGGGAAGACAGAGATAAGAAGGAAACCATCTCCTGTGAACAAGGCCATGAAACCAATTATTTCAGGAAGAAAGATAAGAGGGAAACCATTTGCTGTAAACAAGGCTATATACCAATTATTTCTCCCAGATGAAAGAACTAGGGAGAGAACCTATAAAGCCATCAATCAGCCCAAGCTGACAAAAGACGAACACATGGTTCCTGAGACATAAGGGGAATTCTATTGGGTTAAAATAACCTATATGTAATCTATAATCATTGTGATTGGCTTGTGTCCAGCCGTGATGGGCTGTGTAGCTGCAGTAAACTGTTTTGTAACTGTTGTGAAACATATAAAGGTACATGTAACTCTTTGTTCTGTGAAGAGAAACCTGGATACGGTCCTGAGTTTTTCCTTCCCGCTGAGCGTAATAAAAGCTGCTTCAGCATTGGAACCGACCCTGAGTGTTGAGTGATTCTTCAAAGAAAACACTAACGCTAACAATGGCGTAGTCGACGGGATTTCCCGGAGTCGCTGGACGCCCTTGGAAAAAACCCGGGTGAGTATAAAAAAACTATTTTTAAGTATAAAGGGTGCGGAAGGTGGAAGCTGGTTGATCGACATGAGGAGACGGTCTAATATCTCAAACGCCTAGCCTGAGCCTGAATTAAGAGGACTTTTGTCCCACGTGACGGCCAGGAACCAAGTAGGCGTAGGGAACACACTTAGACCGTGGGATCGTGATACCGAGAGACATCTTCCGGACCCAGTAGTGTAATTTGAAATACCCCGGGGTAGAACCAAGCGGTGTACAGCAGCTAACGGAATCCAAACCTGTGAACAGGGTCGGACCAACGGGCTGAGCGGTGGTAGGTAGTCGTTAAGGATATGTAGAGCACTGCGGGAATTGCTTAAACGCGTTTTTAAGAATTGTATAAGTTTGTGCAACAGCAGAACTTGTGACCTGACAGTAGCCAAGAGACAGTTTACTACAAGTCGCGCTAGAAAGAAAGCGGACCTCTGAGAGTAGATTCCTAACGGTAGTAGTCCTACCCAGGAATGGCCATGAAAACAAGTAAACTCGAGTGGGGACCAGAAGGGTCGCTTACCCGCCACCTGGCGGAAAAACAAAAGAAGCTTATTGAAAATATGATTAAAGCAGGGTGGAATCCTCAGGAATTAGTTATGTGAGGAATTATTTAGATAAAACTACGAATTCCCTGAAAGGTCATGGATCCAAAAATAGAGCCGGCCAAAACAAGAAGAGAGACTGTTGTAAATCGTTGAGTGAGAAGTGTCTGTGTGATTTTTGACTGCAGAATGAATTTTTTTATGTTTTCATGTTCCGAAAGTCTGGTTGGAAGAGGAATGCAAGTGTCTGTTTATTTTAGAAACAGAGTGAAAGTCTTTTTTTTAAACCCTTTGTAATGTTGTCCTGTATGTGGGAAGTTTTAAGACATTTAAGTTAGAAACGCAGGTGTGGATTTATTCGGATGATAAGTTACGGAGCTAGGAAAATAAACAAATAAAGAATAGGTTTGTTGAGCAAAATATTTATTTGACATGCTCACTTACTTGCCGAAAGAAAACATGCAATGATTGATTGGGTTGAAAGACATAAATTTGGTCTCGGAATGAGATAAAGAATGCTTAAAAAAAAAAGAGAGCTTCTAAAAAAAAAAAAAGTTTTAAATAAAGATTGAAATTACAAAGTTTGAATTGGGATTTTGAGATATTCAGAGAAGGCACAGGAAATACTGAGGTGGATTTAAAAAAAAAAAGATTAAATTAAATCTGATCAGGTCAAACTCCTGGGCAAGTGGCGAGCTATCTGCGAAGGTGTAAAAGGAACTTTTGGAAAATGTTAAAAAACAGCAAGCTTTAGTAACGACTTTGAAACTGGAGCATTTTGAGATAACGAAAAAGCACTCAAACTCTCAAAGATGGACTTCATTCCAGTTATGGAGAAAAAGAAAAAGATAAAGACGCCACTTTGAAAGTAAACAAATGATTTTAAATTAACAACTTTATGGAGTTACGAACCCTCCGTGTAAAATACAAAACCTAATTTGAAGAAAGAAAAAAAAGATGTAACAGACTAAATGGAAAAAGACATAACTTACTAAATACTAGTTGATGTTTGCTGTGAAAAAGATATTTGTTTAATTAGAAGAAAAAAAAAAAATTGGAATAAGTAAAAAACACTCTACATGGATTCGAATTTTCAATTATGAAAAAGTTTCAATGCAGTTTGAAAAGATTTCCAAAATGTCCCGAACAGTCTAAACAAGCAGGAGGGTTTTGAAGATAACGAGGAGAAAGAGAGAAATAAAAAAAAACAGAATTGAATTTCAGTAAACAAAATTGCTATTGTATGTGTGGTCTTGTTTTAAAACAATTTAAAAAAAAAAAATTCTTTGGCAAGTACTTGAATTAGAAGTTAAGAAAACATTGGAGTTTACTCTAATGATTTATGCTGTTTAACGGATTCCTAATTTCGAAGCCAGTTTTGAAGGCACAAAGACTTTTTTTTTCAGATGATTACGTGAAGTCACGTAATGACATCAGGTCTTCTTACAAACCTGGAAAGGAGTTAACCCTTTCCATTGACAGCCGTTTTATACTGAACATTATTAATTTGGATTTCTTAATAGGGAAAAAAAAAGACTCACCTAACAGAGGAAACAAAAATAAAAACAGAACTAGCTTATGTAATAATACTTGCCTGATACAATAAAGAAATAGATATTCAATAAAACAAATTGAAGAGTTAAAAGCTAAGATAAACAGGCTGGAAGAGATAACGGGACTAGACGGATAGTGCAGTGCGCAGCCATAGCACCATCACCTCTGGCAATAGAGCCAATGTACCCCACGGTGGGTAGGTGTAGTCCACAAACCCAACCTAACGGTAAAGCAGACAGCGATGTTTGGAGGAATAGCTTTGGCCTTGGTCATAGGAGTTTGGGTAATATTTAAGTGGGTAAAGACACGGGCGCACGCCCTACAGATTTAGCTCGAAATGGTTCGATTATAACCTTGTGCTTCTGATTTTGCAGGGTGACAGGGACTCTCGTAGAGCAAAAAACTTAACCCCTGGTGACGACCAGGCCGTCTGTTTAAAATTACAGATAATACTTACCGGAATGGGAATACGAACGGCGCTACTCGTAATCTGGATAGCCCTGCGACATGCACGTACCCTGGGCAACACCGACGGACAGCAGAGCACGCTGGAAATAAACAACTATATGAACTATGGAGTCTTGTTTAATTTAACGGACGGAATGTGCATCCCAGCAGCCAAGGACTGGAGCAAGGACAGGACTTATTTTAATGCATGGTTACAAGTGAATCCTAATAAGAATCCTAATAAGAATAAGAGTATGTGTACAGTGCTCCACGGGTATAAGGAGCAGATGCATTAAACGGAGGGATGTCAAAGGGCCTGATGAATGTACTTTCGGCATAATTTGCGCGCCTCCGGGACAATCCCAGCAATCAGTCATCCGCAAGAAGGGAATGGGGCTGTGTGGGTATTACGAGGAGGCGGGGGCGGCTGCAATATAATTGTATGTATGTTTCTCACCCCTTCCGACACCGCGCCCCATAAGAATCACTACATTGCCCGAAGAACTGCCTTGTCCCATAACTACTAAGGGACCAGAAAATGGGATTGCAATGTACAACGAAGGGGAATTATTGTATGATAATGTTAAACATGAAATTGTGCCTGTTCTGATCAATATTTCAGGCATCCAGATGCCGGAATATTGTACCGAACAGTCAAGGAAGATGTACAATGTATTAAGTAAAGTCGTAATGCAGCAGGCTGCCGATGCCATGGGTGCCAGTAAGTTCCGGGGACAGGGGTTAGCACCCAGGGTGAAGAGGGAAATAGTAAATGATGTTGCTACCGTTTTCAATACAGGAACCTCCGTAGTGAACTCGATAGACATACAAGGGCTAAATGAGAGGGTAGAACAGCTTAAAGGGGTGATGAAGGGGTTATTGGAGAGGGTGGAGCAAAACCAGGAAGACCAGGCCAACCTAGGAAAGGAGGGTGCCGAAATCCAGTTGGATGGCATCTCAGTCCTGGAAGCTCACGCTAAAACCATCAATCACCTCATTGATAGAGAACAAGAAGATACAATAAAGCAAAGACAGGGGCAACTCTGTCATGCTTATGGTCTGTGGATGGTGGGACAGATCCGCCACAACCTCGACCAGATCCAACGCGGGGAAGTACCCGATTGGATAGACAGTTCACATTTAGCTCAGTTGGCGAACCAAAGGGGGACACTGGATAATTGTACTCTGAAGGGACTGACCAGAGTATACCCAGCAATTCCAGATTGCCAGATGGGTAGGACTACCGGGATAGGGATAGTCCTGTTGATCCCCATAGCAACACCGGACTCAGGGCCGTTCCCCTTATACCAACTAGAGAATATCGGAGTAATACGGGAAAATGTCTCCATACGCTACTACCTGACCACCACCTCTGCCGTTCGTCGAAACAACATACTTACTGGGATTTCCCTAGCAGATTGCAAGCAAAGGGGGGGAAATCACAGTATGCCCTCACCCGGTGGGCCGAGGTGAACTAGACGAGTGCGGGTTTAACCGAACCAACGGGTGTGTACTAGAAATAGTGCCCGCACACATGCACTTCGCGAGGGCAGGCTATGGAGGGAGGGGAAGATACTGCGTCTCTACTACTGAGAGTTCATACCAGTATAATGACCTGCAGTGCCCTATACCGCAGCCAAACTTTTGCTTTACACCACTACGACCTGTCGCGATCGGGCAAGCGCATATCACCCAGGTTAGGCGCCGGAAGTCCGAAGTTATTGAAGTAACTGATCAGCTCCATGATCATTTGCAGGATTATGACGAGCCAGAGCAGGTCCCTATCCCACATCTCACGGAGGTATTACGGGAGTTAAGGCTCAGAGTGGGGCAATCCGTAAAACTCTATCACCAGCTACAAACTAAAATCAAAGAACTGGAAGAAGATACCGAGGTAGACTTACAAAGTCAGAGTTGGTGGAGAAAGGTCTGGGACTGGGGAATAAATGTGAACATCCACCCATGGATCCGAATTATTTCACACACACTGGTCGGAATACAATTAATCTTAGCAATAACATGGGGCGTGATGGCCTGCCAGGTATGCAGGCGCCACAAACGGCAGAAACGGACCAATCACCGTTCCCTGGATATTAAACAAGTCTGTTTGATAAGGGGACGGGAGGAGCTAGCCTTTGTTAATTTGATTTGAGCAACCGGAACTCCTGAAACCGCGTGACTGGCCAGCACGTTGAGGCAAGGAATACCGGGCCGTGCACAAATATCAGATAAAGGCAGTATTTCGGTTAAAAGGGGACTAGGGCTAGTCCCTTTACCGAAAGGGGGAATTGTTGTAGAGAGTCGAAAGATATATATAGACTTAGGCATTAGGCACCTGCTGGATATTTAGAACTCACATAAGCTTAAATGGACACACACATAAAATGGCTGCCCAGGCATTATGGGAAATCAGGTAGTCAAACTGTGAACTGTTGAACGTTCACTGACCGAGCAATAACCCTGTGAGGCCCACTGTAGGAATGCTTGGGAAGACAGAGATAAGAAGGAAACCATCTCCTGTGAACAAGGCCATGAAACCAATTATTTCAGGAAGAAAGATAAGAGGGAAACCATTTGCTGTAAACAAGGCTATATACCAATTATTTCTCCCAGATGAAAGAACTAGGGAGAGAACCTATAAAGCCATCAATCAGCCCAAGCTGACAAAAGACGAACACATAGTTCCTGAGACATAAGGGGAATTCTATTGGGTTAAAATAACCTATATGTAATCTATAATCATTGTGATTGGCTTGTGTCCAGCCGTGATGGGCTGTGTAGCTGCAGTAAACTGTTTTGTAACTGTTGTGAAACATATAAAGGTACATGTAACTCTTTGTTCTGTGAAGAGAAACCTGGATACGGTCCTGAGTTTTTCCTTCCCGCTGAGCGTAATAAAAGCTGCTTCAGCATTGGAACCGACCCTGAGTGTTGAGTGATTCTTCAAAGAAAACACTAACGCTAACAGTGAGTTACAGAATCCGGATATAATCAGCTGTGAATGATTTACAGAACACGGATATAATCCACTGTCAGTGAGTTGCAGGACCCGAATATAATCAGCTGTGAGTGAGTAAAAGAACCCAGATATATCAGCTGTGAGTGAGTTACAGAACCCGGATATAATCCACTGTCAGTGAGTTGCAGGACCCGGTTATAATCAGCTGTGAGTGAGTAAAAGAACCTGAATAGAATCAGCTGTGAGTGAGTTACAGAACCTGGATATCATCAGCTGTGAGTGAGTTACAGAATGCGTCATTAATCAGCTGTGAGTGAGTTACAGAACGCAGATATAATCAGCTGTGAGTGAGTTACAGAACCCGGATATAATCAGCTGTAAGTTAATTACAGAACCCGGATATAATCAGCTGTGAGTGAGTTACAGAATCTGGATATAAACAGCTGTGAGTAAGATACAAAACGGGGATCTAATCAGCTGTGAGTGAGTTACAGAAACAAATATAATCAACTGTGGGTGAGTTACAGAATCCGGATATAATCAGCTGTGAGTGAGTTCTAGAACGGGGACATAATCAGCTGAGAGTGAGTTACAGAACGGGGATATAATCAGCTGTGAATGAGTTACAGAACCCGGATATAATCAGCTGTGAATGATTTACAGAACACGGATATAATCAGTTGGTAATGAATTAGAGAACCTGGATATAATCAGCTGTGAGTGAGTTACAGAACCTGGATATCATCAGCTGTGAGTGAGTTACAGAATGCGTCATTAATCAGCTGTGAGTGAGTTACAGAACGCAGATATAATCAGCTGTGAGTGAGTTACAGAACCCGGATATAATCAGCTGTAAGTTAATTACAGAACCCGGATATAATCAGCTGTGAGTGAGTTACAGAATCTGGATATAAACAGCTGTGAGTAAGATACAAAACGGGGATCTAATCAGCTGTGAGTGAGTTACAGAAACAAATATAATCAACTGTGGGTGAGTTACAGAATCCGGATATAATCAGCTGTGAGTGAGTTCTAGAACGGGGACATAATCAGCTGAGAGTGAGTTACAGAACGGGGATATAATCAGCTGTGAATGAGTTACAGAACCGGGATATAATCAGCTGTGAATGATTTACAGAACACGGATATAATCAGTTGGTAATGAATTAGAGAACCTGGATATAATCAGCTGCAAGTGAGTTACAGAACGCGGTTATAATCAGCTGTGAGTGAGTTACAGAATCCGGATATAATCAGCTGTGAGTGAGTTACAGAACCCAGATAGAATCAGCTGTGAGCGAGTTACAGAACGGGGAAATAATCAGCTGTGAGTGAGTTACAGAATTCGGATATAATCAGCTGTGAGTGAGTTACAGAACCCGGATATAATCAGCTGTGAGTGTGTAACAGAACCCGAATATATTCAGCTGTGAGTGAGTTACAGAACCCGGATATAACCAGCTGTGAGTGAGTTACAGAACGCGGACATAATCAGTTCTGAGTGAGTTACAGAACCCGGATATAAACAGCTGTGAGTGAGTTTCAGAACCGGATATAATCAGCTCTGAGTAAAAGAACCCAGATATAATGAGCTGTCAGTGAGTTACAGAAACCGAATATAATCAGATGTGAGTGATTTACAGAACCCAGATATAATCAACTGTGAGTGAGTTACAAAACCCGCATTTAATCAGCTGAGAATGAGTTACAGAATGGGGATATAATCAGCTGTGACTGAGTTGCAGAACCCGGATATAATCAGATCTGAGTGAGCTGCAGAACCCAGATATAATCAGCAGTGAGTGAGTTACAAAACCTGGATATAATCAGCTGTGAGGGAGTTACAGGACCCAGATATAATCAGCTGTGAGTGAGTTACAGAACGGTGACACAATCAGCTGTGAGTGAGTTACGGAACCCAGATATAATCAGCTGGTCATGTGTTACAGAATCCGGATATAATCAGATGTGAGTTCGTTACAGAACGGGGATATAATCAGCTGTGAGTGAATTACAGAACCCGGATATAATCAGCTGTGCGTGAGTTACAGAATCCGGATATAATCAGCTGTGAGTGAGTTACAGAACCTGGATATAGTCAGCAGTGAGTGAGTTACAGAACGGGGATATAATCAGCTGTGAGTCAGTTACAGAACCTGGATATAATCAGCTGTGAGTGAGTTAAAGAAGCCTGAAAAAATCAGCTGTGAGCGAGTAACAGGAGGAGGATATAATCAGCTGTGAGTTATAGAATCTGGATATAATCAGCTGTGAGTGAGTTAAAGAAACCGGATATAATCAGCTGTGAGTGAATTACAGAGCTTGGATATAATCAGCTGTGAGTGAGTTACAGAATCCGGATATTATCAGCTGGTTATGAGTGACAGAACCCGGATATAATCAGCTGTGAGTGAGTTGCAGAACCTGGATATACTCAGCTGTGAGTGAGTTACAGAACCCGGATATAATCAGCTGTGAGTGAGTTACAGAACCGGATATAATCAGCTCTGAGTAAAAGAACCCAGATATAATGAGCTGTCAGTTAGTTACAGAACGCTGATATATTCAGATGATGGTGAGTTACAGAACCCGAATTTATTCAGCTGAGAGTGAGTTCCAGAGCCGGATATAATCCGCTGTGAGCGAGTTGCATGACCCGGATATAATCAGCTGTGCGTGAGTGACAGAACCCAGTTATAATGAGCTGTGAGTGAATAACAGAACTCGGATATAATCCGCTGTGAGTGATTTACAGAACTTGGATATAATCAGCTGTGAGTGATTTACAGAACCCGGATATAATCAGCTGTAAGTGAGTTACAGACCGGGGATATAATCAGCGGTGAGTGAGTTAGATAACCCGGATATAATCAGCTCTGAGTGGGTGAGAGAACCCGGATATAATCAGCTCTGAGTGAGCTACAGAACCCAGATATAATCAGCTGTAAGTGAGTTACAGAACCTGGATATAATCAGCTGTGAGTGAGTAAAAGAACCTGGATATAATCAGCTGTGTGTGAATTACAGAAACTGGATATAATCAGATGTGAGTGAGTTACAGAACCCGGATATAATCAGCTGTGAGTGAGTTACAGAACCCGGATATAATCAGCTGTGAGTGTGTTACAGAACACGGATATAATCAGCTGTGAGTGAGTTACAGAACCCGGATATAAACATCTGTGAGTAAGTAACAGAACGGGGATATAATCAGCTGTGAGTGAGTTACAGAAACAGATATAATCAACTGTGGGTGAGTTACAGAATCCGGATATAATCAGCTGTGAATGATTTACAGAACACGGATATAATCCACTGTCAGTGAGTTGCAGGACCCGAATATAATCAGCTGTGAGTGAGTAAAAGAACCCAGATATATCAGCTGTGAGTGAGTTACAGAACCCGGATATAATCAGCTGTGAGTGAGTAAAAGAACCTGAATAGAATCAGCTGTGAGTGAGTTACAGAACCTGGATATCATCAGCTGTGAGTGAGTTACAGAATGCGTCATTAATCAGCTGTGAGTGAGTTACAGAACGCAGATATAATCAGCTGTGAGTGAGTTACAGAACCCGGATATAATCAGCTGTAAGTTAATTACAGAACCCGGATATAATCAGCTGTGAGTGAGTTACAGAACCCGGATATAATCAGCTGTGAGTGAGTTACAGAATGGGGATATAATCAGCTGTGAGTGAGTTACAGAATCCGGAGATAGAATCAGCTCTGAGTGAGTTACAGATTCCGGATATAATCAGCTGTGAGTGAGTTACAGAATCTGGATAAAAACAGCTGTGAGTAAGATACAGAACGGGGATCTAATCAGCTGTGAGTGAGTTACAGAAACAGATATAATCAACTGTGGGTGAGTTACAGAATCCGGATATAATCAGCTGTGAGTGAGTTCAGAACTCGGATATAATCAGCTGTGAGTGAGTTCTAGAACGGGGACATAATCAGCTGAGAGTGAGTTACAGAACGGGGATATAATCAGCTGTGAATGAGTTACAGAACCCGGATATAATCAGCTGTGAATGATTTACAGAACACGGATATAATCAGTTGGTAATGAATTAGAGAACCTGGATATAATCAGCTGCAAGTGAGTTACAGAACGCGGTTATAATCAGCTGTGAGTGAGTTACAGAATCCGGATATAATCAGCTGTGAGTGAATTACAGAACCCAGATAAAATCAGCTGTAAGCGAGTTACAGAACGGGGAAATAATCAGCTCTGAGTGAGCTACAGAACCCAGATATAATCAGCTGTAAGTGAGTTACAGAACCTGGATATAATCAGCTGTGAGTGAATTACAGAAACTGGATATAATCAGATGTGAGTGAGTTACAGAACCTGGATATAATCAGCTGTGAGTGAGTTACAGAACCCGGATATAATCAGCTGTGAGTGAGTTACAGAACACGGATATAATCAGCTGTGAGTGAGTTACAGAACCCGGATATAATCAGCTGTGAGTGTGTTACAGAGCACGGATATAATCAGCTGTGAGTGAGTTACAGAACCCGGATATAAACATCTGTGAGTAAGTAACAGAACGGGGATATAATCAGCTGTGAGTGAGTTACAGAAACAGATATAATCAACTGTGGGTGAGTTACAGAATCCGGATATAATCAGCTGTGAGTGAGTAAAAGAACCCAGATATATCAGCTGTGAGTGAGTTACAGAATCCGGATATAATCCACTGTCAGTGAGTTGCAGGACCCGGATATAATCAGCTGTGAGTGAGTAAAAGAACCTGAATAGAATCAGCTGTGAGTGAGTTACAGAACCTGGATATCATCAGCTGTGAGTGAGTTACAGAATGCGTCATTAATCAGCTGTGAGTGAGTTACAGAACGCAGATATAATCAGCTGTGAGTGAGTTACAGAACCCGGATATAATCAGCTGTAAGTTAATTACAGAACCCGGATATAATCAGCTGTGAGTGAGTTACAGAACCCGGATATAATCAGCTGTGAGTGAGTTACAGAATGGGGATATAATCAGCTGTGAGTGAGTTACAGAATCCGGAGATAGAAACAGCTCTGAGTGAGTTACAGATTCCGGATATAATCAGCTGTGAGTGAGTTACAGAATCTGGATATAAACAGCTGTGAGTAAGATACAGAACGGGGATCTAATCAGCTGTGAGTGAGTTACAGAAACAGATATAATCAACTGTGGGTGAGTTACAGAATCCGGATATAATCAGCTGTGAGTGAGTTCAGAACTCGGATATAATCAGCTGTGAGTGAGTTCTAGAACGGGGACATAATCAGCTGAGAGTGAGTTACAGAACGGGGATATAATCAGCTGTGAATGAGTTACAGAACCCGTATATAATCATCTGTGAATGATTTACAGAACACGGATATAATCAGTTGGTAATGAATTAGAGAACCTGGATATAATCAGCTGCAAGTGAGTTACAGAACGCGGTTATATTCAGCTGTGAGTGAGTTACAGAACCCGGATATAATCAGCTGTGAGTGAGTTACAGAACCCGGATAAAATCAGCTGTGAGCGAGTTACAGAACGGGGAAATAATCAGCTGTGAGTGAGTTACAGAATTCGGATATAATCAGCTGTGAGTGAGTTACAGAACCCGGATATAATCAGCTGTGAGTGTGTAACAGAACCCGAATATATTTAGCTGTGAGTGAGTTCCAGAGCCGGATATAATCCGCTGTGAGCGAGTTGCATGACCCGGATATAATCAGCTGTGCGTGAGTGAGAGAACCCGGATATAATCAGCTCTGAGTGAGTTACAGAACCCAGATATAATCAGCTGTAAGTGAGTTACAGAACCTGGATATAATCAGCTGTGAGTGAGTAAAAGAACCTGGATATAATCAGCTGTGTGTGAATTACAGAAACTGGATATAATCAGATGTGAGTAAGTTACAGAACCCGCATATAATCAGCTGTGAGTGAGTTACAGAACCCGGATATAATCAGCTGTGAGTGAGTTACAGAACACGGATATAATCAGCTGTGAGTGAGTAACAGAACGGGGATATAATCAGCTGTGAGTGAGTTACAGAAACAGATATAATCAACTGTGGGTGAGTTACAGAATCCGGATATAATCAGCTGTGAATGATTTACAGAACACGGATATAATCCACTGTCAGTGAGTTGCAGGACCCGAATATAATCAGCTGTGAGTGAGTAAAATAACCCAGATATATCAGCTGTGAGTGAGTTACAGAACCCGCATATATAATCCACTGTCAGTGAGTTGCAGGACCCGGTTATAATCAGCTGTGAGTGAGTAAAAGAACCTGAATAGAATCAGCTGTGAGTGAGTTACAGAACCTGGATATCATCAGCTGTGAGTGAGTTACAGAATGCGTCATTAATCAGCTGTGAGTGAGTTACAGAACGCAGATATAATCAGCTGTGAGTGAGTTACAGAACCCGGATATAATCAGCTGTAAGTTAATTACAGAACCCGGATATAATCAGCTGTGAGTGAGTTACAGAACCCGGATATAATCAGCTGTGAGTGAGTTACAGAATCTGGATATAAACAGCTGTGAGTAAGATACAAAACGGGGATCTAATCAGCTGTGAGTGAGTTACAGAAACAAATATAATCAACTGTGGGTGAGTTACAGAATCCGGATATAATCAGCTGTGAGTGAGTTCTAGAACGGGGACATAATCAGCTGAGAGTGAGTTACAGAACGGGGATATAATCAGCTGTGAATGAGTTACAGAACCCGGATATAATCAGCTGTGAATGATTTACAGAACACGGATATAATCAGTTGGTAATGAATTAGAGAACCTGGATATAATCAGCTGCAAGTGAGTTACAGAACGCGGTTATTATCAGCTGTGAGTGAGTTACAGAATCCGGATATAATCAGCTGTGAGTGAGTTACAGAACCCGGATAGAATCAGCTGTGAGCGAGTTACAGAACGGGGAAATAATCAGCTGTGAGTGAGTTACAGAATTCGGATATAATCAGCTGTGAGTGAGTTACAGAACCCGGATATAATCAGCTGTGAGTGTGTAACAGAACCCGAATATATTCAGCTGTGAGTGAGTTACAGAACCCGGATATAACCAGCTGTGAGTGAGTTACAGAACGCGGACATAATCAGTTCTGAGTGAGTGACAGAACCCGGGTATAAACAGCTGTGAGTGAGTTTCAGAACCGGATATAATCAGCTCTGAGTAAAAGAACCCAGATATAATGAGCTGTCAGTGAGTTACAGAAACCGAATATAATCAGATGTGAGTGATTT